>NC_137454.1:42521982-42898338 GCF_964235325.1 Thermobia domestica | reverse complement strand
AGCACCGTTTATCCAATATAATGCCACATGGTTATACATTAGAATCTAATTGAACAGAGATCTTACTAATAAGCTGTTAACAAAGACAAAAAATTAGAAAATGTATTCTGGTGTCAAATTTTATCAATTTTTTCTTCTTTTAATACTAATGTATATTACACTATATTGCTATAAATGTAAACAAACTTTGCAAAATATAAATAAACATACTTAATGTTACTATTAATAAAACTCAGGATAAAACTTAAGAGAAATAAAAGAAAAAAGTTAACTTTGTACCCAAATAAAAAGAACAGACTTTCTTAAAACGAACATTGGTTGGACTGGAAAATATCACAAGAGAAAATGTCAGATTTACCGTTCAGAAACACTTCGTAATGATGTCACTAACTTCTAACTAAAGGGGTCTTGTACAAAAAAAAAAAAAAAAAAAAAAAAAAAAGACATTTTACATCCTCAATTTTGGGATCCTTATTTACTTAAATAGTATTTTACATAATTGTTAAATATAAAAATTCTGTACTCTGTATTTGTACTAGATTTAATGTGCTTGTAACACGAGAGCTACAAAATGGTTTGTCAACGATTGTCTTTGCTTCTAAACATTAAAAGTTTTTTTGGTTAGCATTATACAACTTGGTTGTACTCAGAAGATTGGTATGAAAGATAAATCAATTTGATAGTAATGCGTCTACCTAACTTAAATGTATGAAGAGCTCTAGTCTAAAAACATACCTAACATTAACTATAGAGATGTCAAATTTCCATACTATTTTTGTAGAAATCTATTCGGAATTTGCTAATTGTGGAAAATTAAACCAAATAAGTGTGTCCAGTTTGACATACAGTACACCTTAGAAACTAAAGTAAATGACATTACATAGCATTATTTAAGAATTACACAGCATTATTATAAATTCTCTTGTTGTTAACACCTCAAATTAATTCGGCTTTTGTGTTGTCCCATTAAAATCTTCTTTTAAAAAAATGTTATTTGCTTTACTTGTCTTAAAACTAACAGAGGACTTACTGATCATAAAAATTCAGGCCAAATTTTTCTCTATCTTTGGATAACCGCAAATTTTCTACTTGTTTTTAAAGTGTTTCTAACTTATCTAACTTCCCTCTTTTCAAATTGTAGTAATAAGTGCACATCTAAAGCTTGTTAATGATTAAATCTTAAAGATTTCAGACATATACACTCATGTCCAAAATGACTGTCGCATATCTATAACTGTCTTGTTGTGGAAATTTGATAATGATTTTACAGGATATTTTTAATACTGTTACTATGTGTATAATCAGTAAATATATATTTGTGTAAATTTCACAGGAAAAGAATTATAAATACGAAAATTAAAATGAGTAAAACAAAATGTTCCTAAAGGAACAAGATAGTTTTTTTTTTTTCGTTGTTGCTAAATGGACAAGATAGTTTTTTTTTTTCGTTATGTCGTTCTTATTTACTGCTCTTTTAGCATGAAATTTACTACATACATGTTTTTGCCGATTATACACATACTAACATTATAAGAAATACAGGACAAAATCATGATCAAATTATATTCCTACAACATATTTATAGATATGCGACAATCATGTTGGACATGATTGTACAATCCGCGGCAAAAAACCTGCAACATGAGCATATAAGTTTATTGTGAAATGACGAAGTCTTTTGGTCCAAAATAAGTGTGCACGGGAGGAGGCCGAGGTTTATCCTGGCGTGATTCGTTCCACTTAGACGTTATGTTCATTCCCTGTGCTGTTAGGCTTAGTTTCACAATAGACTTATATCCTCATGTTGCAGGTTTTTTGCCGCGGATTGTACAACAAAATTATGCTGTCGAAACTATTTTCTTTAAAAACATACTCTTTTTAATATCTTATCCAGCCAACCAATAATTCTAAAAACTTAGGAAGTTATAATAATATAAATTTCTTATATGCATTTTTGAAAAAAAAAAAAAATCTTAATGTGTTTTACACACAATCCAGTAATAATAATATGTTATACTAACTATAACTAAGGCTAGTTAATTATAGATATTAAAAAAATCA
The DNA here is from genome assembly GCF_964235325.1 of Thermobia domestica. Taxonomy (NCBI): domain Eukaryota; kingdom Metazoa; phylum Arthropoda; class Insecta; order Zygentoma; family Lepismatidae; genus Thermobia; species Thermobia domestica. Next base: position 42,896,277 of record NC_137454.1, on the reverse strand, counting down.
AACCATTAGGAACTTCTGTTTCCAGTGAAATAACAAATGAAAAAGAAACTACATAAACATCTACGATAAACAGAGGCACACATTAAAACTCGGTTAATGAGGTAGTTATATAGTATTATATAAAAAAGATACATATATATCTTAGAGGAACTAATGATATTTACAACTCGTTTCTTTTTATCGCTTATGAGCAAAAACATGTTTACTTTCCATTTTCTTTTAAAAAATTACATTTATAGTAATATCTTTGATATCAGTCTTTTTTTTTCCGTTTTCGTTTTCGTATACTCTCAAAGAAAATTACATGCATTATTATTTCTTTGGAATGGCCACTACCAAATAAAATATAGAGAATATTCGAGACAGATGCTCAAATTACGGTTCTTTACTCGCATGTATTATGAACAAAGTTCTTGCTAACTTTCCAAGAATTATAAACACTAAAACCAGTAATTTATAGAATATGAAAGAAAATATATTGGCCCGAATATAAGACAGTTCACATATCCTACAGAGAGAGCACTGCGACAAGAAAGTTCGTGCAAAGGAAGTTTATTAGACATTTTAATGCCATATTAAGTTGGGATACGCTGTAAGATTTCCGGGTATAAGTTAAAAGAGATTTTAGAGATGGAGGGTGTGTCAAGTTCTACATTCGGGCTGATACAGTATGAATTTATTACCAATTTATTAACTTTCACCTACACATTTTTAAACAAAAATCAGGCAGAACTTTAACGTTTTTTTTACTCAATATTTAGTTTTACTAAGAATAATTATTCAATTTGCCCAAAGAACAAAGTGCAAATGAGAAAGAAACAAGAACTAGTTTTGTCAGTTCAAATCAATGACCATTAAAATAATAATAATTGACTCATTACTCTAATAAAGAATCAAAAACTTTTTTAAAAAAAAAAATCTTTCGCATGATGCGAATTATCTGCTAGTGTTGTCTGTACATCTTTAAAAAAAAGTAAAAGAACACTAGATTTCCATTCTCTGTAATTAAACAATATAAAAGTTTGATTAAAGATAAGATATAATATAAGCATACACTTATACATATATATACTATGAACAAACAACTAAATTCAATCTTTAGAAAATCACCCATATTGCTTTATTTTGCTCACAGAATTTGTGGTTTCTGTCATCACAGAATTTTGCTTAGCATGGCAACAAACATATGTTTTTAATCATATTTATATATATGCAAAAAAATTAAATACTATATATTGTGTATGCCACAAATTCTCCTTCTTTTGAAGTCAAATACTACGTAAGTCAAAGCAATTTCAATAAGTGAACGTATATTTAAATATTGAAAATTACATATAGTTGAGCATATTTTAAATTTTTCACTCTGCAGTTGTTTATATATCTATGTATTCCTGAATAGTTTATTTTTTAAAAATAAACACACGAAGTTTTTATCACTTTGTATGTTTGTAATCATTAACTAACTTAAAAATGTGTATTTTCGTTATCACCAAGAGACAAAACAATTCAAATATTTTCAATAAAATGACCGCTTTTAAGCACTTATTTTATATAAAAAGTTACACATACTTTTGTCAGTTAAGCTCTGTTTTAACTAACACTCTTTTCTTTTCCTAAATTTGTACTTTTCTCAAAAAAAAAAAAAAAAAAAATCAGTCTTACAAACACAGGAACTACACGTGTTCAAACATACCAATAGTAATAATATTAAAAAAACAACAAGTAACAATATAGTTTTAAAAAAACTAAAGGAAAAACTTACTAAATATTTGCCATTCACAGAACTGGTAAATCACTTTCAGTGTACGCACAATATTTAAAATTAATATGAAAATTTAATATATATATTTTTTATGTAGAACATCATCTTACTTCAGAAAAAATAAGTAATTCGTCGGACCTCTTTCAAATTTCGAGAGATACAAACAAATTAAATTCTTGACTTTTTGCTTCTCTCAAATGAGGTAAGCACTGAAACAACTTCGAACAGAATTAAGGGTTCTCATTAAATCCGCCAAGTTTTTCACTTATGTATTTAGTATGCATAAATTTAAGAGTTATTTTAACATTATATTAAAAACTACACTGAACAATTTTCGATAGTCTTTCGTATAGAAATTTGTTAATAGTTCAATTATTATAGCCAAACTTAGACTTCTCAATCAGAAACAATGAAATATATAGTAAAAATAGTTGCAATAAGATTAATTACCTAAACGCGCTTGATACAAAATGTATTATTTTTTAAAAAAACAATATATTTAATATTAGCCGCTGACTTTGGTTTAGTTTTCATATAACCTGATGCTAAAATACAGATTAAACTCTTTTTAATTTTCTAACAGATTACCTTATTGTTATTTTCCAGTATGTTATCAGATAAGCAGTAAAAACCAGATGAACAACCATTAATCTGTTAATCGCCCATTCTGAATTCAACATATGCAGTGTTTAGAGATAAATTTGTATGTCCAGTTCTTGTGCGATTGTCACTAAAGTAAAATAATATTTTAATATATATATATATATAAAAGTACATTGTGGACATGATTTTAAAGATTTTTCAAGATACCTTGATATTTGAATCCTTACTTGACAAAAGTTATACTACTTTTAAACTACTGCCAAAATTTAGCATTATATTAGCGCTTAGAAGTTTAGTTGTGGTTTTGATTTGTAAATATGTATGTCCTACGTCCTATTTATAAATACTACGCTAATGTTTTCCGTTCGATATAATGGTGTATGCTAATTTGAAATGGACGAATCAATACTTTTTTTTCAACATAGTAAATACATTATACAAAGGGATATATCAGAGAAAAGTTTTTCAACGTCTTGAAATAATTAGTGACTCACAATGAATTTTTAATACAACTGAAAGAAACTCTGAATCCTGAAAAATATCATGAGAAAATCTAAAAAGGCTTGTACTTAAAAGGACATTCTTTTCCTCCTCTCTTGTTCGAATCATGTCCTGTCATCATGTAAACCAATCATGATGTATTGTAAGATATAAATTACTTAGTTATTTTTTTTTAAAGGGATTAGTCATATTTTTATGTCAGGACTTGTAAAAAGTTTAGCACATTTACACAACGAAGTAAAATTTTATCCCAGGCCTTGTAGATTAAACTGAAAGGTTGTAAAGTGGAAAATCTTATATGGAAGCTTCGAAAATTAGAACTATTCTTATTAAAACCGTAGTATTTCCATCATGAAGAATATTCTCGAAGAATATGCATGGTGGGAGTAAGATAACAAGAATAAAATAGATACAAATCAACTTAAAACAGTACGATGGAACGTCGAAACCTATATAAAGATATTTTAATATCAGAATTTAATACTGAAAAATCTAGTTTGGGAAGCTTAACCAGTTTTTTTACCCAAGTTATAAATCAAGTTATGTATATTTTGAAAAGCCGTGGAAATATAAATACGGCTTATTTACTGAGAACCCTTATACCTGATCAAAATTACAATAAAGTAAAGTTTTCTGTTTCGTTCTGCAAAAATGATTCTTAATTATGAATGGTTCGTAATATGAACATCTACGATGGAAACAAGAAAACACATTACACCCAATTGTGAATGGCTATGGCACAAGTACTTAGCTTAAAATATTTTTTGTTAGCAGAAGCTAATTAATGTCTTAATATGACTTACAAATGAATTCAATACAGCTATAATTATATATTTAAAAAAAAGAAAAAAGAAACTTATTTTCAACAGAACATATACTTTACCAAAAACAAAATAAAACTTCCTATTATACGGCATAAAATATATGAACATAAGAATAATGTATAGTGCTGCGCCCTTTTGACGCATAGTTCTTTAATTTCCCAGGAGATCATTTTGGTAATTTTTATTATATATATGTAAACATTTATATAAATATGTTAGAACACTTACAATCAGTCAAGGATGGTACACCTGAGCTTGCTATTATTAAGTCTACTGGGAGAAACAACATCAACTAATTATAACGCTTCTTTTAACATCAAGGAAATCTCAACACAAATTACGCATGCTAATATTCTGAAATATTAACATTGCATTATCCCTGAGGTAGTATGTTTTTTCTTTTGAAAAAATCAATACAAAGCCTTTGGCTTCTATTCTCTCTACATGACAATGTGTACATTACACAAATTATCTAATAGTTGTTTTACACACATACACTTCACCTTGACTCAATTAATAGTCACATGTAACTAAAATCAAAACCTTTATATGGATATCTACTAGTCATGCTTTTAAAACAACTTAACTTCAAGAAATCTCCTTTAAGAGGAGCAAAATCCACTTTATACCTGAGTTTATTAATATATTCAAGGACTCACCTGAGTTGGCTTTTATATGTAATAAACATCTTTTTGTCACCTAATTATTTATTTATTTGTTATCTAGATTATAGAAATGGAATCTTCTAAAAACTTTCTTTTGTGTGTCTGTGATACCATTGATAAATAGTTACGGAATACCAATCGTTAAAACACCTGAATTCGATTATTTCCGAAGTCAACAATTATTATTTTCCCATCAGGTGACAAACAAACCCCACTCGGACGGTCCATTTCACCTGGTCTTGTTCCTGGAGTGCCAAACTCCCACAAAAAACTACCATTAGGTTCAAAAATTTGAATTCTGTGGTTCCTTGAATCAGCTACAATAATATGACCCTCATCATCAACAGCTACACCTTGCGGACGAAGAAACTGCTTTGTTTCTGAGCCTTCATTACCTAAGAACCTTGCAGACATAAAGTCAGGATCAATTACTACTAAACGATGATTATTGAAGTCGGTGACGATTACAAATCCTTCGGGATTGAAGCAAATTCCTCGCGGAGAATCAAAGTGTTTCCACATAGCATTAGTTGTTTCAAACCCGTATTTACTAATAAACTGACCTTCTGGTGAGAACAGTTGAATGCGATGATTTCGTGTGTCCGTTACTATTATTTGGCCTTCTGAATTGACTGCAACGTCCCACGGATAGTTGAACTGTCCTGCTTTGTTCCCTTTCTCACCGAAAGTTAACAGAAACAACCCTTCAAAAGTAAAAATTTGTATTCGATGATTGTCCTTATCAGCCACTACTATCCTTCCCCTGTCCCAAGCAATTCCAGCCGGACGGTCGAACTGACCCGGAGCAGATCCCTGAGAGCCAAATTTATGAAGAAAAGTACCGTCCTGGTCGAATACTTGAACTCTATTATTACTTCTGTCTGCAACAATGATGTGACCATCTTTATCACAACAAACACCCCATGGTCTACATAGCTGACCATCGCCTTCCCCTTCACCTCCAAACACTAACAGTGGCTTTCCAACGGTGGTATAATTTCTTCCACTACGCACCATAACTGTGAAAGGACTGCCTAATATTTTCCGCCCACGTACCGTCACATTGATCAAATGCTGGCCTTCCAATTGTGGTCTGTATGTAACAACGTATTGTCCGTTTTCCCTATCAGTCACGTCACCTGCAAATATTGATCCATCAGGAGAAGTTATGGTCACAGACACAGGATCCCTACCACTGAGTCTTGGTTCACCTAAATGATCCTTACAGTGAACTACAAACGAAGCTACCCGCCCTCGCAACGCCCGTTTAATCCCTTCACCCGTTGCAACGGTAGCTGGAGCGAATCCTGAACTATTAATGAATCCAAGAGTGCTGATGGCTTGGAAAAGAACTGAATCTGGAGGAGTGAACAAGATGATGTCATCTTCGTGTGGTTGTAAGCTATTTCTTACTTGACGAATCTGTTTAAACTCCACAACCACTTTATCTCTTGTCTTTAAAATATCTAAGCTATTACTTGACTCCATCACTTGTGATATTACTTCAACTGTTTGAGTAAGCCGTCCAAGAGCAATATGCAAATCATCTATTTGTAGATGCAGAGATTTTCCCTTAACCTGTCGAATCTTCTCCACTCTTTGCAGCAAATCTCTTTCCCTGTCTTCAATGGCATTCATGAATCGTCGTGTTGTTGTTCGAATTTCAGTTGCAACTTGTTTTGCTCTTTTTTCTACTTGTTCAGCCATCTTCTTCGTGAGTTCAAGACTCTCCTCCACAGCTCGAATGCCAGCTTTTGCCTCTGTCAACAATCGTAACATCACAGCTCTGGAATTTTCGATAGCATCTTGCAGATAGATAACCGAATGACCTCTGTGATCGCGGAGAGTACATTCACTACAAATTGCTATGTTACACATGTCACAATAGAGTCGGAGCACTTCGCCATGATGTATCTCACAATGTGAAGCAGGTCGAGATGGGTACATTTGAAGAGTCGGTGATAATGTAGACGGCGTCTTATTATTGTCATCAACGAAACGAATAATGTAATGGTCCTTTGTCAGACGGACGCGTTGATGTGCTCTCACACAGTTATCACACAACACCTCACTACAATCACTACATCGTGAAGTGACCATAGCGCCCTCATCACAACTAGAACAAACATAAGCGTGGTGAGAATTGGCTCGCCCATTTAGAGAAGGCCCAGTACCGAAATCTTCGCTGCTAACAGCCTGAAGAATATCAGCAATGAAGTTGCTATTAGGGAACGTATCCAAACTGCCATCAGAATTATTGGCATCCTGATTACACGAAGGGCACATCATGTTCGTTTCTTGCGTAGACTGGTTATCAAGACAATGAGCACAGAGGGAATGATGACAGGAGAATCTCCTGGCCTTATCAACTTTCATGAGACACTGTGTACATTTCTGGAAATTTTCTGCACTATCCGGGTACTCTGTGGCCATCCTGTAAAAAAATATAAACACTATATTAAATAAATAAACAAAAAAATGATGAAATAAATATTTCTCCCTTCCAAAATCCTCACATATGTACAAAATCTCATAGGTAAGAAAAGAAGTATATGGCAGTTTGCATCTGATTCACATCATCATCATCATTATTATTATTATTAGCATTCCGTCATGAAATGACTGACTGAAATATTAAATGTACTGACGATACCAATGATGTACGAGTTTCAGATTCAAAATTTTTCGTTTCCGCTACTTCGTTTTTCCGAATTTGGAAATGGTAAGTAAGATATTTAGAATACTTTCTGCTATTTTATTATTATTATTTAATTACTTATTTGTTCCGATTATATAACAAAATAGAATTAACTTTTAGTAAGTTTTTTTTTTTTTTATCAATTTCAATTTCACTAATTACTGAAACCTTTATCAGTGGATCACGGTTTTATGACAAAAATTCGCCGATGAAGATTCCCGAAATCATTGAAATCGAAATTGATTTAAAAAAAAAAAAAGCAGTAAAAGGCAAAGCAATAGTCTTAATTTTACTATTATATAACCCATAGACTTTAGTCCGTAAGCTGGATTTTTGATACTAAGACAATAAAACCCCGATAAACTGCTATGTATCGCCTTATTTTAAAACCATAAACAGAATTTGCTAAATAACGATCAAGAAAATATTAACACTTTTCAGCAACCATCTTTATGGAATATTGTAGATTATTTGTGGCAGAAATAAAGAGTTGTCCGTTAATGCAAAATATTCGATACTTTTTTTTTTGTATATATATATATACAAAATAATTGATTGCACACGACAGTTATAATCATGAAAACCCGAGAAATAAAAAGACACCACAAAATCAATTAATAAATTGGGAATCACAGATGTTTAAATACATAAATATACTTTAAATGTTGACAAAATTTAGTGCGCTTTCTTGTTTATTTACATATGTACTTTGAAATAGACTTAAGACGAATAAAGTCAGCAATTATCCTATTACAATTACAATAAACTCTCAAAAAGTATCAATTATCTATATATATAAAAGAGAACGTACAAATCCTTTGTTCCCTCATCACGCTAATACGGCTGAACCAATTTCTTTCATTTTTGGGGGGTTATTAGGATTTGGACCCTAGATGGTTTTTATCATATCACTTTAACTTTTAATTACCAGTGTCTTGAGATAATTGACCATTCAAGTGTCCATAACGTACAAATCCTTTGTTAGTTCATCATAGGTAAAAATAAACGTATTTATATGCAACCCGCATGACCGTGTCACTCGGCGGGTTAACATAAATGACAGGCGATATAATGTTAACATTTACTGCAAGCATATTTCACGGGTATTAAACACATGAGATATGGAGTTGTGCATTTAAATTTTCATTTCAACCCAGCGAAGCGGGTAATATATGCTAGTTGAAAATACAAAGGGCTTAAAGTGTATGCTATGCCAGTGCAATCTGAAACCTGGAAACACCTTACATCTATATTTTCTACTGAAACTTTATTTTCTTTCTTTCGTGTAACCATATTTTGTTTAATTGCTGTAAAATGTTAACGAGGTTAAAGTCATGGATGTCCATAGGTGCTCGAGATAAGGGAAAGGAAAGAAAATGGGTGTGGAAACGGTCGCCAAGGGGCTGATTTGCATTCACGGCATAGTTTTTACCAAAAAGACTAACTTTCTTGTATCTAGCTGACAGTTTTATAATAAAGCTTGGAGAAAGAGCTTGTAAAGAAGACATTGGAAAAAATTAAGTTTAGAAAATATTACTCATGCCAGGAAATTTGATTCAAATGACTCATTCACTTGACTTTTTAAAGTCCAGGGTGAGGCCACCTCCCTCATCTTGCGGATTATACAGTTAAAAGTATAAGCATATGTTCTCCCAATTTCGCCTTGCCTAAATTACGAACAATACTAAAGAATTTCAGAGATTATTTAGGTGAAGGAGGCAAAAAGAAATTGTTTTCTCTTTTTTTTCAACTGCGGTGGTACAGTGGTAGAGCGTTCATCTCTGGTGCATGAAGTCCTTGGTCCCTTTGTGGTGGACAAAAACTGTGTGCGTGGATTTTCTCGGCGTTCTCCCGTTTCCTCTCACTTTCTCCAGTCCAACACAGTGGGACGTAAAGCTGAAAGATTTCGTTTCATTTCAACAAGCAGTAAACTCTATCATGCAGCACAGTTGAATGGGAACGTGAATTTATTACCAAATATACAGAGTTCTTCAAAAGAATGTTTTCACAATTTAATAATGTTATCGGCGGATTGTTACCAAAGTTGAATTAAATTATCCTTAGAGTATGCAGTGTGATGTTTCAACAGATGTTGCTATTCAACTGTAATATATGACATACGACGTGTCATAGGAATCAAAATGACCCGTGCAAGCTTCACATTTGAGAAACAAAAGTTTATTTTATTAAAAGTTTGAAAATGTCGCTGAAGTTAAACGTCAGTGGAAGCGTGAGTTTAAAACAGAACCTTCTAACACATTTGACAATTACATAGCTTTGTGACAATTTTTAAACGTATGGTATCTTTTGTCACATGCACAAGGAAAGATTTTGCCTCTTCGGTTAAAGTTTTGGAAAAGTTCGCAACGTTTATTATTAATACACTATATGTTTTCTTTCGTCAAAGTGTAATTACGTTTCTTCTCGCGCACTAGGGTTTGGTAACACTAATAGTGTCCAGCGCTGAATTCGTGTCGTCTGCATCTGGTATAATTCACATGCATTTAGCATCTAGCATCTTGGCCAAATCTAGCATAATTTCATTCTTTCCTCTGGAGAACAGAAAAAGAACGAAAATATAGATGGTTCAAGGACCGTCGGGAATTATTCTTTTTAGTTGAAGCGATGATTGGAGCAATGAAACCAGTCAGTACTTCCGCCGTTGTAATTTATTATTGAATTCAGAGAAATGTTCAAAAATAGCAAAACGTGACCCTGCAAAACATTTACTTACCCATAGTTTTATTACTGTCAACTGAAACCTGAATGTGTGGTTATCTGGGATGTTTCTGTCCCTTTCAATTTACAGCTTAAGAGGGGAGGGATATGAGCATCAGGGGTCAGCTAGTAATACACTAAAAGAAATGCTTCAGGGCTATGTCGGAAGCGGCATGTTGTGCATATATTTCTTAAAATGTTATCCACGGGCGTCTCTAGCGGGAGGACGCGTCCCTCCCAATATTTTGAAGTACAAAATATCCAATATTTTATTCTAATTTACTTTATTTACTAACGACAGAATATCATATAAATAATATAATAATTATATTTATTTGGAATATAATATTTAGGTTGTGAAACGATTGTAATCGAAAAATGAAATGAAATGAAATCTTTGAGTTTTACGTCCCACAGTTATGCTGGTGAGGCTAAAGGAGATGGTGATGATGAGTAATGAATGAAATGGTGGAATGAAGAAGGTGGGAGGAAACGGGAGAACCCCGAGGAAACCCACGCACATGGTGTATGTCCACCACAAAGTTCACTTGGGGAGCTGGGATCGAACCCCGGACCCCAAGTACCAGAGGTGAACGCTCTACCGCCGAGGCACCGCGACCCCTACGATTATGATCGACTTCTTGATATACCTTAGGGGGTCCGTGAAGGTAAGCAGAAAGGTAACAAATAAAATCAAAGTTAATAAACAGGTTGGGCTAGGTAATATCATTTAAATCGCTTTCTTTGATGCCCCCCAATTTTACATGCCAGAGACGCCAGTGATGTTATCCATTCATAAAATATAAATTCGACCTTCCTCCCCTATAATGTGCCATTTACCAATTTATTTCATTATCATTCCTGACAGCGTCATATTAGCTTTGTACAATAATACAGTTAAAACACTTTCTTAAAATAATGAAGATAAGTAGGGACGGGTCTTTAAAATTAGTTAGGAAAGATAATTTGAAAATCTGGCGTAATTTACAAAAATCTTGCATAATTCAGACCCGTGTTTGGCACCATCGCGAGTCTCGAGTGTGGCAGCCCTGTCACTCTTACTCCCGCGTCAGTGGTTGGAGTGAGAGTTCTCTATCGTTAGAATAAATGTCTCTCTTCTCAAAAGTCCCTTTACTTTTTGACTTCTTCTATGTACATATATCACGCTTGCTCTGAAAGGTTACGAGATTGAATCCTTGAACCCCTTCCCCCGACCTTTATTAAATTCTGCATAAGTCAATGAAATTAATTAATTAAACCAGATTGGTGGCTCGCATTTCTATATCTTTTTTTTTTTTAAGCGTTCTGAACAAATTATTCAAGTAATTCGCGAAAATATAAATTCCTAAATTCAATATTTCTCTGTGAAGGCTTTGAAAGTAAACATACCATTGTTGAACTAAAACAGGAAAGCCATTCATTTCATTTTGATGGAAATAACCAGATTCACCCTAAGAATAGATTAAGGTATTGGATTAATTGGTGACAGGTTCTGCGGACGGCGTTCCCACACAGTACCCCTGCTGGTCTAGTGGCTAACACGCTCGCCTTTCGTGCACGTGGTTTCTAAGTTCGATTCCCGATGTGAAAGTATTAGAGTGCATTACGGTGGTTCGGATTCACCGCAATAAATAAACAATAACAGAACGATGGAATTTTAAATAAAGAAAACTGTTAGGTTCTGGACCGGATATTTGTTCGGCTGTTTTTTTAATAATTCATTTCGCCAGGGATCCATGCTAAGAGATCGAAGAAAAAGAAAAATTTCCCTCGACCTTTTCAAATAAATCTAATTTTTTCATGAATGTTTATATTATATCAGTGTACTTCAAAACCACAATTAGTTATTTTTTACAACATTCAATGGCGACGCAGCGGCTGCCGCCACTTTGTGTTTTTTTTTCGATTTCAGGCGTTTACGTTGTTTTGAATATCTCAGCATGTATTTGCCCTAGCAAACTGAAAATTGCTGGACGTCTCCAATTCGTGCAGAGCTAAAACTTTGCTCTCTTAACATTTTTGCCTAAAACTACCTGAAAGGGGTGAAATCGGAGCCTACAGTAGCAACATTTTTGGACATTGAAGACATGCTTGGGAAGAGGAAACAACTGACGTAGAGGTCTGAATTTGTGTGTGCATGTAGTGTGGGTTCATAAGTTTATACACAAAAATTTACAGACCTGTAGCTGCTCCCAAAGGCCTGGGGGGAAAAAATCGTAAAGTTGGGGAATTATGTCAATTCGGCCGATTTCACCCCTTTCAAGTGGTTTTAGGAAAAATGTTAAGAGATCAAAGGTTTAGCTCTACGCAAGCTGGAGACGCCCAGCAATTTTCAATTTGCTAGGATAAATACATGCTGAAATATTCAAAACAACGTAAACGCCTGAAATCGAGAAAACGCAAAATGGCAGCTGCCGCTGCATCGCCATTGGATGTTGTAAAAAATAATTAATTATGGTTTTGAAGTATACTGATATAGTATAAACATTCAAGAAAAAAAAAAAGATTTTTTTTAGAGATGGTTGAGCGGCATATGCTTGATCACTTAGAATCGATTGATTCAATAGTACAATTTTTAATTGGGTTATCTATTCTGCTCCACAACTAAACTGGAACTTGTTCCACCCCCTTTAGGTAATCTGCAAATTACTGCTAGCGATATCTTGGCTTTAGGTAAGAGGTAGTGAAGCTGGCGACAACGTGCAGTTAGCGACAACTATTAGACTGACCGAACTATTGGAAATTAACGTGAGGGACTAAAGCACATTGGTTTTTAATAAGTATTAACAATATCTAAATGTTTATGCAATGTGAAACTTAAATGTTTCGAAGTTCGTATATTGGTAGAGTTTTCTGAACATACAGGTAGGTAGGTCACTAAGATATGTTCAAACTTCAGCAAGTAATTCCTCTAAGAACATGTTATAAAAAAAATCTATATCAATATATGTATACTATGTCCAAAATTATTGTCGCATGTCTATAAATATGTTGTTGTAGGAATATAATTTGATAACGAATTCGTCCGGTATTTCTTATAATGTTAGTATGTGTATAATCGGCAAAGACATGTATGTGGAGAAGTTCATGTCAAAAGAGCAGTAAATAAGAACAATAAAACGAAAATAAAACTTTCTTGTCAATTTAGCAACATTTTGTTTTACTCATTTTAATTTTCGTATTTATAATTCTTTTCCTATAAAATTTACTACAAATATACATTTTCCCATTATACACATAGTATCAGTATTAAAAGTACCCTGCAAAATCATTATCAAATTATATTCTTACAAGAAGACAGTTATAGATATGCGACAATCATTTTGGACATGAGTGTACATAATACCGGACCGTTCTGGATATGCATGAGTGCGACAAACATGCTTACTAAATGACAGTACACCCATCATGCAAGGAACATGGTCATCATTCAGATGGCGGTCATTTTGAACACGTTCCCTAATAAAGTTGTGCCCAGCGTAGAACTGTCTCTGGCCACTCCCAAAAGGTGTGTGTCGTTCCCAAGGTTACAATAATTAACTGATGCTCCTAATAGTCAAGTCATTATTATTATTCTAGCTGCCTCCCTTGACTACACCTGCAGTACGCTGATAACAGTTTATCTTAGGCTCACTAGTGGTCTGCCCACCTGTACTTCATACCCTGCGGCGTGTGCCGTGTCTTGCAGTTCATCGTGTACATCTCTAAAATGGCGCGATAGCAGAAGTAGACAGGCCAATCAATGAGCCTGCCGTGCAAGAAACACTTATCAGCATATTGTACTATGGGACAAGTGGAATGATGACAACAACGACTAGGAAAATATTTAATTATTTAACTTGGGGAACGACACACGCCTCTCAGACATGGTCCAACACTGGGCGCAACGTTATTAGAGGGAGTGTTCAAAACGACCGCGGCTTCCTGCACGATAGGTGTCTAGTGAACAGATTGCCAAACATCCTGTACATCTCTGGAACGGTTAGGCATCATGGGTATTTGCTTGTTCTTAGAGGAATCAACCTGAGATTCCTCTGAGCCTACGAGCCTGTTCTGGGGGTTTCTTTACAATGTTTCAAGAGGATGACAGGGAGTATTACTTCCCCACACTTCAAGATTCACACCCCCATGGTTAATGAAGTAAAAAAAAAAAAAAAAAGTCTGTAAGTTAGAAGAAATATGTTTGTTAAGAATTCCAACACAAAATAGCTAACAGAGACGCAGTACGTTTAATCTCTTTGTGTTCCTTGTTTGAAACCTTTGATCCTATTCAGCTGATAAAAAGTCAGATATCTGAAATCTTTGTCAGTTATCATGACATAGATGAAGATAATTTACAAGCAGATGTAAAATCCTTTTAAATTCTTGGCAGCAACTGTGAATGATAATATGTTAACATTAAAATTTCCTGAGTTCAGATTTAGATGATGCACTAAAAAGCGCATGACAGCACTAAAAGTTTGATTCGAAACTCCACATTGGACTAACTATTGAGGAAAATGTTCCAACGCAGGGCCGCATCCACGTTGGAAGGGGGGGGGGGGAGGGCACCGAGTCTGGACCTATCCCCAAAAACTTCGTAACTCAACATACACTTATACACCTTCTTAATAAAAGTGTACTTTTTAGCACAGAAATAATTTATCCTAAAGATTTGATCTTGCATTTCATTATTACTTTCTTCTCTTACAAAGAACAATCTAGTTCTACTATTTTTTCTGAGAATGTAGGTGGCACTATTTAACAATTACTTATCGTTTTTTTTAAGTGTAGAATTAGTACAATGCCGTAGTGGGGGGGGGTTAAGCAGGCTGACGGCCTTGAGCTAGTGACCTGCACGGACCGAATTTTTCGGGCCGAGCCCAATCCAGCCCGAATGTACCTAGGCCCGGCCCAGCCAGGGTCCGAAAAGTTTTGGAGATTTTCGGCCCGAGCCCGGCCCGATAAGTTTTTTTAAAATCCTTGGCCCAAGCTCGGTCCGGGCCCGATAAATTTTAAAAGTTTCATTTTGTAGCATTTTTCACGGCCACACTTCTTCAACGTTTGCCTTTATTCTAATTATCGTTTAACGAAAGTCAATAATTATTATAGGATTGCAATTAATCGGCCCTAGCCCGACTCGACCTAAAGAGAACTCAGTGTCGGCCCGCCCAAGCCCGGCCCGTGCAGGTCTCTACCTTGGGCGCCGAACTGAGGGGACGCAAAGTTCGGGAGGAAAAAGGAAAGAAAAAAACAGGAAAAAATATTTGGAGTATTACTAGCATGTACTTAAATCATCTTCCTGCTTTAGGAAGTGACTATAATATTACTCATGTTAGGAAAATGCATGTGCACATACATAAAATGGAAGGAAAAAGAAATAAAAAGTGCTCAAAATCAATTTTCTTAGGCTTCGCACCAACCATGGTGGCGCTTCGCGGCCAGTCTGTCGACCTCACTCATATGTACGGGCGCGCTGTCGTATGTTCTCATCTCGGGTGCTGATTTTCCACGGCACGGTACTGTGTAGAATAACAGCGGTTCAATACTTGTCTTGACTTCCCCCCCTCGAAACTTTCGAACTTTCCCCAAAGAAGTTCACGAACAGCGTTACAGAACGAATTAAGTTCGTGACCCTTCGTTCATTGCAGTATAATGTGTATATGTATACAGTATAGTCCCGTTTAACGTAATCTTAATTATTGTAAATTTTAACTGAATTTCCGATTTTAACCAAATCGGTCAAAACAAACTTTTAGTTGTGCGCAACTTTTATTTAAAAACACTAACAATAAGTACAATTCTGTTTGATAAATATCAAAGAATGAGTTCATTTTTATGTGTTGGCTATACTAACCCCCCTTCCCCGTCTTTTTTTTTTTTTTTTTTTAGCGCACGTAAAAGCACTATAAGAGAGAGCTGTCAGTTGAGATTTGTATACAAATATGCAAAAAAAAACTTTTATTCCGGTTTAACCGTAACACCATCGACCCCATCATATTATTTCGAGCCACTAGAGTTAAACGGGGCTCTACTGTTACTATGAAAATTCATTTTGTACCGGTCATGCGAGTTTGTTGGATAGGATTTGAGATTAGCGTCCATTTCAACAACGAGGCTATATGAGGCATGAACCGTGGCGTAAGAACCACATGAGCTTCAGCCGGGATTCGAACATGGGTCTCCCGCGCATCCACATAGCGACGAGAGGGTTCGATGTGAGTTTGTGGTGGTCAACATAGTTTCATAATCATTGTTTAGTTACAATCATTCGTGGGCAATAATGAGCATAACCATGGAACGTAAAACTAAGTTTTTTTTTTGTTTTTTTTTTTTTTTTCAATTTCATTTCCAACTTATTTCGCAAAAGCCAGGAACATTTAACTGGACTTGAAAGAATCAATAAAATTACATAATTAAATTCCAGTTCATTTCACAAAGGAAACAAATATCATTCCCCATCCAAATAAATTTGCTTAAAAAATCAAGATGGCGTAGTTATTCAACACCGTTAAGGGAAACCTTACCAATTTTGCCTTATAATAAATTACAATCGAGTGTAGCTGAAATCTCAGATCCTCACTATTATTAAGCTAGTTTTCATAGTTTTATCTTCATGGTTTTGAATTGATTTTGCAGACAAGGAAATGGTTCCCTTCCCGGTTACATATACCGTACACCAGTGGTTTTCAATGTTGATGTTTACGCCACAGGGGGTTCTCCACTGGAACAAACAGGGCAATAAACTATTTAGGGAGCTTTTGATGGAGAGATGTAGAGGAAATTCATAGGCCTGTTCATCCTTTTTAAGCCGATTTTAATAATTGAAGCCTTATCCTGGTTTGTAAACTGCTTCTTTCCAAGTCTTACGTTCAGCTTTGTACAGGGTAGATTGGGTTGGAAGTTGATGGAGGGGCTACTCCAGACAATCGCATTCACTCAAGGGGGTGCCAGACTAGAAAAGGTTGAGAACCTCTGCGGTACACTACCAGTTCTCATACACTATAGAATCCAATCGGTTAAAAATGAGTTACCGTGGCAACGTATTTTTCAACCCTTTTGGGTTTAAAATGTAGATTTCGATGAGTTGCGTCCAATGGCACCACTTTTTGATTTCTGGAATCGACCGCTTCAAGGTCAAATTAGGGGGTTAAAAATAAAAAATGGGACCATTTGGACAATGCAGACCAGTGACCAACTTGAACGAAATGGGTGTCATTCGATTTGTATCCAACGTACATGAATAACTAATGTTCCATTTCCCCGAAAATTCTTTTGATCCCGTAAATTACCGAAAATCCGAGATTTTGAAAAATTCGGACCTGTGACCGACTAGGACGAAATGGGTGTCACTCCATTCGTATCCACGCGTACATGAATAATTGATATTCCATTTCTCGCCCCCCCCCAAAAAAAAAAAATTGACCCCGAAAATTAACGAAAATTTAAGATCCAAAATTCCAGGTTTTCGTTAATTTTCGGGGTCAAAATAGAATTTTCGAAAAAATGGAAAATCTTATGTGAATACGAATCGAATGACACCCATTTCATCGCAGGTGGTCACTGATCCGCATTGCTCAAATGGTCCCACTTTCTATTTTTGACCCCTAATTTGACCTTGAAGTGGTCGGTTCCAGAAATCAAAAGTAGTGCCATTGGATGCAGCTCATCGAAATCTACATTTTAAACCCCCAAAAAGTTGAAAAATATGGGGCCACGGTAACTCCCTTTTAACCATCCAATCCTTCAAAGAGTGCAAGGCAATAAATCCCGCAGTTTAATGCGAAACTTCTTAAACAACTGTGTTTAAATTATTATACTAGGTACACAAGTATTCTTAGCATGTATAACAGAGCCTCTTTTGGAAATAAAGTGGGAACTGTAACTTTGTATTATTTACATTTACTATAGATGTTAGCAACATTATGCGGCGCAGCTGCAAAGCTTTTACTTCCACCAAAGTTGGTGAAACTCTCAAAGACTTAGCCTAACGTATGAAATTTCAGGTTGCCAGGTCCATCGGCGACCACAAATTTTAATTTGACGATACGTATTTGGTATAATCTAATACAGTATTTTCCGCTTTTCAGCAACCAAATTCTGTTTACTGAAGTCAGACCTCAAATTTCGTGCCCTCGCTTCGCCGATTACTATATAGATTATTAAAGAATTTTATAGATTATTTCATGGCAGACCCGCAACCAGAGGGGGGGCTAGGGGAAGCCCCCCTAAACTTTTCGTGGCACCTCCAGACCTCAATACAAAATGCTATTATTAATACAAAAAAACAATTTGTAGAAGAATTTTTAATGACTTGCCCCCCCCCCCTTCCCGAAACCTCTGAGGCTGGTTGCGGGCCTGTTTCATTGCCTACCAGTCTGGGGCCACCCAGAAAAAAAGTTGAAAATGCTCCAAGAACATTGCGAGAACTTTATTTTTTTTTCTTACAGGCTTTATACCAATTTTTCTATGCACTTTATTATTATACTCATTAAACAATTCTTGTAATATATCTACCTATTTATAATTTCCTTGAGTATTAACCCGTAAGTACTAGGGCGGGGTGTTCAGAGACCCCCAACCAGGTAACTTTTGTGTTGCTAGCCAGAAGTTGGTGAAAAAATATTTAAAAATTTCTCAAAACGAGTTCAAAAAAATTTGATTACAGCAAATACTTTTAAAAACATGTCTAGAGTTACGCTACATTGTCTTAATTATTTAAAAAAATGTATTTTATTATAATAAAACAAATATCAATTTGGGGTCTACTGGACCCTCGGGCGAGTACTAGTGTCACAAAAAGGGCACGAATACTTAGGGGTTAAATTTTTCCACATGTCTTTTTTAAGAGTTCTATTAAAACGTTCTACGATATGTTGTTCTACGAAGACATGCTCAAAATTGAAAAATTCGCAGTATCACCTCTCTATGATTTACTGTTTCCAAGACATGGCTCCTTTGATCTCCCGACATCCGAACTTTTTTTTGGACAATATCTGGGAAACAGTCGCCAGTGACCACCGGTTACTATTTAGTACTAAATTGTTCTTGGGTATTGATTAACACCAATATGATCATCTTTCTATGACTTACGGTTCACGAGATATGGCTCCTTAAATCTCCTCCCAAAATCGGAACTTTTTTGGCGAATAGCTCGGGAACGGTAAGAGTGACGCGAAAAATTTCATAGATAATTTTTGATGCTCTATGGTATAGAGGTCTTAAAACTGAAAAATTCGCAAATAAGACACATACAGAGAGAGAGAGAGAATTCAGTGATGAAGTTCGTTGACTAGCATCGCCCCTGTCTCAACTACTTCAGGGTGATATACTCTCTCCGTCTACTGGAGAATTAACCCCGCAAATTCCGCTTAACCGCAGGTAGAGGAAGCAATTAATCTAATTAGTAAACATATAAACACAACCATAGCGTCTCTGAATCATGTGAATATCTCCTATTCATATAGTACATTTCCCACTCCAAAATCACCCATTAGATCTTACATTCCTAAAATGGTCGCAGATTTAACCAGAAATTAGCATCTCATAATATACGAAAATGCATCGCTCCCTTACCTTTTTCATTTCATTTCGGCATTCTCCCACTGATTTGTTTTTTTCTCCAATGGAAGTTTCACGACAGCACAAGGAATAATCCTAACATTTTATGCAAAAAAAGTTCCTAATCTATTGTTTTCGCGAGTGTAGAACACAGTTGCACTTTTTATCGCAACGAGTTCTGCTAGCAACTGCTGCTTTTTTTTTCCTTCTTTATTTCGATTGGTTTTCACCCAAGTTGGTTCACAACAATAGTCACTTGAAAAAAAAATTCAGCGAATAAAAAACATTGGTAATTGTTGTCCGGCGATTTTTAAGAGAGAGGGTAGCATTATTTGAGTTGTCTCCACCTGAAGAATTTTTAAGAAATAAATAGAAAGCATATACGGTACACTTAGCATCAAAAGTCAACAACCATACTGCAATATATATCATTTTTTCAATAAATTGGGGAGGAATTCATGTAACTTTAGCTTATAGAAATAGGTATTCTAATTGTTACAGTTCTTGACGAAAGGAAACGAACAGCAGAGAGTTAACTGGCTTTTGTAGACCTCTGCAAGAGGAAAGAAAATATCACATTCAATTCAAAAACATGAAGGATTGTTTTTTAAATGACTTATGTTTTGGCAAATGTTCTGTCTTGGAATTACATGTTGACCTGTGAAAGACCATTGTACATTTTGAAGATTAAAAAAAAAAAAAATGCTTCGTCAAGGGAAAGAGAGTTTACGATGAGGACCGTCGACCGTTAGTCAATTAACCGGTTATGAGATAGTATGTCAAAGTTTTTAGACTAGTTCTGTAACACACGAACAGATGGCTGAGCAAGCAAAATTTACTTTGGTTTTATTACTATTGGTGGTGATGGTGACAGTTGTAGTAGTTATGAATAAAAATTAAATAAAATTTATTTAATGGCCCAATTGTATTCCCTTTATGCTCAAAGAAGATGGATGATTACTAGCGTACGCAGAATTTCGTTAAGGGGGAGAGTTCAAGCTTCCAGGTTCATATCATTTCAGCTCTTTGTATCCATATTTTAATACAGCAAATGTTTATTTTTTCATATCTTGCTCAACAAGGGGGGGAGCAAACTCGGAACCCCCTTTGCATACTCCACTATGGACAATTCATGAACATGTTCAGGATTGGTGAAATGGGAATATGGGAGAAAAGGGATAACCATGGGTACGACATTGTCCAAAAACTCATGCTCTGGGGTCGAACCAGGGACCTCTCGCACTAGATTTGAGAGATTTACTACTTTATTTATTGGTACTTGATTTCTACCAGACTCGACTGAACATAGTGGGAACGGGTAGAAGCTTTTTCAGCCCAGCCATCTTGAATGAAGTTTTTGATTGCGGAACATTGTTTAAAAACTTCCGAACCATTTGTTAAACCCAACTACTTTTACTGAAACTTCGAACAGAGTTCAAAAAACGTTAAGTTTTCTTATTTCTAATCATTCATGAAACAGCGTGTTTATGCCGAGTTTAGCACTCAATTTTCCTCACTCAGACGCAAATCAGGCTTGGCAGTAAACACGTTCGAAGGGTTATTTACGCTCAGGCACAAACAGCACATTTGCAATAACGAGAACATCTGCAACACTGCTTTAAACGGCACTGAGCAAGCAAAATTGCTTTGTGTGTGTGTGAGAGAGAAGCCAATCAGCGCACTATTTGATAGTCTACTGAAAACAAACAAACCGAAAAGGAAAAGAATATTATGTTTGATTCAGCATGCGGTATTACCAGGTTCTATTTAATCCGTAAGTACTTGCACGGGGTGTTCACAGACCCCCAACCAGGTAACTTTTGTGTTGATAGCCAGAAGTCCTGATGAAAAAGTATTTTTTAAAAAGTCTCAAAACGAGTTCAAAAAATACTTTTAAAAACATGTCTAGAATTATGCTACATTGTCTTAAATATTAAAAAATATATTTTTATTGTAATAAAACTAATATTAATTTGGGGGTCTACTGGACCCCCGCGCGAGTACTAGTGGCACAAAAAGGGCACGAATACTTACGGGTTAAAACAGTGTGTTTGTTTTGCTTTCTCCGTTCCGTTGAAGGAGAAAAAGGGCAGAATGAAATAGTAAAATTCCGGTATAACCGCACCCTTATTCTGCAGAGTTTGTTGATTCTGTCACACCTCGTTGTATGAGGGCTCTTCTCGTCTTCTTGGTTATCCAGTCAAGAATTGGTTTTGTTCGTCGATCATCGTTTCTCCTTGCAATATGTTCAGCCCACTGTCAATTCAATATTTTTATTTTCATAGGCCCGCTCTCTTGCTTATATATATATAATATATATATATATATATATATATATATGATTGATTAATGACAGTAGAAATTACTTTTATAGTACTGGTTGATGCGACTTGTTAAATAATTATCTACCATCAATACAAATACCGGTAGTGGAAAATATATTTACTCTTCACTGTATCTGTTAGCATTTTATATGTTTTTCAAAACTTTAGGGTAGGTACTGGTGAATGCTAGCGTAAACCTTTCTATGGTTCTAATAGTCAGCAGTCGGAGAATGTCTGACTTCATTAGTGTCCATACTTCTGTAACCTTCCCGCTGGTCTACAGAGGTTGATTCATTTATATTGAGCCGAAGTCAATGTGCACCTGTACCGCTCATGGACAACCCATTGTCGTAGACTGCTACGAGGCAAGCAACAGTATCTCGTTAATCACGCAGTAGAGCAGTGTGGTCGACCATAGTCTCATGTCACCGAAACGGAACAAATTCTGTGAGGGGAGTCGTTGTAGCCCCTTCCTTCGCGCATCGTAGAAATGTGTGAAGTGCGTAACTGTCATGTAGGTCTGCTACTGTGAATCGTATATACGAAATATGCAGTATAGAGTCCTGAGACCACCACACCGACGCAAGCAGCTAAACACTGTCCCCTCGTCAAGAATAACCGCCGATATTGCGTGCAATTCGGTGTATGGCAACCTATAAAAATCCCCATACACAGCATGCGATGGTCAGCAAACGCCATACACCGTAGGCAAAAATCAATCGCTACGCCTCACGATCGCTTACAAGATCGTGTACGCCCTGAAACTGTCATACAGCTGAGGCAAAAAGAAACTGCAGGATGCTGTATGAACGTCATTTCGCGGGTGATCAGTGCAAATCTGTTACCCTTGAACAGGCATGGATTAACCTCACAGACAGTGGTGAAGTTCGTGCCATTACATACAAATCTGTTGACGCGAAGTTCCAAAACACGTTCTTCTGCCAGTGTCCAGAGAGTTTCCCAAAAGTGTTCATGTTATGGCCGGTTTCTCATGCATTGGCAAACTGTAAACCTGCCATATTTTTCTCATGAAAATACGCGACATCTTCACACACACACAACCAAACTTTACAACACGATACATTTTTTTGGAAACATTTTCACTGCATTATTTGAAATGGATATTAAGAAGTAACGAACAATCTGTAGTGTAATCTGTTCTCAGAAAACTTTTTGCTTCTGGAGAACTCTTATAAGTGTTTTGCATTTACACGAGATTTTTTTATCTGAAAATGCTACCCAAATACTGTATGTTATTTAAGAATCTAGAATACGAAAGAAAATCATGAATCTACAATGTCCTACATAGACATAATAGTGCCCATTCTGGAATGACTCAATAAAATTAAATGTTGTTCTTACAAAAAAATAATGGTGATGATAATTGGGGATTCATATGAAATTTTACTCATACATTGTAAATCTAGGAAATATAATTTTCTTTTCTTAAACACTGAACGTTACATCTTGCTGATATTGAGAGCAGAAATGGGACGGGACTAAAGTACGGGACATTTACCTGTCCCGACTAAATTGACGGGGACGCGGGACACTCGGGTCCAAAATCGGGACTGTCCCGTTTTTTACGGGACGTATGGCAGGCTTAGCAAACTGTGTCCCAGAAAGGGTAGAGCAAAACGTCAAAATCAATTCTATGTACTACCAGATTCATGTCCTGACTCAAACATACCAACGTGAAATCCTAGCATTGTACGGACAAGACGTAAACCAGGTTGAACTGCACCAAGACAAGGCATTCAACCACATGGCGAAAACAGCTGTAATTCTATCATCGTATGGAACAGGAAACTGGAATTTCAGAACTTCCCCTCTCTGGGATCCCTGTCAGAGTCCAGATGCCAGCCCATTATATTATTGAACATTCAGACTCCCAAGCGGCGCCTGGTCCATCGTCGAGTTCGCATTGTCTCCGACCTGTGAAAGAGAAGTGGGATTCAATACTCATGGTAGAGACCTACACGGGCCGAATTTTTCGGCCCGAGCCCAATCCAGCCCGAATTACGTAGGCCCGGCCCAGCCCGGGCCCGAAAAGTTTCGGAGATTTTCGGCCCGAGCCCGGCCCGATAAGTTTTTTAAAATTCTTGGCCTAAGCCCGGCCCGGGTCCGATAAATTTTCGAAGTTTCATTTTGTAACATTTTTCACGGGCACACTTCAACGTTTGCCTTTATTCTAATTATCGTTTAACGAATGTCAATAATTATTAAAGAATTGCAATTAATCGGCCCCAGCCCGGCCCGACCTGAAGAGAAATCAGTGTCGGCCCGCCCAAGCCCAGCCCGGTCCAAAGGAATAATAGAGTCGGCCCGAGCCCAATCCAGCCTGAATTACGTAGGCCCGGCCCAGCCCGGGCCCGAAAAGTTTTGGAGATTTTCGGCCCGAGCCCGGCCCGATAAGTTTTTTTTAAATTTTTGGCCTAAGCCCTGCCCGGGCCCGATAAACTTTCGAAGTTTCATTTTGTAACATTTTTCACGGGCACACTTCTTCAACGTTTGCCTTTATTCTAATTATCGTTTAACGAATGTCAATAATTATTAAAGATATGCAATTAATCGGCCCCAGCCCGGCCCGACCTGAAGAGAAATCAGTATCGGCCCGGCCCAAAGGAATAATAGAGTCGGACTTGGGCCAAATGCAGGTCTCTAACTCATGGTCCGGCTGCAACGAAGTCTCCTACAATGGAAACTTGGGTGCCGAGCAACAGTCAGTAGAGATTGAATAGAACTGGTGATGAAAACACAGCATTTCCTAGGTAAGTGACGCCTTCAAATTCAGCTCAATATAAATGAATCAACCTCTGTAGTGGCTAGGACGCGCGCGGTTTTAGTCTCAAGTTCGTGTCCTGGTAAAGACTATTCAAACTGAAATGCATTGCGGTGGTTTGACTTCCATCTTAAATTAGAATTCCAAGTAACCTTCCTGGACTTGGAGTGCTTTAATAAACAAACAACCAGATATCCACATGACTTTCTTCGTGGCTATATGAGCTTCCTCGACGCGGGAAACCCGGGTTCGATTCTCGGCGGGAGCTCATATGGTTCAGATCACACGTTAAGCTTTAGGTCCACTTCTCACATACTCTCGGTGCTGAAAGGAACGCTAAACTTTAATCCAACAACAAATCTACGTCCCTGATCAATATGTGAAAACTGGTAGAATACACTCATTGAAAATTCTATGCTTTAAACGCATTGTCATTTTTTTAAATAAGAGGTTGTTCCTTAATGGGGCAGACTACTAAATATTTCTGAAAAGCTAACAAATTTTCTTTTGCCCTTTTTTCGCAAATGGAGAGAGATAATGAAATGTAACTTACCACAATAATATATAATGTTATTCTACATCCGAAAATACGAATAGGAAGGATTATCAGTGTTGCCATCCATAGAAATTACAGTGTATCCAAAATTTGAATTACCCAAAAATCTAGGTTAAGGCAGAGACTAGAAAAATGAACTCAACGGTAGTTGATTAATTATCATGTTATCTTGGTTCCTTGTTTACTACTTTTTAAATAATGTTTGTATTTATTTTGTAATAACTTACAGAAGTTATTGCAAAATAAATAAGCTATTACAAAATAAATACAAACATTATTTAAAAAGTAGTAAACAAGGAACCAAGATAACATGATAATTAATCAACTGGCGTTGAGTTCATTTTTCTAGTCTCTGCCTTAACCTAGATTTTTGGGTAATTCAAATTTTGGACACACTGTAATTTCTATGGATGGCAACACTGATAATCCTTCCTATTCGTATTTTCGGATGTAGAATAACATTATATATTATTGTGGTAAGTTACATTTCATTATATCTCTTCACTTGCGAAAAAAGGGCAAAAGAAACTTTGTTAGCTTTTCAAAAATATTTAGTAGTCTGCCCCCTTAAAAAAATGTAAAAAAAAAAACAAACAAACAAACAAAACAAAACTCGAACGTAGCTTAATACGTCTATTCTTTAATGTTGCTATCCATGAATAACTTGTCCCAGATGGAGGTGGGTACTCACTTCTATTTTCGTACTTTCAACTTCAACCATTTAATTCCTTGCAAAGTTTGTAAACATCAACTTAATCCAATATTCTCGGGATTGCTGCCAGAGTGAGTGTTGCTGTGCTGAGCTTTCGTTACCATACAGCGGCAACATCTTCAGAGCTATGTGATGGAGTGTGCTGGTCGTACAATTTATATCAAAAAACAGATCAAGACGTCGAAACAGATCAAGACAGCCATGAGAAAATACAGTAGCAGAAGTTGCACCACAAAAGAGGACAACACAGCAGACAAGGAAAATATTGCAGTTATTCCATATATGGGAAAAACCTCTAACCAACTAGCAAGACTATTGAAGAAATTCAACATCAAGACTGTACACTGCCCTCCACCGAAGATCAGGAGTTTACTACCAACTGCAAAAGATTCATTGGGATTAAAGACATCAGGCATCTATAGGATCACCTGTGAATGTAACGCCACTTACATAGGTGAAACAGGAAGGAACATTGAAGACAGAATGAAAGAACACCAGCGACACACCAGACTTAAACAACCTGAAAAATCTACAATAGCCGAACATTGCATACAATACAATCATACGGCCATGTGGGACCAAATTGAAGTACTAAAGAAAAGCAAACAGTTCTGGGACAGGAAAATACATGAATCTCTATTCATCCGTACATACAAGCCATCCATCAACAGAGACGAAGGTTATCATCTACCTGACATCTGGATCCAGCTTCTCAGTACGAAAAGAACCATCAGCCAATCAGAGAGCAGTTTCCACCAGCAAAATCAGAGCACGCCATTGGCCAACAAAAACAACCAATAGAAACACAGCGATTCTTAAAGACAACAATATAAATTGTACGACCAGCACACTCCATCCACAAACAAAACACAAATAACACCATGGACAAAGTAGCCCTTCTGGCTAGACGTCCTTCCCATTCTGGGAAAACAGACTTTGACTTTGACTTTGACTTTGACACTCCATCTCCATCACATAGCTCTGAAGATGTTGCCGTTGTATGGTAACGAAAGCTCAGCACAGCAACACTCACTCTGGCAGCAATCCCGAGAACATTGGATTAATAGTAGACGCCAGCAAAGCTTCAAGATCATATTAACATCAACTTAGTTTTTCTTTCGTACAATTTTCTCGAATACGAGGCAAGCGATTTTGTTCATGTTTCATTAATAATTCTATAAATCCGATGTAAACCATTTCACCCTAATACGTTCTAGAAGTTCGTTCGGGTCGTCCTACTTGCGACAGTCTTATGTGCGACAGGAACTGTTAACCCGTCCTATGAGCGACCGTTTCAATTTGTTAACTGGCCTCTGAGTCACCGATTCGTTCCTACGACGATAATGGAAGATAATAAGGTTCACTTTCTTTACCTTGTTTCACGCTGGTGTGATTTTGAGCCTAACAAAATGTACTATGAAGAATTTACGTTCCTAGAGGTCTCATTTCATATGTTTTATGTCAAAAGTTTATTTGCACTCACAGTACAGGGAAAATATAATTGACGAACAGTCACTGGCACATACATTTATCATAACAATGTAGTTCGGACGCTAATAACGCCAGAGGCAAACACATTTTACGAGAGGGAATCACATCACCTTCATGATCTCAATGTAAATAAATCGGTCGCTCATAGGACACACAACAGTTCCTATCGCTAATAGGACTGTCGCTTCAAAGATTAATTCGTTCGTTCTTGGGGAATAAGCTTTCCAGGTGATTTTCTCCAAAACGATTTTGGTGATTTTTTATTTCATATTTCTTAAAAATACTTCACTAATAACTCTAATGTGGCATAACCCGTTTCTCCTTAAGCTACCAATAAGAGGACTTTACTGGGTTGCCTTTTTTAAAGACGATTTTTATCAAGAACTGCTGGGTCGATTTGGTTCATTTTTCATAAATATTTCACTAAAAATTCTATAATATTGCTTAAGCTATTTTTCCTGGAAGAACCCACAACTGGTAGCTTAATCTTAGGGGAGAGTTTTTTTTTCAAGACTCAGAAACCACTCAAGCGAATTTGTTTATTATTTACATAAGTAAATAGGCTATTTCATTAAGAACTTCATAATGCGGCTCTCCTTGAGATGTCTGCAAAGGATTTTTTTTTTCTTCTTTCAGACGATTTTCTTAAAGATTTTGTTCGTATGTCAGTAACACCCTCTAATGTCCCATAAGCTGTTTCTTTTAAAGATTTTGGGCCTTATGCAGAGTAGTTCTCAAGCGTGATTAGTACCAAACTAAAGAGTTCGACTAACATATGTTTCCTGCAGTAGTCAGACCATTAATATTGCGCTAATCATACGTCAAAACGACCCTGCATAAGGCCGAATATCTACAAGGAATAGTTTGTACTTAGAGGCAAGCTATTTTCTACCGATTTTCTCGGATACTATTCAGGGAATTTTGTTCACATTTCATAAATAAATATTTCACTAACGACTAACTAGCTTTGAAATATTGAGGGGGACATCTACATTTTACATGCACAGGCTATTTTAACTGCACACTATGGTTTAGTTTGGTTTAATTTGATAAAGGAAATTTAATGATTTATCATAACTCATGTAGTGAAAAGTTATTGATAATCATATAATTACACAAGGGAGAACAAAGAAAGGGTTTGGAAGATATATTCCCTCTACCAACGGAAACACGAGAAAGACATTTAAAACTCTATATTATATTGTTAAAAAAAAAAAAAAAAAAAAAAATCTAAGAAAACTATCAGCCCTGAACACCACAGCTCCGAATAAAATTCTACGTTCGTCTCTGCAAGTACGTACAAACTCCAAGGTCTACCCTACCACAAGGACAACATGTCATTCATGTCAAATCTTATATATATACAATACAAAAGGAAAACCAAACGGCAGTCATTTCACGACTATGCCCTACAGGATGAAGGAAACGGATCAAAATGAAAGTGGATGATGGAATGATAATGTGGGGAATATCCCGAAAAAAACATGGAAACAAACTGTTCACCACAAATTTGCGCTGGGAATTGAACCAGGGAGCCTTGCATCAGAGGTGAGCGATATATCACCGAGTCACCGTCCCCGTTATACGCAAGTCTGGTTGTGTCATTCTGATCTGTGGCCATTAGCAAAAAACACGCGCCTTTAAGTGATACTATAGCAAACCTATTTTACCATCGGGAAGCTTTCGTTGTTGAGAGACATTCCCATACCAAATTCTGTAGAGACCTCTTCTTACAAACAATCGCAACGCAACCGAAAAGACATTACAATTAAGAAATTGCGAACTGTATCCGAAACAGATTTTTATATATATACACACAATGTGCTAATAAGCATAAGCATACATTTTAAAACAACTTTCCTTCAAAAGTAAATATTAATTATCTAAATATTATATGATACAAAGAATGAGTTAGCCACTTCCAGTATACAGGGTGGCCCAAAAGTAGGTATTCAGTCCCGTACTGATCAACTTTTTGCTTTTTACACGGTGTATATCATTTCTTATTGTTATCCATCAGGTAGACTTAGTTTGTTTATTATTTATTTTTAATATCTTTGTACTTATACCTTAAGCTCGAAACAGCCGAAGTAAATAAACCTATAAGCTAGAATGTTATACTTGATGTTATACTTTTGGCCCACCCTGTATTTATCAATGCTGCGTTATTGGTCATAAGGAAAAGTGTGTTTATTTAGGAAAAGTTTTCCTGGAAAAAAGCCCCTACGGCTGAAAATTGTTCTGGAACACTGGTATTGCGTAAACAGACTGTTGCACTTTGTTATGGTGAAATTGTGAAAAATAATAAATAAGAGAAAGTACCAAACGGAGTGACATAATTCGCTGAAACTGGATGAATGAGAAACAGCTTCATTGCAGCTATGAAAACTAACTACAGAACGGGGTTTTCATTTTTAGCACGATGCTAAGATCAGTTATAGAAGTCGTCTATTAGGATTACTTTCATTTCATATTGTCAATATGGACTAAAGAATGGCTCGGGAATTTAATCACGGCCGGTTTACAAATTAAGTAATATATAGGCTACCAGTTTAAGCACCATGCCAGCTAAAGTGATACCGTTGTCCCTCTGGCGACAACGTAAGGACGACTGTTTTTAGAGATAATTGATAAATCTGTACTATTTGTGCATTTCAAGGGAAGCTCTACAAACTGAATGAAGGTTAAAATTGTTCTTCGACAGAAGGCAAGATACAGCTTATCAGAAATTAAAACGGGATTTTGGAGATTTCATATGCTATATAGGCTGTATATTTGCTGAACTCACTGATTTGTTCACAACACAAAAATCGCTAGATTTGTAAATAAGTCGCCAAATTGTGATTTAAAAACCACCAAAAAAAAGTCGCTAATTGGAAATATTATTTTTGGTCGCTATTCTGGAAGTTGAATTCCCTAGATTTGGCGACTTTTCCCCTAAATTGGCAACACTGGCAGTATGACCACCGAGCAAAAATATTTCGTACTGACCTAAGCAAAAAAAAAAAAAAAAGTATTACATTTGGGGAAGAAGCACTATTTTTTATTTTTTTTTTCTGCTAACGTTTCACCCTATTTATGTCATTTTACGATATTAATATCTTATTAGAAGGTTTATGGCAGTCTTTTCACGTCCGTATGTTTATGTCAACGCAATAAATAAAAATGCAAATCACTTCGAAGATTAAAAATATCCTTTCTTGGAAGAGTTATCTCTAAAAGAAAGTGGCAAAACTGGACGGCGAAACAAAATATTCAGGCGTAAGACTTATAAAATGTTGATAGATAATTATGTTTAAAAAGATCACAACATTTTCAAAATTTTAAATGTGGTAATTGTTTCACGTAAGGTAGATAAATTTCCCCTTTCTCCGAAATCATTGCGTTAAGTGAGAACGGGGGTGAAGTTTACCTAAAACAAACGACAAATTTGTTGATTGAGTTTGAAATAGCTATTGTACAACGACCAGTAATCTACAAATATCATACGAGTTTCACAAAATATGCAACATGACATTCAGAGTTCACGAACAAGTCTTTGTACGACTAAATTTGTTGGCACATATTTGATAGAAATTCTGAGAGAGAGAGAGAGAGAGAGAGAGAGAAAGGAATCTTATTTTCAAATATTTCCGTACTCCGCAAATAGTTTTATAACTCAATGGTACTCCCCTTCTCTTCCCGGCCCAAGAACCATCTACAGATGGTATCTGCCGTGCCTTTCTTCGTATTGTTGATGCCGGCGACATCTCGCCTTTCAAGATTATAAGTAGTGGTACATGCAGAGCCGGATTTACGTGTAAGCTAAACAATCTATAGGTCAGGGCCCTACTCTCTTGGGGGCAGGCCCGTATTCAGGTAAATGCTATTCTGTGCTCTAGCACAGGGCGGCGGTAAAATTTTGGATCTTTTAAAAGATTCACAATAAAGTAATACTTAAAACTAAAGACCCATAGATTCCCGCGCAAGCACGAGAAAATATGTTTTAATTCGCTTTAATTATAGTAGTTACGACTTAGCTAGCTTATCTGATCATTTGTAAAAAAAAAAAAAAAAAAAAAATCAATATCCCACCCCCAACCCAAGTGGTGAGAATGAAGTTGAACATAATGAAAACTGATACCAGCACACGTAAAGTTAGATACCTCGAAAACTATGAATTCATCACTAATAGGTTATCTGTCGTTTTCGATTACTTTTAAAATCTCGTCTCCTCGCTGGGAGTGGTGTATGAACTATAGGGTGTCTCAAAAAAAAGCAATATTTTGAAACTGTCACTCCCCGGCGTTTTTCTGATTCATTTTGGTGTGAATTGAAAATATATTAAATTTGAAGTCTCTAGGTTAATGTTTGTTTGCCCCTAAGGATCCAAAGTTTTGAAAAAATAGCCAAAAAGTACAATTTTGGATTATTTTTAAAATTTTCATATATTCTTTGTAATTTTATATACAGTGGCGTATTTACGATTTTGTTTCGGGGAGGGCTTTGCTAAGTTTTGGGGGGGGGGTTGCATGAAAATCTGAAAATTGTGCAAGATATTTCATATACTTTACTATAGTAAGTAAGATTTCGGGGGGGCTTAAGCCCGGAAGCCCCCCCTAAATACGCCACTGTATATATATATATATATATATATATATATATAATAGACCCTACTTTCCGATCAGTATTGTATCTGATATGGACCGACAAGAGTGGACGTGTTAGCCCTAAAGCAGCCTAAAGTTTAGACTTAAGAGTCTTCATCCCAGCGAAATTAAAATACCGCTAATTTTACAGTAATTGTGATATCTTCAAATAGATAAAAGATAATCGAAATGTGGAACAAGAGCGCCCTAGACAACATTATTTTGCATGAGAAACCGTTATCACGACTCACTTATCTGCTTTCGATTTCGAGCCATTTTGAAAATCGGCATTTATTTTCGCGTTTCTAAACAGCTGAAAACGGAAAGCCACTAGGTGACTTGTGATAACGGTACCTCACGCAAAATGATATTGTCTAGGGCGCTCTTGTTCCACATTTCGACTATCTTTTATCTATTTGAAGATATCACATAATTACTGTAAAATTAGCGGTATTTTAATTTCGCCGGGATGAAGACTCTTAAACAACAGAGTCGGAACTTGTTCATTACTTGTTTCGTATTGTAATGTAGAAAAGGAAATAAACTAAACTGAAATAGTTTGTGTTGCGAAGAAGAGCAGGTGGACTCTTAGCTCTTCTTAGGATTTAATATAATTAGTGAATTACATTTTTCCTGTGTTTTACCATGCGTTCTGAACCAAATGCGTGGCTTCTTGGAAGTGTGGTTTAAAAAAACACTCTTATCACAAATTGCAACAAAAGTTGATGTGTTAATATATTATTTTAAAAAAAGAAAAAGAAAATGATTTCAAAAAGGGTAAACATGTGAGTGGCACTGAGGCAATTACCGATGTAATTGTTGAACAAATTTCACAACAATGGCTAAAAGCGGGAATACCCACTCAACGAAAAGATAAAATCAAATGTAAGATGATTGCTTTTTTTTTTTTTTTTTTTTTTTTAATCAGTGCAAAAACAAGGGTTCAAGCTCTAACCTGGATAAGGAAGAGGATTTCCTTGACACACTTTCCGAGTATTTTTTTAATCGCGGATCATAAGGTAGAAGAGAAAATTGAAAGTGATAAACTAAGGAATAATCAGCAAAAATCAGAAGATCTAAAGTTTCTAAACGCACTAAGGTAAGGTAAAGGTGTGTATAAGATAAAATTTATACAAAAAAAAAAATAAATAAATAAATTGGTGAATAAAATTAAACGAGATGAGTCAGCATTGAAAAGAAAATTGAAATATCAAAAATAAGCCGTTTTACATCATCACAGGACAGGATAAATGTGAAACAGGCTATGAACCTAACCATGACCCAGACTTTTTCTTACCCTCAACATCTTTTCATAAACCTAAAGCAGCTACTATTAAACTAGGAGAAAACCCCTTCATAAGCCCAAAGATCTCAAATTGCTGATCTCCTTGTACTTTAAAAACCAAAGAACTGTTATGTTAGCATCTATTGCAGTAGAAGGTGACGGTATCCTTGATGCAACGGCGTCGATTTACCAAAATGTATGTGGGTGCATATCAATAGTGGAACGTTTTATATGTTTCAGGGAAATTTCGATATTTTTTGATTGGTTTCCTTTTAGTTAAAACATTTTATGAACACTGTCCTAAAGGGCTGTGCTGTATACAGTAAAATATACCGGTACTATAAGGATAAGTTGGGGCTGCCCTAGCTGAGTCGGTAACACGGTTGACTTAAACGCAAGAGAAACAGGTTCAGACCCGGGTCCAAGGTTAAAAATAAGCTACTGTAATGAATATTCTCAACATATGTAATCGTAACATTAAGTGTATACTCCAATTCACGAATTTCGTGAATGGCAAGTGAGAAATATTTATTTTGTTTTGTTTCTATGAAACCAAAAATCTTTTGGGTGCTGAAGCTCCCAGAGCACCCACGTAGTCGGCGCTAATGCCTTGGTGCCTTAAGATTAAGTAGAGAGAGAATTAGAACTAGCAACACGCTCCGCTTTGAGACTGTTAATAACTTTCGAGAGAATTTTGAACCTCCTAAACACTGTGCTTCATTGGGATGGCAAAATATTAAATAGTGGTAATAGGAAATCTAACGAAAGACTAGTGATCTTAATTTCAAGGATACCCGATTATAAGGAGGGAAAACTGCTAAGGGTTCCAAATATACCTGACGAAACTATTGTGCTGCCAAAATGTCTTGAGCCGTGGCAAAAATGCGAACTAAAGCTCACACCCCGACACACACACGCGTTGAGCCACTAAGGGTTCAGCAGCTGCTAAGTGAGAGAGCCTTAGCAAAAGAGAGTGGAATTCCTTCAGCCGATAGCAGCGCTCGTAAGGGAAGACTAGGTGTTAAGTCAATGTGGTATATTTTATAGTAAAGTGCAGGCAGACAATGTTTTTAAATTAGGGTTGCCACATTACCCGATTTTAGCAGATACCACCCGATTTTCAGGTCCTATACTCGTCCCCCGCTTAATCGTCTCTTAATCACAAAAAAACACCCGCTTTTTCGGATTGAAGACGACTTTGTTGATAAAGTGTTATATTCAACATAAACCGCTACATCTCTACCAATCTCAATCACGATTGAGTTAAATTTGGTCACGCGCTCATGCTTAGGCTGTGTGCTATTTGCCCAGTGCGCGTGCGCACAGCCGTTTGCTAATAGGAGATCTGCTCTAATGCACAGTGGTTTTCTTTGTGTAGTTCATGTGTTTTTAATGTAATATACTGGAAGTTCTATACGAATGAATATTCGTTTGTGGATGTTGTGACAAACATACTTGAATTACTCATGACTTCTATAACGAGATACTTTGTATCGGCTCATAATTACATATATCTCGGGCAGAAAGTGCTTTTACACAAGCACTATACCTGTTATAATGTTAATTAAAAATAATAAAAGAAGAATGTTTTAATATATAAGAAATATACATTATTGTCTAGTTGGTTGCTATGTCGTTGTTTATAGATACGCAGTGGACATGTTTGATTGCAAGTCAGTTAGTGTGAATATACATTAAAAAGGAATCAAAGAATAAATTATTTAATATTCATCATGGACTTGTAATTTCAGTAGAAAAGGTGAGCATACTAGTGAATATAACTTCAGAAAATATTTTAAGGTGAAAACGATTATTGCCACTGAAGATATAACTGAACCAGGGTTAACGGCTACCTTTGGTGAGTCGTTGTAAAATTTTTGGTGCCGAAACCCGGGATTCTTGTAAATTCATATCCCGAAGTCTAAAGTAAGGGTGAATTTACCTTAGTAAGAAGGTTCATGAATACGAACTCAACCGTTCTTAGAAGTGGCAGAGTAATCACAAGAAAAATCATGATTGGTGAGACAGTAGAGAATGAAACTGTTGACAGTGCTAACAACGAGCAGAATATAGCTCCTATTGCACCCGGAATGTTGACATTAGAAGACAGAATTCTACTAGCATTACAGCGACAGGAACAACGACTAGAACAAAATTTAACTCAGATGTCCAAAGAGTTAAAACAAACAGTACAGCAAAAATCTGAAGAAGTAAGTAGACGGTATGAAGAAGTGAATGGACGATTAGAAAGACAGTATGAAGAATTGAATGGACGATTAGAGAGACAGCATGAAGAATTGGGTAGGCAGTTAGAACAAATAGATCAAAAGTCCGAAGAAGCGAAACAATCTGTAATACAAGCTGTGACAGACATCACGTTACAATTCGACGAGAAGTTAAAAAGATTATCTGAAGATTGCAAGGATAATTACAATCATGTAATCCAAGAAGTTAATATTGTAAAAAAAGATTTTGAAGTAATCGAATCTTCTGTTCGTCAGCAAAAGATTCAGGTGACAGATAATTCTAACCAAATACGTGCAAATACACAATTGATATCTACCTTACAGGAGGAAATTAGGACGTTACAGATTAAAGACAACGCATACAACAACAACATGGTTAATGATCGTTTGGAGTTCCCTCATTCACAAGAGATGACCTCGCATTCACCCGAAGCAGATCGACAAGGACCTTGCGTTATCTCTTCCTCAAGCAACCCATCCGATGAGGATATTATTTTGGAAAGAATTCAACCAAGGAATACAGATGGGCGGAAAAGAGATGGTGGAACCATACATAACGCAGTAGGTAGAAATTTTCACTCAACACGAACACGAAACGGTGAAAGAAATGTAAAGTTAAGTGTAAAAATGAGCGAAATACGTGCTATGAGTAAGTTTAGTGGTAGATGTAATGAAAATGCTACTTCTTTCCTAGAAAAATTTCAGGACGAATGCAGTATAATGTGTATAGATAAATCTCAATATATGAAACTAATCCCTCATTTATTACTTCCACCGTGTTCTTTATGGTTTAAGGCAGTACGTGAACACGTCAATACATATGAGGAATTCAAAGCAGCGTTGATCGCAAATTATGAGAATGACTTTTTGCTTGCAAACAGAGACGCTACGATTAGAAATCAACCTTTTAATTCTCGCTTGCACAAATCTGTTGTTGATTTTGTTGTGAATACGTATAATGAATTAAAAATCGTAAATCCATTGCAATCTGAATCTAGAGTGATTGCATCTATTCGAAATCTACTACCGTTTAAATTACAACAAATCCTGTTTTCTACGCAATGCATGAGTTTTAATCATCTATTGATGCTTGTTCAATGTTATGAAACTCAATACCAGGCACAGAATCATCAAGCGGGAATAGGCAAAATTAAAAACAATTCAGATAACTTTAGATCAGTACCAGTCCGGAATCTAAATATCCGTAATGTAGACGATACGGAACATAACCTAAATCGAGTAAATTTAAACAATCAGAACAATCAGAATAGGCAAAGATATGATGGGAACACACCTAACCTAACTAATCGTGTCAATAATTATGTCAGACCATTTAACCAAAGTAGATTCAAAAACAGACGAAATACATGGCGAAATTCTAGAAATACTGTAAACTACATTGATAGACGTAACCGTAGTTCAAGAGATGGCACTTCGTATCAAAATCAAAATAATGACACAATTCCTGTACAGAATAATAATGCGGAACATAATCATGATTGTGCGGTACAATGTACTTTATTAGAACCATATACGAGTATGAATTTAAACTGACTGCAGCTGATGTGGTAGGGGTTAAACCCATATCAGCTATAGATTCTTATGAATATTCATCTTCAAATTTATGTATTGATTCTTATGAACATTTCTCTTCAAATTTATGTGGTAATGTTAATAATGAAAACAACCCTTTACATGATGTATTTGTAAATAATGATTCGGAAATAGCAGTCAATAGATGTCAGTATCAATTTATGCCTGTAGTAAATCGTTGTTGGTTTAAAGATGATAATGTCAATGATGGTTTTGGTGTTGAAGAAAACTTTGTATTTTTAAAATCATATAGTACTGCTAGAATACCTGTCAAAATAAATGGGTTAAGTACAGAAGCTTTATTGGATACAGGCGAAAATGCATCTTTACTATCATATTCGTCATGGAAAGCAATTACCAGTGATTATTCAAATTCTAAGTTACAAAAGGCAGAGAATCTCATTATAGTGGATTTTACCGGTAAACATAAAAAGAGAGTAGCTGGAATTACTCGTGTTACAATAGCTATCCAAAATTTTGAAATATCTATTCCTATTTTAGTGATAAAAGAATTGAATGAAAAACTCATCATTGGTTTAGATTTATTGTCTCAATTACG
Source organism: Thermobia domestica (assembly GCF_964235325.1). Taxonomy (NCBI): domain Eukaryota; kingdom Metazoa; phylum Arthropoda; class Insecta; order Zygentoma; family Lepismatidae; genus Thermobia; species Thermobia domestica. Next base: position 42,858,790 of record NC_137454.1, on the reverse strand, counting down.
TGTCATGCTTGATTTCAGAAATCAAACTTTAACTATACCCGGCATACCTCAAGAAATAGTTCAGAAACTTCTTCCCAAATCTGATGATATTGCTTGTCAATATAATAATGTTCCTAATGTATTGAATAATGTTTCTGTAAGTTCAGAAAGTGATCAATTAAATGATTCATTAACACAAGTCACGCAAAATTTGATGGATTCAAAAGATGATGTATTGTTTTCTGAGTGTGTTAAATCACTTGAAAGTAGCCTCGATTTTATGGATGATACAGTAAAAACTCATTTTAAGGATATCTTATACAAACATAAAAATGTCTTTTCACAACGTCCTAGATGTTGTAAGGATTTTGTCTATTCTTTTAAGGTTAAGACAGACAAACCTATTGTGACTAAGCCATATATAATTCCTTACCGATACAGGGAAAATGTACGTCAACAAATTGCAGACATGTTAAGAGATGGGATCATTAGGCCTTCACGTCGACACCATATGTTTGATTTGATCTAGTCGGCAGTGTGGAAATGTGTCTTCGGACAGTCTATGAGCCCAGATTACTTAGATTTTAAGGAATTTCAGTCACGGTAGAAAGTTATTTCAAAGAATCTAGATAGTTTCAAAACAATTGAATTTAGTGACAAAAAGCTAAAAGGAAAAGACTGTTGCATTCTTAAAATACATTTTGAACCGAGAGAACGAGCTTTTTCTCATGAAGACTATAAAGAATGTGCGGATGTCTTACAGTATTGGGTGAAATTCCACCTTGAGGAAATCATTGGTAAAAGCCTGGAACTGTCCATAAAGCAAGATGGATGTCCACAGTAATTTATGACGCAAAAATGTACGCATTTAGTGAGCAACTGGGTTTTGAACCAGAAAAAGTTGAAGACCTGCCCAGGATTTGTCGCTTCAATGTCCTTATTTACATAAAATGTTAGTTGTAAGTTCCAAAAATTGCAGACGCTCCTGTGAATGACATTGAGCTTTGTTATTGAACAGATACAAAGCCATGGGTCCTGAGATTGCTCAGTCTGCTTGGAAAGCCTTCAATCGACACATGTGGTATTTGATAGAGGAAATAGTATCGTTTTCATTCTTTTCAGAAAAAAAAATCTCTGAAACTGAAAAGAAAAAGATCGCATCCTCATTGCTTAAGTTCAAAAATGAAGCAAGAGCGTTACTAATGGGCGTTCCTATGTTCCCAATTCTAAATTCGGGAACAAAATTATTTCACTTAGTAGGCCCCAGTTTATGTCTACTTTTCGAAAGATTTCAACAAAATGAATCCTGTCTGTAAAAAAAAAAAAAATCAACTTGGAATCAGGCTCAGCACTACAATGAAATGATCTTGCAGAACGTGGAGTCAAGCTGACACAGGATTTCTTTTTTTAATTTCAGAAAATCACAAACAATGAAGAACAGAGGCAATATTTACTACAGTCGGTTGAACTGCCTAGAAAATCAGCTCCGGCATTCACTAAATCATATTAAAAACATTTGTGAAGATTTTCAAGAGTATTCCATGTTTCATGTTAACTCACAAACGTCCCTTGTGCCACCAGTGACCCACTTTATTTTTCACTACGTTACATTGGCTATATCATTCATTTAGCCAAAAGCCCGTTGTTCCACTTCAGGCACACTACCCGTTCTCTTGTTGTACGAATTTCGTTCAGCTTTCTTCTCAGGTTTTCGATGTAACACGGTATTGTTCAATGCAGTTGCTAACGAATAAAACTGGTCTTGGGCGTTTGTGGGTTAATATATAACTAATTTGTAAAGGAATAATAATAGTACATTAAGTTGAACACGTGTATATTAGAATTGCTGTATACTTTAAAATGTGTATTAAATTGAACTCTTGATAAACTTTAACGTTTAGCTACATTTGTAAAAGGAAATATTTCTACAGGCTGCTTGAATATATATAGACATATATTACTTCATAAATAACGATTTTTTAAAGTTTTGAGTTGTCAACAATAACATTGTATGTGTATAATCAGTGTAAGAATCAAGGATGTTATAAATATATTTTATAAGATCCTTAGTAAGAATAAAGTTTAATTGTGTGTATTTGGATTTATTTCATTCCATTTTCATTAATTAGTATGTACATTTTACTGCTATTCTATTTGATATAAATATTTTTAAGTCAAAATTTCTTCTTTTTTTTTTTTAACACAAAAATAATTCCAATCCAAGATAAGTTTGAAAACAAAAATCGACAAACTCGAAAAATACTTATTTTTTTTTAAAGATAATAAAAGTTTTAAGCCCCTAGGGGCAAACTCAAACGTTAACTTAGATACTTCAAATTTTATATATTTTCATTTCACACGGAAAGGAATCAGAAAAACCAAAGGGAGAAATAATTTTAGGACACTGTTATTTTATGAGACACCTTAAAGAACTATTCATCTCAGCGACCCCAAAAACTACCAACTCTAATAATGGTAGTTTTTCATTATTTTTAAAATGCCCCCATGTTATTCTTATGGGGACTTTGCTCTCCCATATCCCAGCTCAGGTGTGACCTAGGGACCTGGAGCAGGTTACTTTGATAATTTCTCTGAGAGCTTTAAAACATGTTAAAATCCATGTTTCTATCTATTATGGTTCTCGAGCTGAAAAGCGCTACAGACAGACAGACACCATTACTGACGGTGAATAATGTAAACAATTATTTTTCTTATTAGTTATCAGTGATACTGGTGCGGGGGTCGGCAAATTATTTAGAGCACAGGGGCGCGTAATATGTAAATACGGGCATGCTTGGAGGCCCCCAAAAAATAAAGGAAATAACTGGATTTACATTTCCAAAGTATAAGAGCAATAGTAAATTAGATAAAATCTACATATAGCAACAGTGCTTTGTGTTGTGTAAGTTCTATGATGTAAGTAATAGTCCCCCTTCTGCTAGCCTAAATTTTCAAAATATCACTACTATCCATTTCATAAAGATAGGCCCCTGACTTCGTGGTGCTGCCGTGACGTTCAGTCAAAACTTATATTGCATTGTCGTACCTCGTTGGAATTCCTGAAATGTTGTCTTTTCAATACTTAAGACATAAAAATTTTCTTTGTACTATGTAGTGAGAAAAAAATAGAAATTAATGAAAAAGTGCGTATTTTTTCGTACTTTTTTGGTAGATCAATGTTTATAGTACTATATCTCAGAAAAGAGATCACGTGAAATAATTTCCTGTGTACAATATGTAGATGCATCCATTAACTGTAAGTTGTGAGAATTTCAATTTTCATCACTTGTTACTTTTTGTGTAATTAAAACAAATGTACGACGCTCTGATCTCCTTTACCATGGTAGTTAGAGAAACGTACAAAACACTGCTCGAAAATTTGGAAGTCTAGTGTTCCAAATATTTGGAACTATTAACAAAAAAGGGTTTAGTTGTAGAGTATTTATTTTTTTAAAAAATTCTTTTACTTCAACATGTTCTCTGCGTTAAGCGGTGAGCCATGTTGCAGCCCAATCTTTAAATTCCCCGCGCTTATATGAAGAAACAGCATACAGTAAGTGGAAGTGCGGCAACGCTGTCGTGCAGTGTTGTCGCGTTCAGGAAGCTTGTAGCGCGAAGCTTACTTCATAAGAATGTAATAGGAAAAAGTATTTATTATAACCTTTCACAACATCATAAAAATAATAATAATGCATTACACATCTCAATTTAATCGAAATAAAACGTTGAAGTAAAACATCCAAAAACTCATCTTTTAATCTATTTACTTCATTCACTTTCGTAATGGGTTTGTTGACTCATCGCTGCTCCTGTTATCTTCCTGTACACTTATTAACAATGGCTCCATTTTTACCTCAAGATCAATCAGTATACACTACACACTTTCCAGCTTACGAACATGTTAAAGGTTAAAAAGAAATGTATCCTTGGCAATCACGTGTTCACCCAAGTTCTGCGATCAATTCCCCTGCTGAATGTATACAATAACACAGAATGGGTCCTTTGTTTTCTTTCAACGAAAGAAAACTATGCAATGTGTAGGTGACGAGGGCTGTATTTGCGTCTAATCACGTTGCACTGATTACGCCTTCAACACTTCCCTTCGGTTCGTAGGCGTCAAAAACTTAGACATGGGCTCACACCATATGGGTTCATTGTAATGAGACGGACGAATGGTCATTTATATTTTCCTTAGTATATGTCGTGGTTTTTGATTTAAAATATATATATATATATATAGCCTATATGGATATTCCTTTACGAGCGGCGGTATTACAAAAAGAAGAGGCAAAATTTTTAGCGATAATGAAATTGCAGAACTGATGAATGACTCCGACTCAGACGGTTATGAGTTAGTAATGAATAGTAATGACATTGATTATTCTGTGCTCAGTGGCGTATTCGGGAGTGAACAAGATAGTAACTCTGTTTCAAGTGAACCTGCGGCTGCGCCGGGAAAGAGAGAAAAAAACGTGTCGTTCCTATTCAAAGACAGATTCTGATGTAGCTTGGAGCGATAAAATTCAAGTAAATGCAAAACCCCTGTTTAGTGGTATCCCGGGAATTGATCAAAATGCTGGGTTATCTACAGAGTATTCCGCATATAATGTTTCAGCTGTTTTTACCGATGAAGTTTTATAGTAAAAAAAAGTTGAATTGATTTTGAGTTGAACGTCCTGTTCAGCAGTGAGGCTATATGAGACGTCGACCTACTGATTAACGTGAAATCCAAACTACATGAGCTCTCCCAGGAATAGTAGTAAAAGTTATGGATCAATACGCAAAACAGCAGATTGAGAAAAAGAAAAAATACTAAAACAAAAATCTTTGTTTTCTAAATGAAAGCGTGTTACTTTAATTAAAAACCAGGAACTTTTTACACTAATTATTCACATAAGCCTTGCACGGAAGCCAGCTTTACGCGATTTTTACAAATCAACTACGCAAGAGCTATTAGTATGTCTGTCAAGTGGTGGAACAGATCTTCTGTGAAGTGTAAACTCAATATTACATATCAACTAAGGTTTATCATATAATAAAGTTTATGCTTGTATTTGTTTCCAAACAAAATAAGAGTTCGCTTTTCTAATTTTGAACATTTGGCACATTTTCTGTATATCCTGTTAATTTCTAAGAAATTGGTTTAAAATCTGTGGAGACATAAAATTTTAAAAATATATCTAAAAAGTGCCGGACAGTGTGCGTGACAAGTTTAAATACCCGTCTGTCTGAGAGTGTATACGCGCCGGGAAAATGTGGCAACGTAGCACTCCGTATAAACTGTGATAGCGAAGGGCGCAAAGCAGGGAGAATCATAATGTCATATTTGTGATTGTTTATCTTTTAAAACAAGTCAAAACAGTCTGGTTGAAAAAGCTACTTTAAGATCTTTCTAAAAGTTTTTTAAGATTTCTAATACACCGCAGCAATTCGGAGATAATGATGTCTCACTTTTTACTGAATAACAAGAAAACTACTACGTGTTCAGTAATGAAATTTTCAGAACTTACAGGTAACATATGCATCTACATATGGTGCACAGGAAATTATTTTATGTTATCTCCTTTCCGAGATATAGTCCTATAAACATTGATTTACCAAAAAAGTACGAAAAAATACGCACTTTTTCATTAATTTATATTTTTTTCTCACTACACAGTACAAAGAAAATTTGTATGTCTTAAGTATTGAAAAGACAACATTCCAACAATTCCAACGAGGTACGACAATGTAATATAAGTTATGACTGGACGTCACGGCAGCACCGCCAAGTCAGGGGCCTATCTTTATGAAATGGATAGTAGTTCCTTCATTTCTGTATACAGGACGCCTACGTTCATCTGGACACACAATGGGTCTTATTACCTCCAATAGCTTAGGGCCCCAGCTAACCTAAATCCAGCTCTGGCTACATGGTTCATTTTCTTCTCCCCACCCTAACACTTGCCCCAAAAACATTTGACGCGATTCATAAAGAAGTACTAGGTTTATCATCCCGTTTTCCGATTTCTAGAGAAATTATCAAGCGAGGAACAACTAACCACTGCCAGAATTCCAGTACCTATGTCCCACTTCATCTCTTGTAAATATCACTGTTGAAAAAAAAAAAAAAAGGCAGGAAAAATTACCAGGAATAGTAACAGCGTTTGCACACGTCCCCGGCAATGTCGGCTCCGGCACCGACAATGCCGGAACCGGAACCGGGGCTGCTTTGCACACGCGGCCGACCAAACCGGTGCAGCTCCGGCAATGCTGGTGCCAAGAAGTAGTTTGAGTTTGAACGTGAATGAGAGAACATGAGTTCAGCAATAAACAAACGATATCTCACTCAGTCCACAATCGTTCTATGGAACAAATGCCGGACTAGACAGAGTACATGAATATTTTTATTATGATCTATAGGGTAAAGCAGCATGCAACCACAAGACGGGAAATTTTCTTGTTCTGTTTGTGCTTTTTCAAAAATGAAATTAAACCTTTAAGTTTTACGTCCCACGTTTATGCCGGCTAGACTAAAGGAGACGGTGATGATGAGAAATGGATGAAATGGTGGAATAAAGGAAGTAGGAGGAAACGGGCGAACCCCGAGAAAACCCACGAGCAGGGTGTTTGTCCACCACAAAGTCCACATGGCGCGAGCTGGGATCGAACCAGGGACTTCAAGCACCGAACATGAGCGCTCTACCACTGAGCCACTGCGCCCCCTTGTGCTTTTTCAGTTCTTTCTGTAGCTGTGTTTTAGTTTTTATTTATTTTAATTTTCTTTACAACCTTTGTTATGCTTGGGAATGCCTACTTCTTCGATTATGTTGGAAATTTAAACTCTTGTTTTTTTATTATGAAGGTTATTCATTTCCTACATACTGGATTGCATAATTTCTTCCTATGCAACTATCCTAGATTCATAATTTCTTCATATCTCCATTTTGTTCATTTCCGCCCTGTTGAGTTTTTTTTTTTTTATTATGACTTGATATATGCTTAGACATATTCTCTATCAAAACGAATCCAACGACCCCTTTGTTTAAATCGTTTTAGTAAGTTTCGGCTGTAGAAGATAACAAATTAATATACATACATACACTATGTGAAACTCACTTTCCGCGTTGCCGTAGTTGGGTAAATCAAACAAGATCTGAATTTCCCTTGCTGAGAATTTATGTAAATAGCAAGCCGCTATATTTGTGGTACCTCACAGCCATTTTGACTATTTCATTCTCCATTATATATTGAAGTGATGTGAAAAAATAACAGAAAAACTGAAGTAAACAAAAAATCAAAATACAGGAAAAGAAGCAAGAATACACAACGCCTTGCCACTCACTCACTGTAGCTAGACTGAAGAAACCTATCAGCAAGCCGGCCCCGGCATTACCAGCTGCGTGTGTATCCATGCATAAGAAAGCATTGCCGCCGACCAAACCGGAGCCGGAGCCAACATCGATATTGTCGGCGGCTAGGCCGACTGCATTTGCCGGTCCCAGGAGTTCCAGCGCCTTTTTTGCCGGGTCGGAAAGCGTGTGCATGCTACCATTTGATTACATTGCCGACGATTCCATCGCCGGCATTGTCGGAACCGGATTCGGCATTACCGGGGACGTGTGCAAACGCTGTAACATCGCCAAATTCTCATGTGATTAACGTAAGTGGAAGTGGAAACCACACGTTCTTTTGACTTTGGTACGTACAGGACGCCGCCATCAGTGACGATGATAATGTAAGCCAGACTAGCGTTGTGCGAAGGTGAATTTTTAAGGTCCCCTTTCAAGCGATTGGTTTCGTACTACTACTACGCTAATAAAGAAACTGATGTCCATCATAACTGTTGCGCACTTTGAATGATAAGAATTTTAAAATTATGCATATTGTGTATAGGGTGCAAATACAAAAGAAAGAAAAATAATAAAAGCTGATTGGCACTACAATCCGAATTAAAATTACACATAACGTCATCCCAGACATACATAGCAGCATAATTATCAATCTTCAGAACGTATGATATTTCAAAAGTTTGTTTCCCAATTTTATTAAACTAAGCTATTAACAATTCACACAATACTCATAATAACAATAAATAAATGCAAGCCATTGTTTATTGCCTATATGCACATTATTATTATTATTTCGATAGAAAAGGAAATACTTTAGCGGGCGCAACTTTCTCACAAGGAAAGGATATGAACGTGTCAGTAAGTATGAGGAGAAAGCGTGTATTGGTATACAAGCTTTTCCTTCATCTCTATTCCGTCTATCAAAACAAAACTTGGTACTTTCATTTCCTAATCCCTATAGTATTTTTCGGAATACATTTGGATTCTGCGCTTTTACCCGGGGCTACTCCAGAGGGATCCAAAGTTGATGGGAGGGATTTCTGGAGGGAATTTACTCGACATTCTCCCAATTTTCTGTTCAAGTGAATTACAGGCCCCAATAAATAGCATCTCTGCAAAGCATGTTTTATGCTGAAGAGAATGAATTATGAACTATGTCTTTTCAATGAACAGTGTTGATGCAATAGCTATTCCACTGCGAGTCTACCATTTTCTTTATACTAACAGAGTTAATGGGCTCCAAGGACTTACTCCGTTGTCCATGGCACCTAATTTTTGTGCATGAACATACCTTTGATAGATTTATCGAAAGGACTAGGTTTGATCTGGATGTTCGGATGACAGGTTCATGTCCATTTCTTGTCAGCTTCTTTTTAGCCGCAACCACCTACGCTGCACAAAAAGCTGCAGACATCGGCGTCGTACAAAAGGGCCCCAATATTCCAGATGAAATCGAATCGTACCTATGTAGGGAAATATTGGTCGCACTATGCAATACTCCAGAGTTTTAGATTAAGTGTTTGTGATGTGACTATGGTTAAACCATCAGCAATACTCATTTATACAAAATGCCTGTACTCTCGGTCGGTTATATTAAAAGCCCGCTCGGATCCTTGACGTTCCTCCCCCGATTCCATACTTTTATCACCGCAGGTTAATTCAAATAATAATCAATGCTCTACTGGGGTCTCAGTGGTACGGAAAAGTTTTGATGTGGAAATCGATCCAGATGAGTTCCTTTTCCAGCAAGAGAACCACCACATTGGAGGCTGGAAGTTTTAAGAATTTTTAAACAATCACATTTCTCAATGATGGATTGGCCATAAGAGATTTACGATTCAGCTTTACATCATTGGCCTACCAGATCGCCCGGACCCCGTTTTTTTTTTTTGGGGGGGGGTGTTAACAGCAGCCGTGCAAGCAGTGGATCTAAAAATAGAATTGATCGCAAAAGTTTGGGATGAATTTGACTACCATATGATTATATATGCCGTGTATCCCAAGGGGGTCAAATCTTAAAAAAAAAAAAAAAAAAGTTAACTTTGTAATATGAAATTATCTTAAATATGTATATGTTTTGTGCCATGTATAGTTATTATATTTTAAATCGGATGATTCTTTTTGAAACACTCTATATATAGGGAAACAAAATTAAGTAGATGAATGTATTAAATAAATCCTGATCCGTAATTTCCGATAAGTTTTTTGTAAACCTAAAAATAAATGAATAAATATATAACCATGGCATATATGAGGGTTGCAAAAGTCATGGCAACTTTTTTTTTTTTTTTTTTTTTTTTAATGGGAAGGAAGCAAGAAATTCTGAAATATTCAAATGGAAAGTTAGTAAGCTACATATGTAAATGGTATATCCATAAGTTTGATGAACATTCATATCTCCGTCAGGACATAGCACGAGAAAACAAAAAAAGAAGAGTACAACGATTGTGAGCGTATGTGCAGAATTATCTTGTGTGATGGTGATAGAAGTACTCGAACATCTACCATATTCGCCAGTGCCGGACTGGCCACGTTGGCTACTTAGCTATCGCCAAGGGCCCGTGGCCCGAGGGGTCCCGCAGAGATCACGAGGCACAGGACCCGTAGGCCTTGATCTAATTTTCACGATCGCAAATGCTTTCGTACCAAAAAAACGTTGCGGAAACCTAAGTTCGTCTTTCCGAAAGAAGTCTCCTCGGAACCCCATGCTCATTTCAGTATGTTCCCGTGAGCCAGCAAAACTTCGTACTTACCGAAGGCCCCTTGCGATTTACTCACTTTCACCTGTCCTCAGTTGTTTTGTAACTTTTTTTTTTTTTTTAGATCTGTTTTGAACTTCATATTTATTCAATACAGAAAATGTTATTTTCTCAGTTAGCATGTTTTGCTACTGACGTGTTAAGCTCATATATATATATAAACTTAACACATCAGTTGAAAAACATGCTAAGTGACAAAATTACTTTTTATTGGGAGGGGCTTTAGAAACCCGCACCAAGGGCCTTCAACTGGGCCTGTCTTACACTACTTATCACGTTGCAATTTTTACCTCATATACCTAAAACATGAAGGAGTCACTGCATGGAACACACATGTGAAACAAACAATTCGTTGTATTCATTTTTTTTTTTTCGTGCTAGCTTAGCTACATCCTGATTAGATATGAATATATGAATGTTCATCCAATTCTAGATATAATGCTTACATATGCACTAACCTTTCATTTGCAGGTTTCCGTGTTTCTCGCTTCGTTCCCATTTTCGTTTATTAAAAAAAAAAAAAAAAAAAAAAGTAAGCTTCATTACGACGAAACCAGTAGCAGAGCACACTTTCATCAAACTTTTCCTTTGCGATAGAAGGTAGTATGGTTAGCGTGATAACGCCAAAAATTGTGGTTAACTCTTAATTTTTAATCTTATAACTATACTAGTGGTTCTCAACCGATGTGTCGCGACACACTGATGTGTCACGCATTCCGTGAAATTTAAAAATCGTGAATTCAATAATAATTAGTTAAAATCGAGATAGAGACTGTAGCGGTCAACACGTCCAGCGGTATCAATAATGCTCAGTGCTATACAAAGTCATTATAAAAACTAATTGCTTTCACTATTATAGCAGATATTATTATTATTGTTTATGATTAAAAAAATATCAAATAAGGGTCTCGCGAGGTTCTAGACGCTGAGGTAAGTGTGCCGTCAGTCAAAAAAGGTTGTGAACCACTGCACAGATAAAACAAGACATCAATCAATAGATGTTTTAGAATAAAATAAAAATGACATGCTTTAAGGCAGTGGCGGATCTAGAAGATAGAAACTGAGGGAACATAGCTTAAATTCTTTTTCACTCAAAAAAAAAAAAAAAAACTGAGAGGGCCTAGGGCCCCGACTAGATTCGCCACTGGTTGAGGGTAAACTTTCATGCGTAGTTTTCGAGTATATCCAAATAAACGAATATTTATGATGTTTAAAATTTGATGTTCCTTGCTGATAATAGTTCTTACCAATAATAGTTCCTTTCTACTAAAATTTATTATTTATGTACACTCATGTCCAAAATTATTGTCGCATGTCTATATAAACATGTTCTTCTATGAATATAATTTGATAACGAATTCGCCCGGTATTTCTTACAATGTTAGTATGTGTATAATCGGTAGAGACATGTATGTGGAAAATTTCATGTCAAAAGAGCAGTAAGTAAAAACAATAAATCGAAAATAAAACTTTATTGTCCAATTAGCAAAATTTTGTTTTACTCATTCTAAATTTCGTATTTATAATTATTCTCCTATGAAATTTACCACAAATACCGGTATACATTTCCCCATTACACACATAGTATCAGTATTAAAAGTACCCTGCAAAATCATTATCAAATTATATTCTTACAAGAAGACAGTTATAGATAATGCGACATTAATTTTGGACATGAGTGTATGTTGAAAGATACACTGTTATGTAACAAACCGTAGGCCTATGTTATTTTGTTCTAACGGTGTCACATAAACTAGTTGTAAAAATTACTGTACCAGCTGCACAGAGCCGGATGTAGGTTTGATGAGGCTCTATGTTGTTGAAATTAATCGGGCCTTCTATATTCAACTGTCCTTCGTCAACTGATATTTTAGGGATTATGCGAGCAGGAGGGGCTCCATTACTTACATCATAGAAGCCACCGTTGATATAGATTTTATTTTCTTTATTTTTACCTTATTTTTAAAAATATACATCCAGTTCTTTTTTCCTTTAATTTTTTTGGGGGCTCCCTAAAGAGCGGGGCCCTAAGCTATAGCTTGTTTGGCTTATACGCAAATTCGGCACTGCAGCTGTATCGGCAAGGTTCTAGAACACAGGTCCCCTTAACATTTAGCTGTAATAAAGACAGAAAACAACGTGCCCTGCGGGGCTCTAACCCGCCTTCACTCGCTTACGCTCGCTCGGCAATACTATGTGAATTAAACATTAAACTTTGGTACAGAAAGGAACCAATCTACCTTCTAACCTATATGGGGGACCTGTGTTCTAGAACCTTCCCAGCTGCATCTTTAGATATTTCAAACAAACAAAGAAACAAAAAAAAAAAAGTATTAACCTTCTTTAAGTAATACAGTACCATAGAAAACATAAATTACTCTTAACATTCCATACACTGACCTATTTTATAAAGAAGAGTTCTCAAAAAGACTCCAAAATATTTTTATTTGTCAAAACTCAATATAATTTACATTTAAAAAATACGTTTTAATAAACCGTCTGGAAATTAAAGTAATTATTGTTCGTGGCAACATTTACTATTTAGTTGATGACTAGCAAGCAATTGAAAATGTTGATGGGTGCCTTCTTTCCTTGTATAGCTTTTTTTTTTTTTTAAACAATATCCATAGTACATTTAGAAGTACAAACTATCACAAACAGGTTGTGTCCATATCGGCTTTTTCTCAAAAATTGCAACGAGCCTCTTTTTGCCATGTACCCTTCAACTGTACGTGTAGTTTCCTTGGCTATAAAGGCCTTTTGTCAATATTCCAGAAGTTTACAAAAGAAAAACGCAGAGCATTTATCGAATTCTGAACCACAAAATGTGTTTAATTATAACTTGCTATTTAGTTAAAAAACAAACAAACAATATCGTAACAGATTACTTACATAATCTCATGTTCTGTACGTACGTATGTAAAGCAGGGCTCGTATTTTCGCATGGACACAGGGGCCGGGGCGCAGGACAATGTATTTAATAGGGATGGCCACATTTTCCGGAAAAACGAAAAATATTTTTTCCGGAAACCGGAAAATTGAAAACGGAAAATTTTCCGGAAAATCGGAAAACGGAAAATCGGAAGACGGAAAATTTTCCGGAAAAACGGAAAATGTGATTTCCGGAAACCGGAAAACTCTTTTTCCGGAAATGGCCATCCCTAGTATTTAAGAGATTCAAATGATATGGTGAAAAATAAAGCCTGTTCGCAAAATAGTCTGGATTTTAAAAATATGATTATAGTGTATTTGCAAGTATTGAAACAAGAAGAAAATCATTTTCCTAATGGAACTGGCAATTGTTAGCGAACTAATTAACTGTTCTTGTAAAGTATTTGATAATACATTTAAATTTTACTAGACTATTATTTACTAGATCGTAATTTTTACTTTTATTTTGTACCCTAGGGATACTAAGCTGATTTTTTCTTTTACTAAACACAAACAGGGGAAGGACAAAATTTTGTTTACATCGTAGGAAATCTTAAAATAAAGCCTTTTAAGTTTTACGTTCCACGATTATGTCGGCTAGGCTAAAGGAGACGGTGATGATGAGAAATGAAGAAAGTGCGAGGAAACGGGAGAACTCCGAGAAAACCCGTGCACACGGTGTTTGTGTACCCCAAAGCTTACTTGAAGCGAGCTGGGATCGAACCAATTATCCCATACACCAGAAGTGAACGCTCTACCACTGGGCCACCGCGGTCCCTGGACCTAAAGATGGGTTGCCATGTTAGCTGTCATTTAAAAAAATATTGTACCCTACCATATTTCACCGTGTACACATAGTCTTGAAAGGGTCATAAAACATTTTTTTCCCATCTTGCAAGGAGTCGAACAGTGTCCAACTTTCTGGGACGTCTTGCTTGCTACCTGTTATCGCCCTAAAGGAAAAAACAGTTTCGCCGCTTCCGAAACAACGGATTCTTTTGGACAAGAAGATGGAGTGCGCCAAAATACACGTTTTTAATGAGGAGGTTAATTGTTTGTCCACTAGACTGCAGTGCTGCATGAGTGGTGATACCTTTCTTGCTTACAAGAAGTTGTAAAATCTAAACAGTAGATACAAAGATCGGGTAGCAAGATTCATGTTAAGTGGAAACGTGGTGTAAGGAACGTAAATTACATAAATACGGGCCTGTGTACAGATCTCTTTATTAATAATAATAATAATAATAAAACCTAGAACCAACTCTTAAGCTGTAAATTTATGCCTTCCCAGTGTAAACTTCTCTCCAAATATTAAATTGGCCGATACGTATCAATGTTCATAAAAGATTTAAAATGTTCATAAATATTCTTATGGATTCACTCCACCTTCTATTACAATTTAAACAAATGACCGCTTTAGTTTTTTTTTTTTTTTCTCAATATATGCTACTTGCTATTTTCTTTTATTTTCTAGTTACGAAATATTCAGGCTGAACAGAGGTATATATTTGTTACGCATAGTTTTTTTTTAAAAAAAAAAAAAGAATCGCTCAATTTGTCAAAAAGAAATTTATTTTAAAACAAATAACACTAAAATTACACCGAAAAAGAGGTAAATAGAGTTCAGGGTTGCCTCAGATCAATATAGTAAGTTTTATATGAGAAAAATCGAATTCTAACCAGGCAACAAATCAATAGTTCCTTACTACACGAAAATAAAGAGATTATCTCATTGAAGCATCTATTTTAGACACTTTTCGTTTCTGTTTTCCTATAATAATACAAATCATACAACCGTATTATCAATATTAATGCATCATATACGAACACATGCAGTAGCGTATTTGTATACACAATGAATCTCCCTCAAGCAGCAGCTGGTTCGGCCCAATCCGGGTGGAGTTGAGGTAGGTCGCGGAAGAGCTAATTCTACGTCAGCAAGGCAAACATTATTATCTTCTTTTAAGTACGTCTTTTATGTATCTCAATAATAAAATTATGGAATTACAGTTAACGAATGTATTAAAAAGAAAAAGGAGGATAAGATTTACCAAAGTACTGCCTTGGATAAGCACAGAAAGGAGAAATGACTAAAATAGAATTGGATTTTTAGCTTTCTGCTGTAGCGAGCTATGTACACAATATGGTTCCCAGCCGCAGTAAACATCGAAATAACTTGACGGCTTATCTTCAATATATAAAGGCCACTGCTTTTGTAGGAAATAGTAGTGACTCATTCTGCAACAAGAAACAACGCCCTAACTCAAACGGGTAATAAAAATTAACAAACACAAGTGATGTCCCTTATATAACCCTTAAAAGTTAATTTTAACAACGCTATGATTCTGATTTTTTATAGTAAATTATAAAAAAAATATATATTTTTTAAGCTGCTTTGCTTACCTGGTTACCTCCAGGTCTTATTCTCTGCTTCCACCAGCATTTCTAGCACTTAGTTCAATTTGGCTGCTTCCGTTCCATGATTTTTCCTTCCATCCCACACGGCCCGTTATGCGTCACACACACACACACACCGCCCGCACGCACACACATACACACGCTCTCCCTACATCTACATTCACGCACTTTCTACGATTCTACCCTGACCCGCACCGCATCAGGAAGCTTGACAACCCTGCAGCCATGGACTTACCCAACAACACAAACAACAAGGCAGGCGATGGTCAACGAAATAAGGCGGTGCGCGTGAAGGGAACCACGTGACACTATAGAACCAATGCCGAGACCGGAAACTAAAGCAAGAGGGGAAAATATGTGTAGAGTCACTACTACTCTATGAATGTATGTGTGTATGTGTGTGTGTGGCATGTTGTATAAGCCAACGTAAGGTAACTGTTTTACTACTTTTCGGTTTTGTAAGTTCGATCGAATCCAGAAAGCTTACATTCATGTAAGTCGATATACTCGCAATGAAGTAATAAAGTTTCAACATAAAAAAAAATATAACGAAAAAAAAAACCTTATCGATCTTGTTGATAAAAACATTTTTTTCCTTGAAGATATAGCGTAGCGAGAGAGATTTTGAATGGTGATAAAATAGCTGCGAACTCTCACTTTCAGAACGAAGAAAATATCTGCAACACATAATCCAGAAGAATAGCATATTTAAAGAGACTTTAAGAAGTATTAAAACTTCGTTTCATAGAATAAAATGCGTCTTAAACTTCGGCGGGGACCGCGCTGGCCAGAGCCGGATTTCCCAATAGGCCCGGGCCTATGGGCGCAAGCTTCCAGGGGGCGCACGGGCAAGAGAAAAAAAAATCTAGAAATAAAAATAAATGGCCATAACAACATATTTTTTGAATTGATTTTAAAAAATCAGGCTAATAAAGCATTCTAATTTTGAAGTTCATTGGAACAAATAATTGTTGGTAAAGTTAAACTATTTTTCAACATTATACATCAACTTCGTTACAACATTGATCTCAAACACGGGAGAACTGGCTGTAACGAAAGTAACTTTAACCAGACTAGGGGGCGGAAAAAAATATTGGGCTTAGGGGCGCCAAAATGCTAAATCCGGCCCTGGCGCTGGCTGTGGTAGAGCGTTCACCTCTGGTGCGTGGGGTCCCCGGTTCGATCCCAGCTCGCGCTAATTGGATTTTGTGGTGGACAAATACCGTGTGCATGGGTTTTCTCTGGGTTCTCCTACTTTATTCAGTCCACCATTGTATTAATTTATCATCATCACCATCTCCTTTAGCGTAGGCGACATAACCTTGGAACGTTGAAACGAAAGTTCAGATTTTTATTATTTTTATTTTTTTTTTCAATTTCGGCGTAGATGGGCGTTACTAAATAGAGAGGGACCACATTCGATCCGGTAGCCGGCTATCCTGGTATCATATTGACATTTCCCTAGTAACTGAGAAAGCTTTGCACGATATCCTTCCAAATGCTTCTTTCAGTTTTCTATTGAAATGTTTCATTCTCTTTGAGTTGTGTCTGCAAAACAAATGTTTCACTTATAAAGCAACAACGTATGTATAGGCCTAGTGAAATGCAGTCATGGTTTTCCAGGGTGGCCCGGAAGACCTGCTCGAAGCCATATTTACGTTCATGCTCTATATGGGTTCTTAGTAATTCTGTTTTTCAATCTCTGTGCATTAATACACCCTGTAGAAACTGATCGTGGTTGCGATTAAGTACTGGAGTTGATACTTTCACCTAGTATTATAAGGCAGTTTGAAAAAAAAAAAATAGAGGACACAGAAATCAATGTAGTGGGTGTCGACATGGTGACATCACATTAAATTATTAAAAGCAGTCTGGCCGGCCATTTGCATTCTTTGGAGTTTAGCAAAACAATAGCTGTAGCCTTTTGTCTATGTGCTAATCTGGGGTGGTCTGGAACTCGACTTCCAATTCTCATTTATTCAGTGGTGTAACTAGGAAGTTGTTCCAGGGAGGAGGCAGGTCTTTTTCATCCTAATATTAAACCGAAAGTCTTTTTTTCAGAAAATGAAAATACTGTATTAACTCATTGTATATACATGCATATTGCACGCTTACATTTCTTCTTCTTCTTCTTCTTCATATTATTATTATTATTATTATTATTATTATTATTATTATTATTATTATTATTATTATTATTATTATTATTATTATTATTATTATTTCACTATGCTATCTTATGGAAGCGTAGCTCTTAGCATCTGGTGAAGTTAGAATTACATGTTGTGGCAAATATAAACCAATAAACTATTCATAAGGAAACAAAAATTGTTCATGGAAGTTCCTTTGTTTGGCTTTGCATTTGTTTCGGTAAAAACAATAACATTAAACTCAGACGTAGTTGTGCAATACATTCTCAACTGTGTACATTTAGTTTGGCAAATGAGACACAGTAACAAAGTGAATTATTAATTTCAGTTCTTTTAATTATCGTAACGTGTTCATGTGGTTTAAAATATTTTTTAAAAAATCTTTCTTTTTTCTATTATGACTATTGTTCATTTTCTGCAAGCATTGAACAAGTTAAATGAACACATAACAGGTGAATACGATTTATTGGACAGGATATTGTTTGGGGCCCAGGTTCCCATTTGCCCCCCTTCTCCGTGATTACATCCTTGCGTTCATCGAACTCTTTAAGGGAGAACGGTGGCTCAGTGGTAGAGCGTTCACCTCAGGTGTGTGGGTCCTGTTTCGATCCCAGCTCGCGCTACAGGACTTCGTGGTGAGCAAACACCGTGTGCGTGGGTTTCCTCGGGGTTCCTCCGTTTCCTCCTACTTTACTCTTTCCACCATTACATTCATTTCTTACCATCACTGTCTCCTTCAGCCTAACAGGTATAAATGCGGGACATAAAACTTTAAAGTTTCATGTCGCAGTGAGCAGGCAATTGGCAATTCCAAAGTCAACAGTGCACGATGTGATACACAAACGATTACGTTTTCGCGCGTATAAGGTGCAATTGTTGCAAGAAATTAAGCCCAATAATAAGCCACAGAGAGCAGCATTTGCTACTGAAATTCTGGACAGGATTGATTATGACCATAATTTCCTATTGAATGTTGTTTTCTCTGATGAGGCAACTTTTCACTTGTCTGACTGTGTTAACAGACACAATGTTAGGATATGGGGATCTAAGAATCCGCATGCGTACATTTAATATTCTAGAGACAGTCCCAAATTGAATGTTTGGTGTGCTTTAACACATAATGCAGTTATAGGCTCCTTCTCTTTCATAGAACAAACCATAACAGGAAAAGTGTTCTTAGACATGCTTCAACACTTTACTGTTCCTCAGTTACAATATTTGCAACCTCAAGTGATATTCCAATTGTATGGTGACCCACCACATTGGAGCCAACAAGTGAGGGAATACCTTGATACTGAATTTCCTGGCCGTTGGATAGGCCGTGATAGGCCAATTAGGTGGCCTCCACGCTCTCCTGATGTTACCCCCTGGACTTCTTCCTGGGGGGTATGAAAGACCTTGTGTATTTTGGTGAAAAGGTGCGTAACATTGATGAACTGAAGACCCGTATTAGGAACACGATTGCTTCAGTAACACCTCAAATGTTACAAAATGCGTGGAGAAAGATAGAGTTCAGGCTAGATTTTGTAAGAGTTACAAATGAAGCTCACGTGGACTTACACTGAGTTAAAATGACTTGTAAGTAAGACCAAATAAACTTTTTGAGCTCTCCTTTAAAATGCATGTTTCTTTTTTCTTCTGTATCTCTGACCATATTAAAACTATATACTTTTAAAAACCGTCAGTTCTAATCCGGACACCCTGTATAACTCAAAACAATGAAAACACGAGAAATTCAGGAACGAAGCACTATATATCCTGACCAGCCAACGAGTGCGGGCGGCCGGTTTTGGAACTAAAATGCGAGCAACAGTGTTTCTAACCGGATTACTTGTAATCAATCTATCAGAGTTCTCTTTGTCCTGTTCGTAATAAATCACTTCACGCATATGCTCAAGTCAGGGGCAGATCCAGGGGCCGGGGCGATTGCCTCTCCCCAGAATAGGATATTTTTTATTTTAAAAATAAAATCTAAGAATTTTCACTTTTGTATTATAAATGTAAAATAAAACCTAAAATAGGCAGGCCTTACTTTTTTTACGTTGCAGAAGTCAAATAAAGCAATAAATTGCAAGAAATTACTTACATTGGCGTTCTTGCGCAATAAAATGTCCACCTTCGAAATCGCAGTTGGCCATTTCTGTTCTAGAAATTGCAGAAAATAGCTACTTCTTCTTTACTAAAGTTGTTTTATTTTTTATTTTATGTTATGTTATTTATTTATTTATTTTTTTGCAATACACTCTTACCTTGATTTGACTTAGAACGACCGCCCCCTCCCCCCAAACATTCAGCCTGGATCCGCCTCTGGCTCAAGCTAAGACAAACAGTTTCAAAAGTTATTGAAGTTATTTGCAGAAAATTTTAAGTAACAAGCAAAAAAAAAAAAAAAAAAAAAAAAACTACAACAAAAAATACACCCTCCACATTAACTTGCGAACAAATTAGCGAGTAGCGTTTTGCAGGCTGCTCCTGTTTTATAATGACATCGAATAAAACGTAATCAATTTTTATACAATCTGCTTAATACACGGTAGAAGCTCACTGAATTGTCAATTGTTCTATGTTGTTCTTAAATTGGTAATTTCCATTCATATATCACTATCCACAATACGTCTGCAGTACTGCAGGAATGGTTCATTACAACCACACAACTTACGACGTTCTTTATTAACACGTTGGCCGCCATGTGCATAATTCTGATGCACAATTAGTGGGGTACAAAATACCTCGAAATATGGCTTGGCGGCTAAGAGGAAAGAGATTAGGCTATGCATAACATCCAAACTGCAACTTTTAAATACCGTTGGATACACTGCAGAATGAAACTCTCCGCTCCCCTGTCCAACCGCGCTTGCCAACAAACTGATGTAAACACAACAGCAGCGCCATCCTTCCAAAACCGCACTGCTATCCTGGTCAGGTAATACTTAGAGAACTGGCAAGATCTTAAAAGCCTTAGTGGGTGGTAATCGGAACTGTCCGAACAATCATATCCTCTTACTAGTGACATTGTAACTTAACTTATGTTCAACGACGTTGCCATAGCTTCGGTCCCCATTACACTGTGATTAATGGCTTACACATTGGGTTCTTTCTTTCTATATGGAGAAGGGGGAAATAAACAAACACTGACCAATTTGCCTGCATATATAGATCATTCCGTCTCAATGGAAAAAGAAATATTCTGTTGAAAGCAGGTTGAAAGTGTCAAATAACAGCAACATCAAGCACTCGGAGTTTCCAGACTATTTTTTTCTTCGCCAAAACATTTGAGACATTCCATTCCATATTCATATGACTGAGAAGATCAGCTTTTGTTCACCCCCTATTTTTGCCGAGAGTTGCCGTCCAGTTTGAATTTTGTTCCTCTCCAAAGGAAGAAGAAAGATTTTTCCACTCAAAGTGTCAAATAACAAAACAACACAAACCATTCGGAGTTTCCACGCTACTTTTTTTTTTTTTTTTTTTTTTCGCCAAAACCTTTCTCAAGTGACAGAGAGGAATACGTACTCACCCCTCTGGTCGAAAATTGTCAGCTAGCTTGAATTTCTTGGCAACACCGGATTTCGGAGAAAATGTTTGTTTTACTACCATGTAGTGGGAGGAGAAGGTTAATAGGTCAATTTTCCATACCTCCCCCAAGGTTTTTAAGAAGTTTCTAAAACTGTACTATAAATGTTATTAAATAAACTAATCGATGGTTCAAAGCAAGCTTTATCCTCCCCCAAAAATTAAAAAAAGAAAAAAAATGTCCGGTAGCCAAAATGTGAAAGGCTGCATTGGGGCAGTATTTGCTAAAGGATGTGCTCCGCGTAACAGTGACAGTAACATAACAACTCGCAATTTAACTTTCCTTAGCTCTACGGAGGCGGTTGGCCAATTCCCGGAAGTCTACCTGGAAGAAACACAAGAAATGCAGGCGTGGAATCTGAGGATGCGGTTTATGGTGCAATAATTTTCGGACCTTGCAACTTCTATTGCATGAAAATTACATAAGCTATACTGTGTATTGCAAATAACAATTAGCAATTAGTGAATTTAGTACTGCAGTATTTTGTTAATACAGGGTGACAAGTAATGAACTATATGAAATAAAACGGAAATTAGTGACAAACCACATAGTATACAAACTGTATTGCACATGTAAACGGCATTACAGACATTCGGATTTAGGTTTCGATAAGTCTACCATCTCTGGCGATGATGTGGCGCAGACGAACAGCAAAATTCTGCATGACGCGCTGAAGTGTCGTGGCATCGATGCTGTCGATGACCTCCTGAATGGCAGTTTTCAGCTCGGCAATGGTTTTTGGGGTTATTGCTGTACACATTGTCCTCAACATAGCCCCACAAAAATGAGTCACATTTGTTCGGATCCGGGGAATATGGCGGCCAAGCGAGTCCCCTTCCAGTGGCCTCTGGGTACCCCCAGAGCCAGAAAACGGTCCCCAAAATACTCCTCCAGGACGTCAAACATTCTCATGGTCCGATGGGGTCGAGATCTGTCTTGTATGAACTACATCTTGTCGAAATCAGGGCCACTTTGGATAATGGGTATGAAATCATTTTCCAAAACCGTCACGTATCGTGCAATAGTCACCGTGCCATCAAAGAATATTGCACCGATTATTCCATGGTTGGACATTGAAAACCACACCGTCACCCGTTCAGGGTGGAGAGACTTCTCCATTGCGAAATGCGGATTCTCAGTCCCCCAAATGCGCCAATTTTGTTGTAAATCTTAATTTTCTCTTGCACATGGCTGACATGAACATGTTGCGGGCGCATGCACATACGAATTCCCATCACGTCCTGTGCTCAGCCACGCAGTTTAGACGTCATCACGCAAACCGATCAGAAATAATGACGGTTTTATTTCATATAGTTCATTAATGGTCACCCTGTATGATAAATGAACTATTATCCAAAATTGTCAATGAGTAGAATAGTTTCGTGGAGGAAAACCTACTATAGTGCTGCCAAAATGTCTTGAGCCATGGCAAAAATGGGAACTAAAGCTCACACCCTCGATACACCCACACGTTCAGCCAATAAGGGTTCAACTGTTACAAAGCGAGACAACCTCAGCGAAAGAGAATGGAATTCCTTCAGCCGATAGCAGCGCCTGGAACGGAAGACTAGGTGTCAAATCAATGTGGTATATTTATAGAAATAATCTTACAATAAATTCACTGCTTAGCCTGTGCATCATGATTGACTATAGCAATAATTTTGGTATTGTTCATAAGATTTTATTGAATTTGAGTTCATTTTTAGTGTTTCTTAATTCAACCGAAAATATTACAAATTCAGCATAATCGTAATCCTCAAAGAAATTTACTCTTTCTCTTATTCACATTGCTCGCCGAATTCCATCATGAACATCATCTTCACTCGAATCACTAGCAAGCACTAACTGCCTCAACTTCTCACCATTGTCCTGTCTTGCAGGAAAGCACATTTTAATTTGGTGAAGTAAATGTTATCTTTAGAGTAGCCGATTAATTCGGAGTAATCGCTCCAAGAAACAACTGTGTCCTACTCCAGACTAACGCTTATAACTCTTTTGCTGCCACCTTTATTTCAGTACCCCAACCCAATGTGCCACCTACACTTTTGCAACGTTTAGCCTTTTGCAACAAACTAGCTACATCTAGCGAAAAACAAGCACACTACAGAAAATGACCAGGCCAACACTCTGTGCCACCAGAGTATAAAAGCTCTGCCGGCCGGAAATTTTAGCCTGGCCCCGGCTCAGCCCGGCCCGTGAATGTATAATGTGAGGCCCGACCTGAGTCCAAAATATGTTTTAGCATTTAGGCTCGAGCCAAGGGCGCCGATCCTTGGGGGAGGGCAAAGCTCATGTGGCCTCCCTATTGTATTTATGAATATACAATATTTTGCATAATTTGAATGCAATTTGTCTTAAAATCCTCATATATATATACCTTCTGCATCTGAATGCCCCTCCCCAAATTTACAGAGATATCGGACCCTTGGCCCTAGCCCGTCTGAGCTCGAATGATAATCAAATGAGCCCGAAATAAGCCCGAATTTCAGAAACGCAATCATTAAAGCAAAATTGTATTTTTATTTACAGCAATTAGAGGTTTAGTTTTGCAGTTGTGCTTTAAAAGTTCCCCAGAAAGAACGCTGCATTAAATATCGTTGTACAGTTCATTTACAAAGTTAGGCCCGAAAAGGAACGAGAAATATGGTTATATACTTAAAAATTGACTGGCCAAGCCCGGCCCGGGTCAGAAGTGATGTATACTTTGTAGGGCCGAATCCGGCCCGCGAGCCGGGTCGGACTTAGACCCGAGGGCTCGGACCCAGATCGTACAGACCTCTAATACCTGCGTGCTATTTTACAGAGAATATCTAGAATGAGAAATACCTCTTGACTCCAAATGGCATCAATGGCACACAGCAATAGGTATGAATGACTCCATATGGCGTCAAGTGGCAGGACATTTTTTGTATTCTATTTCTCTTCTCTTTCTCTCAACCCCTTTCCACTTATGGTCTTGATCAAATTTCGGGGGAAATGTCTTCATAGATGATGTTGTTAAATTGTGATGTGAATTTGATTCCATTTAAAGAATTACAGTGGATGTACAATACCGAAAGTCTAGATCTCCAAGAAATTAATCTATATACAGGATTGCCCAAAAGTAGGTATACAGTACCGTACTGATCAGCTTCTTGCATTTTATATCATTTCTTATTATTATCCATAAGGTAGACTTTGTTTCTTTATTATTTGTTCTTTATGTGTTTTTACTTACATCTTAAGCTCGGAAGAGCCGAAGGAAATAAACCCATAAATTAGAATGTTATACTTGATCAATGCAGGGGTGTATACCTATTTTTGGGCCATCCTGTATATATAAATGAAGGTGACTATATTTGTGACTTAATAACTCCTAAATCACGCGACTGATCTCTATCAAATTTTCATCATATATGAGGTTCGGGACTGGGATGGTTTTTATCTTTTCACTTTTTCGGTAGAACTTAGGAAAGGGGAAAGGAGGATATGTATATAAATAAAACTTAATAACTCTTGAACTACGAGACCGATATCGATCAAATTTGCCACATAAATGAGGTTCGAGCCTGGGATGGTTTTTATTATTTCACTTTGACCGTGCAACTTAGGAAAGGGGGAGATATTTAAAAATTGTCAGAAATGACCAATATTAGTGTCGAATCCGTAGTTTTTTGGGTCGCTGGGATGAACAGTTACACTTCTGATGCAATTTAAATCAAATTCAACCCCGCAACTTGGGTGAGAGGGGAGAGCTATAAAAACATTGATAATGACCGATATTAGTGCAGAATGGAATGTAGTTACAGTTTTCGGCATTGCTGAGCCGAACAGTGACACTTACGATGCCGTTTGAATCCAAATTCAGCCGCGATTAGTACTTTATGTCCAAACTGACACGTATTCTCGCCGTGCGAAGAACGGGTATTTTGTTAGTTCTATATATAAAAATTATGAGTTTACAATTAATACTTAAAAACTGGCGCCTCGTTTTGGCTTTCAGAGGAGGCAATCTTTCCCCTTGAGTTTGATGTGTATATTTAAACATTTTAAACACTATCATAATAATAATATTAATGAAGAACATAATGCATATTTATGTCGGAGAACTTTGCTATCCTCCACCTCTAATAATAATAATAATAATAATAATAATAATAATAATAATAATAATAATAATAATAATAATAATAATAATAATAATAATAATAATAATAATAATAATAATAATAATAATAAAAGTTGGACCTCCGAATGCATTCCTGAAATACGAAAACTATTAGCTTTTCGTATTCTTTTACGCAATAACGGATTTAGCCAATGTCAAAAGCAACATTTTTAGCCTTGAGTAAAAAGCATTTGGCTATTTTTCTGTTTTGACGTAGGATTTTTTCTTCAAAACTATGATCAAGATAATTTTTTATTACATTTCCTTATGCGTATAGTGACTAATATACGACATCAAGTGAACTATTGGTCCGTTTCAACAGGCGGACAAAGAGAAACGTCATGTATCTTGGCACCAGCTTGGACGCCGTGTTTTTTCCCATTTGAGAGTAAATTTCTAGGAATCGGTCTAAGTTTGTTTTGTTGATCCTCTGAAGCATTTGGTCACCCTCTGGGCTCTTTCTTTCTTGCTACGCGGTGGATGGAGGCGCGCTTTTTACAAAGTGCAGAGCAACAGAAAGAATGAGAAGAAAGAAGAAAACGAAAAACCTCCCCAAGAGCAGCAAGTAGGTCAAGGGAACAAAAAGAAGCCCGTATGCCAAAATAACCTGTTTCTCATATCTACTTGAAAGAAGAGAAAAACACCAGTTTCTTCATCACATAACGTTCAAACAGGTGATGTAACAGTACTATTTCAAGTGTAACAAATACTGCAAAATATATTATAAACAATCCAATACTTGTAGATTCTAAAAATACCTATATGCTGATAATTCATATATTCTTCAACCATCATAATTTTCAATTCAAGCTACCTGGCATTTTCGTAAAAATCAAAAAAAGTCTATTATATATACAGTAAAGCGCCTTCCTGCATCTATATAATAATACTTATGTTCCGTGATGATTTCATAAGAGGGTTTTTTTTTTTTTTTACCCCTGGGGTGAGCTTCAATACACAGAAGTATTACGAAAATACTGATAACCCACGTTTAAGCGCAATCGGAGACATGCCCAGGAAAAAATTCCCCCTTCCCCATCTCTGAAATCACCACTGATGATGTTACTTCGTGAATACTTCTACATTCTCAGAATTTTGTTTAATTCGTGTTGCAGGTGTTAAGATTAATCTTTTTTGTGATTCAGGTTGAAAATGCCGGTGAAGAAGAACCGTATATATATCATATTCTCAATGTTTACTAAACAAAAATTCATGGAATAAGAAAACTAACCTGTTGTGCACAAATAGTACAAAACATTTCTTTATAAAACTGCTTTAAACCGACAGATTCTTAGAGATTAGGGCCGTTATGAGCTATTATTAGACTTATTATATTATTATGTCCTCTTAGCCCATTGTAACATGTTTCTATTTCATACGTAGTTTATATCTTAAAATTAGAAAACCTAATCCTGTTGATTCGAGCAATTTTGATGCTTTCTTTATTATTTTATTTTATATGATTCGATTTTACACAAATTCCCAACTTCTTCTTTGTAGATTTTGGAAATAGGGTATGAAAAAGTGTTTTTTTTTTTTTTTTTTTTTTTTTTTTTTAATATACAAACTTATTAGAACCTGTTATAGATGTTAACGCTTCTTTCCCTAGTTTCCGTGCAAGCGTCATCATCGAAAATTAAGGAGGTTCACCTCACTGATCTCTCCGGGCAACTGTCACTAAATTATTCTCCGAGCAAGTGTCATGAACTCGAATTGAACACATCTTGCGAAGAAATTGTATTCTTCATACCACCAAAGTGAGGTATAGAAAGAAGAGCACAACTGATCGATGATTTGAAAAATAGAAGAAAATAGATCGATAAGTGTGAAAGAAACATTTCTAGGTACAAATTTAAAAATTAAAAAAAAAAAAAAACTCATTAGTCCCAATACCTGCCGAAAGGCAGAATACCTAATATAATAATAACTGGTGCTGGCAGAATATACAGTACTTACCTTATATTACAGTGCTATGCTTGACTCGCGCTGTACTTACCACTTTAATATGTAATTAAGTTATTATTATTGAAGACTGAAAGTATATTTTGTCAGCTTAGAGTATTCTAATTTCTAAGATCCATTACTTTTGAAATACAGCTCCGTTCCCGTATACTGCTGTTTGAGTATCTTTTTCAAAAAAAAAAAAAAAAAAAAAATCTTTGTAGATAGAAAGATATCCAGGATACTGTAAAATACGGTAAAATTACACCCATTAAAACAGTTAGTTTATGTTTTGTTTGGTGTTCCTGAAATCCCTATGTAATCGCTACATATATTAAAAGTTGGAAGTCTTTTATATACTAGAAGGGAGAAATCAAATCAACTAGCACAAACTTTACAATGCGGTCTGGTTCTTTGCCCTCTCCGGAAAAAAGAGGAAATTTACACCTTGTGAAACGGTAGTGGTCGTAACGGACTGAAGTCTCGTAAATCTCTTGTGCTAAAGTCAGCGCCCTCTGGCGGAGAGGTAGCAAATAGAATGGGCTGTGCAAATTGTCGCCATTTCTGTCCACTTAAATTTACTTTACGATCGCTGTTGACCCACCCTGCCATTTTAAACCGCTACAACTCTGTTTTCTTTCACGTGTTCTTTCAATCACAAAATTATTATCCTGCTTTTGCAATATGTTTCGTAAAAGAATGGAACAGACTGTTGTAATGGCGAGCTATCCAAACAATTACAAGTAAAACAAACAAACTATATCTCGAAACAGAGAGGAGCAACAAAAAGGAGTGAAGCCTCCCTTAAAAGATATCTCCATAATATAAATATTTCTTTTTTAGTGCCAAAATGCATGTAGTGTTGCGGTGGCGTTCCTTGAGGGAAGTCATAGAAATACAAAAAATACGTTTTTTGGGGGTCTTAAAGCTAGTTTTTCTAACCAAGAAAACTGAATTTTTCGCTTTTTAAAATATGATTTTGTTATTCAGGTGCCAACTTTGTTTTCATGTACTGGATTCTTCAATTAGATAAGTGTCTTTACAACTTCCAGTGCTTGTAAGTTCTGTGATGGTCCGGGGCTCGCTATCTTGATTCAGTTTCAATCTGGCTCTCAGCAGGCGTAAATTGTTCAACTTAACACGCTACAATTACGATTATGTTTGCCTAACCATCTTATCAAGTAGGGACTACACGTGTTTTACAGATTGCCTAACTTCAAACTGACAGGCAAAACAGAGCAGTCAGTGGGTCGTGGGTCAAGTGGGCCAACAGGACGTGATTCACTGCGACCCACTCTGATCCACCGACCCACTCTTTCAGTGCATTCTAAAGATCATCTTATGAACATTGGTGAATTTGTCTACGTTTTACTTTCAAGGCTTCCATTTTCTTCCTTTTTCATTTGTTTTAATTTACTTACCTGAGATGAGTATACCTAAGTGAAAAATCTAATTTCAGGCACTTTTGGATATTGATATTGAATTGATATTTGTAATTGTAATAATAGCAATAGGACTTACTATTTGGCTTTAGAGACACAGTCGAATTTTACACTCTTCTCCCCTCCCCTTTTAGTCGACTTACTTCTTCTTGCTTTGAGACTTTCAAATTTCACCCTATTTTCCACTGAAAAGTATCTGTAATCCAGCAAGGAAATAATTACATGTAATGACTAAATTGAAATTCATTATAATATAGCCAATGACAAACTCTTCTGCATTTTATATTGTAAAGGTTAGATCCACAGATATTGTAACAGAGCGGTGCTTGAGAGATTGACCGTAGAAATTCAAACTCCGATTAGTGATAATTTCACATTCTTGTTTTATTACAAGTGTAGTAAACTCTTTAGTCAGTGGGAGAGGAGGACGTGGATCATGAGTCAGAGTTTGTAACAATGTGTTTTAGTGGGTGGTGGGGTCAGAGCGGGTCATGGTGTGTCAAAGTGGATCACGGTGAATGGTGAGTCAGAATGGGTCACGTTGGGTAATGGGCAAGTTTTCATTGACCTACGCTATCTCTCAGGCAAGAAAGAAGTGTCATAAATCAACTAACGGATACAATTTATTTTATTGTTTTATTTTATTTATTTATTTATTGCTTTGATGGTACTAAATTTTGCTTATATCTTGTTAGTCGTTCATTAAATATTTTATTGTAAGATTCTCGTATTCTATTAAAACCAAACATAAGTTCAGTTCAGGAGCGGATCCAGGGAGGGCGATCGCCCCCCCCCCAGAAGAGGAAACTTTCTTATTTTATATATATAAATAAAACCCATCCCAAAGTTTGGAGCCCTTAAAAGTAGCAGTATGACAACCCACCGCCCCCCCCAGAAGTCGGTCCTGGGTCCGCCCCTGGTTTTGTTTACAATATAAAACCATAAACGCCCAGTTTGAGCATTATGATATATTGTATCAATATGTTTGAAGCAGGAAGCTTACGAATAGAGCTTTTAAGTTTCTCTACCTCGAATTTAACGACCTCACTATATTAATTTGGTCGTTTCTTGAAGCAAATATTTGTTTCACATCTATTTCTACATAAAATGCATATATAGCTCCTGTCTTTTCTAATTGAAGCTTTATTTATGCATAAATTGTAAATAATAATTTTTCCCAT
This sequence comes from Thermobia domestica, assembly GCF_964235325.1. Lineage (NCBI taxonomy): Eukaryota > Metazoa > Arthropoda > Insecta > Zygentoma > Lepismatidae > Thermobia > Thermobia domestica. The sequence continues at coordinate 42,828,937 of NC_137454.1, read as the reverse complement.
GAAATCTAAGTATAACATTTTCAGATCAGTTGTTACTAACGCTATTAAACTTTTAATAAAACTATTTTCTTTGTCATTGAACATGACTGTAATAGCTCTACACATAATTCATTGGAATAAGAACACCCACTGCCTTCAAGCAAGGTCCGCGGAAACTTATAGGTAGCAATGCGTGAAGTCCTTGGTTCGATCCCAGCTCGTGCTAAGTGAGCTTTGTGGTGGACAAACAACATGTATGTGGATTTTCTCGGGATTCTCCCGTTTCCTTCCACTTTCTTCATTTCACCATTTCATACATTCTCATGATTTCTGTCTCCTTGAGCCTATATGACATAATCGTGGAACGTAAAACAAATATTTCATTTTTCCACTACCTTCACTGAACTGCCTTTTCCTTTCCTATCGAATGACCTGTGTTTTTTTCTCTTCAGATTATAGAAATAAAATTATTTTTCGTGTTATAACGAAAAAAAAAACAGTTGAACGTACAGTTATACACTCACCAGCCAAAATTGGACCGAAGTTGTGGAAAAGTCAAAATTTCAGGGGGGTACAGACCACCAGGACCCGCCTCTTGTGAACATCTCCGCCTATGCATTACCACATATTGCCACAACATTACAGATAGGCGAACTCAAATAAGTAGCGTACCGATGGTTAGCCTCGACGAATCCGAACTTCGCATTTCCTTCCAAGCACAGTGTTAGAAATATTATCATTTCCTGTTTGTTTTTGAAACAAACAAACAAACAAACAAAAATTATACATTTACATAGTTTCCCGATATAAGTTTCTCCTACCTAAATTCGGAGCTGTAAGGAAGGATACGCCTCACACTCGTTATTAAGATATTGCATTTCAATACTTGTTTTCGATTAAGAGATACACTTGCTTTTAACTGTTGTATTTCATGAGATGTTCAGTTGTACGTCTACATCTCATTTAACCTTGCTGCTGAACGAGATGTTAAAAAACTAAAATCAGTGCGATCCAATACAATACAATTAACTCATTCAGTGTGGGTGGCATATATATACGCTTTCATTTTGCTATGGTTCTTTTGTATTGCGTATGGCGAATATACTTGCCCATAGTATGAGTAATGTTATCCCGACAATATTTAGCGAGTTTGCGCTCAGCTGGTTTCAATTGTTGCTTAATTAAAAGAAGAAGACGAAAAAAAAGAAAGAAATTAAAATAGAGTTTGGGCTTCGTCAAATATAGTTTTCATTCTTTGTTTTGTTTGAGAGCAGACAGTACAGTAATGGCTTCAAAACGATATTTCGACGATGCTGACATCGAGGAAGAGTTATCAATTAGTGATTTTGATGTAAATGATTTTGAAACAGATTTAGAATCAACATCCAAAGTTCTCAAGAAAAAACTACACTTTTTACAGCGGTTCGCATCTGAAAATTACGCACTGAAGAGGTTAAACTATTTTATAAACACTGAAAAATCGAAATTTACGAATAATTCAACTAACATATTGAAAAAAACAGTAACATAGTTTATTTATTTATATCTTGTAAATTTATTGCAATTAGTATAACGTGAAGGAGAAACCAAATAGTATGCAGATTGAAAGAAGAGTCAGACAAGGATGTAGTATGTCTCCCCAATTATTTAATATTTAGTGAAGAAATCATTAATGGGAATTGGCGAGATTTCCAGATTGGAGGCCAAATCATTAACAATATCAGGTATTGTAGCTAGAACCGAAGAAAGATTACAGGAGATGATTGACAAAATAATTGATACTGGGAAACTATAAGGAATTGAAATCAACATCGAAAAAATAGAAAATCATAAGAATTTGCCGTGGAAACGCACTGTTACCGATGGACTAAGGAAGAAGTTGGTCAGGTCCTATGTATGGAATATTGGACTGCATGGTTCAGAAACTTGGACATTACGGAAGTTAGAGAAGATATATTTAGAGAGTTTTGAAATGTGGTGTTGGAGGAATATAGAAAACATAAAATGGAAAAATGAAATGAAATCTTTGAGTTTTACGTCCCACGCGTATGCCGGTTAGGCTAAAGGAGACGGTGATAAGGAGAAATGAGTGAAATGGTGGAATGAAGAAAGTGGGAGGAAACAGGAGAGCCCCGAGAAAACCCACGAGCACGGTGTTTGTCCACCACAAAGTCCACACGGCACGAGCTGGGATCGAACGAGGGACCCCAAGCAGCGGAGGTGAACGCTCTACCACTGAGCCACCGCGCCCCCCAAGATAAAATGGAGAGAGAAAGTAACAAACAAAGATGTTTTAAAACGGATAGGAGAGAAGAGGGTTTAGCATCCTACGTAGAAAGACCAAACCGCTATAGAAGGAAAGCTGAAGATCGAGATACGTGGACGAAATATTTCCAGGCCCAAACCTTAATAATAATAATAATAATAATAATAATAATAATAATAATAATAATAATAATAATAATAATAATAATAATAATAATAATAATAATAATAATAATAATGTGGGAAATTAAAACCCAAACTGGGACTTTTTTTGCCTTTTGAGATGGGTTTTATATTTCAGACTAGCCTTTGAATAGCTGGAGGCTCCGCCTCCAGATTCCCCTTGATTGCTCGGTCTACAGCCCCGCATCTCTTATATATGTATCAGCCTTTGCACCAAGAGTGAATTTCGTGCGTTTGCTCTTAACATTTCCTGAACTTGGCCCAGTTGGGGACTTCACCCCCTGACAAGCGCGGTTACTCGGCCTCACACCTTTTAAACCCACAAGTTTACCAAATTTCAAGTTTATTTTCGTATTTTAACTATCTAAAAGATAAGATTTTGTATCCCAAGAAAACGCTCATTTAAATAACATTGGATTTTCTTCATCCCTCCTTTAGACCCCTTAAAAACAAAAAATATTTAGTTTTGGCAATTTTCCTGTGGGTTAGTTTCGGAAGTCTACAATCATGCCAAATTTCATCATTCTAATTCTGCCGGAAGTGCCTGAACATTTTGGGGTGTAGAAGATATCCCATATAAATAACATGGGAAAGATTTTCCAGTTCACCATAAAACCACTCTACAGTTGAAACTTTTTATATTTGACAATTTACTTAGTCAACGCTAATGAACGTATAATCATACCGAATTTCAAGTTTTTATTCCAGGTACCTAAAATGAGATTATAGGCCCCAAAAGGGACCATTTAAAATGGGGAATTTTTTCATCACCTCTTTAGACCCCCTAAAAATTAAAAATATTCACTTTTAGCAATTTTTCGGTCGATTAGTCCCGAAAAGCTACAATGATGTCAAATTAATTCATTGTAGCCCTACATGAAGTGCCTAATACTTTTGGGGTGTAAAAATGTCCCATATGAATAACATGGAGAAGATTTTTCAGTTCCCCATAAAATCACTGTATGGTTGAAAATTTTTATTTTTAAACGCTAACAGAAACGTACAAGCATACCGAATTTTAAGTTTTTATTCCAATTCCAAGTACCCATTCCAAAAAGACCCATTTAAATAGCATGAGGAATTTCTTCATCGCCTCTTTAGACCGCTTAAAAATTTTAAACATTCACTTTTGACAATTTTCCTGTTGTTTAGTCCCGAAAAGCTACAATCACGCCAAATTTCAACTTTTCACGTCAACCGGAAGTACCTGTTTAATTTATGTTAGTTCATGTAGTTTTATATATAGTTTGGTCTAGCCTTTGGCTAGCTAGGGGCTTCACCCCCAGCCCCCCGCGTTTGCTCAGCCTACGGCCTCGCATCTCTTATGTATCAGCCTTTTGCATCAACAGTGACTTTCGTGTATTTCCTCTTCATATTTTCTGAACTTGCACAGCTGGGGGTCCTCCCCCACATTCCCGCCTTTGCTCGGCCTAGGCCTCGCACCTCTCAAGCCCAGTGGCGTATCCAGGGGGGCGATCGCCCCCCAGAAGAGGAAACTTTCTTATTTTATAAATATAAATAAAACTCATTCCACAGTTTGAAGCTGTTAAAAGTAGCTCTAAGTAACAGTATGACAACCAACCTCCCCCCCCCCAGAAGTCGGCCCTGGATCCACCCCTGCTTAAACCCTTGATTCTACCAAACAAGTTTCTTTTCCTATTTCAACTACCTAAGAGGTAAGATTTTGTATCCCAAGAAAGCGCCCATAAATAACATGGGGATTTCTTTATCCCCCTTATATTATTTATTTTATTAACATTAAAAATATTTACTTTTGGCAATTTTCCTGTGGGTTAGTTTCGGAAGGCTACAATCATGCCAAATTTCATCATTCTAATCCTGCCGGAAGTGCCTAAACATTTTGGGGTGTAGAAGATGTCCCATATAAATAACATAGTCTATTAAAGATTTTTCAATTCCCCATAAACCACTCTAAATTTGGATTTTTGTATTTTTATAGATTTAATTTGGTAACGCTAACGGAAACGTACAAGCATACCGAATTTCAAGTTTGTATTCCAATTCAAGTACCTAAAATATGAGATTATAGTCCAAAAAAAAAAGACACATTTGAATAACATAGGGAAATTCTTCATCACCCTTTTAGATCCCGTAAAAATTTAAAATATTCACTTTTGGCAATTTTCCTGTCGGTTAGTTCCGGGAAGTTACAATCATGTCAAATTTCAGCTTTTCACGTCTACCAGAAGTACCTCTTTATTTTATGTCAGTTCATGTAGTTTTAAGGGTGGCCTAAAGTAGGCATACAGTACAGTATTGCAATTTATCATTTCTTATTGTTATCCATCAGGTAGACGTAGTTTCTTTATTATTTGTTCCTTATTATATGTGTTTTTATTTACATCTTAAGGCTGGAAGAGCCGAAGCAAATAAACCCATAAACTAGAAGGTTATACATGATCAATGCAGGGGTGTATACCTACTTTTGGGCCACCCTATAGTTAGGATTGGTATCAACAAGCCCCGGAGAAGCCAGTGAGCGCGAGCTCGGAACTCCAGTGAGTGTGAGTCTGAGTCAGTATGAGACTCATTAAAATTAATGAACGCGAACCCTATTTAATCAAGAAATTAGTTATGCCGCCACCTTTAAAAACATAGGGCTATCTAATTTAACATTTAAAAAAAAAAGAAAAGAAAAAAAACTGTTTTTAGTTTTACCAATGGAAAATATAGTTGAATCCCATTTTAAAAATTCAGTTTTTGTTGTATTTCTTTCTAGATAGTAAATGCTGACTCTATATCCCGCCATTTTAAAGGAAACAAATAAATACAATTGTAAAGTTATTATTTTTTTAAAGTGTAGATAATTTTATGATTTGAAATTTCAAACTTCTTTAATCACAGTAATATTCACTTTGTGAAAGACCCTACTTTCAGTCGTAAATTTCTAGCGTTTGGTGTTTCAGTTTCGAGTGAAAAAGGGCGGCGAAAGGCTGTATATGTGACAAGGGAAAAGGAATGACGTTTATACAGCAAGTATGCGTGCGGTGGTGAACTCGCGTAAAGCCGCCCCGAGGGAAGCCTCTTTCTGCACATGAAAAAGCAAAAAGACCCTTTTCTGATTGCCGAAACTTGTCGAAGCATCACCCCCTCTGACTACACAGAACCCATCTGATGCGAAAACAAGCTTGGGGTCGATGACCGCTGTTGCTATTTTTCGTTTTACCCTGATCCCTCCATCAGAAAATCTGCTAAGAAAGAAAGAAAGAAAGAAAAACTGGTGCCATGTGAGAGAAACATTATAACAACTTCTCGTTCTGTTTTTGAAAGAATATAGAGAAGCCCATTTAAAATGAAATAAATTCAGAAAAATTACGACGTATGTAAGGATATATCATTAAAACAAATTTTAGATACGAAGCGTGTATACTGAACCTGAATTACATTTATTATATAGCAGAATTCTATGAAAAGTTATGCGTTTATTAGAAAACGTTGTAAAACATATCTCACATTCATATTTTATTACTGGGAAGTTTCATGTATAAGTACTGGCATCTCTCTAGAACCATACACCTAATGAACATCATTTATTGAAAACACATTTAGCATCTTGATGCTAAATCTGGCATAATTCACATACACTTAGCATCTTGGTCAAATCACAGAGAAAATAACAAGATTGTTTTATTCTCTCTGTGGTCAAATCTAGCATGATTTCATTCTTTCCTCTGGAGAACAGAAAAAGAATGAAAATTTTGGTGATCCAACCATCGTCGGATGATAATGATGATAGGAGTAATGAAGCCAGTCCGTATTTCCGCTGTCTTGCGTTGTTGAATTCACAGAAATGCTATAAAAAAAAAAAAAGTAGTTAAACGGACCTTAGAAAAGACTGTTTACTTATCCATTACTTTCAATATTGTGAACTGAAACCAGAGTACGCGCTTTTCTTCGAAGCTTCTGTCCATTCTTACTTTACAGCCTGAGCTGGAAGGCGAAAGGGAAACGTCGGAGTTAGGAATTATAATATACCACCAAAAGAAATACTTCAGAGGAGAAGCAGCATGCGTTGTATACAGGGTGTTTCAAAACAACACCGACAACATTTGGGAGATGATTCCTGACACCAAGATAAGACAAGAAGTATAGACCAACCTGCGTAAACAAATGCTTCCTTTCGGAGTTATAGCCTGCCGAAAACATGAAATCAAAAGGTCCATAACTTCAAAATTATGGGACCTACCGTAGTCGGGTCAAGACTTCACTTAGGAACTAGTATGTGCCCTATCAAATATCCATGTTTCAGACTTTCCGCAACAATTTTTATACAGGTAGTTTGTGAGTACTTCAAATTATATACCCGTAGCCAAATTCCCTTTATAAAAATTGTTGCGTGAGTACCTTAGGATTCTGAAACATGACTATTTGGATAGGGCACATATTAGTTCTTAAGTCTTCTTGACTTGACTATGGTACGTCCCGTAACTTTGGAGCTATGCACCTTTAAAGTTCATTTTTTCATGTTTTCAGCAGCCTATAACTGCGAAAAGAAGCATTTGAGCACCCAGATTGGTCTATACTTTTTGTCTTCTCTTGATGTCAGGAATCATCTCCCAAATGTTGTCGGTGTTGTTTTCAAACACCCTGTGTATATTGCTTGCAATATTATTCATTCATAAAATATAAATTTACCCTTTCTTCCCTTCCCTCTTTCCAATATAGAGAACCGACTCTTTTGCTGAAGATAGATGCTAAGAGAAAATTGAAACACTTGTGGCTTAAACTTTCTTTGAAGCAGAGTGTTTTGTGTTGGCAATGCTTCGCGAGGATAATGCTTACACTATCTTTTCGTTTTTGAAAGAAAACGTCTCTCTGTCTCAGTCCCGGGTTCGATTGTGGATAGGGTTGCCATTCGTCCCGGAATCGAGATCTGCGTCCCGAAAATATTTTTCGGAACGCTTAAAAGTCCCGGATTTCAGCGAAGAAGAAAGGGAATATTATAATTGCCCTCAGGGGCAGTTCAAATACTACGAAAGCAGCCTAAGAGGAGATTGGATTCAAGTTTTTCTTATACTATACGTGCGAGTTATTGAGTTGTTAGTTTGTTAAAAACAACAGAAATAAAGTAAAAATTCAACGAAAGAAGTTCTTTAAAGATAACAAACGCTACAACAACATATTACCAATGAATTAAGGGTCTTCACTACAGCGAAATTAAACTACCGCTAATTTTAGAGTTGTTCTGTAATATCTTCAAAACAAATCAAAATACTCGAAAAGCAGAAACATAGTGAACTATAATACGATTTTTATAGATAATACGATTTTGTATGTGATACCATTATCACAACAGACACAACTCATCTATTTGCTTTCGATTTGCAACTGTAGAAAGATTTAGCATTTTTGCGGATTCTGTAAATAGTGGAATACCAAAATCAAATAGGTGAATGGTGGTAAAGGTATCACATGCAAAATCATATTGTCTAGTTCACTATGTTTGTGCTTTTCGAATAGTTTTATTTGTTTTGCAGCGTGCTCTGGTCTAGTGGTTATGGGAGCGTTGAACTGACGTCCATGGTCCCGGCTTTGATTCTCGGGGGTACATCTCAATTTTCTGCGTCCATCCAGTGTCGTAAGAAAAAGTGGGGTGGGGGTAATGTGAATAAAGACGTGACAGGAACTAATTCCACAAAGCTAGAGACTGTTATAAGCCAGGGAGAAACGTTGCGCTGTCTACGTGAGTAGTAGTCCCCCCGTTATGCGCGAATGACTCATCCTCACTCTCCTTTATGACCGGGGTGAAAGGTCAATGACCTGGCCCGGGGTCAATGACCTAGGGGTACATAGGACCACCCCCTCTAAATTTTGGCAGGGGTACCTTGGCCCACCCCCTAAATTTTGGCAGGGGTACATAGGACCACCCCCCTTAAATTTCGGAAATTGCCAAATCTAAAAATTGGGTGTGGTAGCCTAGGACCACAGTATGTACCTCTATTAGTATTGGGTGTCTATGTCGTTCCCTTTTATGGGTAAAAAATTGCCAAAAATTCAAATTTCGGAGGTTTTTGACCTAATTTATCCCCTTTGATGAGGTGTTATTACCTTATATAGTTATATGGGCGTATACAGGGGTCCATTACCTTTCATAACATATGGGTATATTAATGCACCCCTTGAAAAATTTGGGAGGGGTACCTTGGCCCACCCCTTAAATTTTGGAAATTGCCCAATTTCAACATTGGGTATTATAGTATAGGACCCTAATATGTATTATGATAAATTTGGGTGGTCCACCTCATTCCCTTCTAGGGGTACAAAATTGCCAAAACTATAAACGTAAGCAATACGTTATACCACGTGTTTGGTTTTCGGCCTAATTTATCTCCTTGGATGAGGTCCTATTACCTTATATAGTTATATGGGCGTATACAGGGGTCCATTCCCTTTCATAAGACATGGGTATATTAATGCACCCCTTTAAATTTTTGGGAGGGGTACCTTGGCTCACCCCTTAAATTTTGGAAATTGCCCATTTCAACACTGGGTATTATAGTATAGGACCCTAATATGTATTAGGTTAAATTTGGGCGGTCCACCTCATTCCCTTTTAGGGGTACAAAATTGCCAAAATATAAACGTAAGCAATACGTTATACCACGTGTTTGGTTTTTGGTCGATTTTATCCCCTTTGATGAGGTGTTATTATCCTATTTAGTTATATGGTCATGTATAGGGGTCCATTACCTTTCATAAGATATGGGTATATTTGTGCACTCCTTTAAAAATTTGGGAGGGGTACTTTGGCCCACCCCTTAAATTTTGGAAATTGCCCAATTTAAACATTTGGTATTATAGTACCGGATCCTAACATGTATTATGATAAATTTGGGTGGTCCACCTCGTTCCCTTCTAGGGGTACAAAATTGTCAAAATATAAACGTAAGCAATACGTTATACCACGTGTTTGGTTTTTGGTCGATTTTATCCCCTTTGATGAGGTGTTATTATCCTATTTAGTTATAGTTTAGAAAAAAACCCAAGTTTTCGATTTGTCCTCCAATTTATGAATTGCATTAATAAAATTAGTGTACTGTAAAAAAAAAAAAAAAAAAAAAAACAGAAAAGAAGAATGTTTTTAATATATGTAAGAGATTATTATGGGATAGTTGTGGCTATGTACATGTTATGTGTTGACCTAGTCAAGTGAATTTATGTATTTTACGGTCTTAAAAAGAATATTTAAGACATATCAAGCAATAAAGGTGAGACTAATAATCTTTGAATATCTGAGTTGATTCTTGCATAAAGAAAAGTAATTATCGCTTCGTAAATGATATTTTACAAGACGAACCAGGTTGACGACGCTTTTCTATAGAGTCGTTATAAAAATTTGGTTTACCAAACCCGGGACTTTTGAAAATTCAGTTCCCGAAGAAGGAAAGTAGGGCTGAATTTACTTGGATATTACCATTTATGAATACGAACTTAACCGTATTACGAAGCGGTAAGGTCATCAAACGAAAAATGGATAGTGAAATAGTGCAACAGGAATCTAATACCAGTAATCCAGGTGAAATTAGTGCAACACCAAGTTTGTCATCTGAGGATCGACTTTTGTTAGCTGTGCAGCGACAAATTATGCAAATGACGACTGAGATAAAACAAACCATGGAACAGAAGCTCAATGAATCTAACACAAACATGGAACAGAAGTTCTATGAAGCTAACCAGACCATGGAACAGAAGTTCTATGAAGCTAACCAGACCATGGAAAAGAAGATAGAACTGAAATTTAATGAAGCTAGCAAGCAGTATGAAGAATTAAGTAAACGAATAGAACGGATAGAACTGAAATCAGACGATACGAAACAAACAATCGTCCAGGTGATGAACGACATATCCTCGCAGTTTGAAGAGAAGTTAAAAAGGTTAGCCGATGAGTGTCAAGAAAAGCACGATCATCAAAATCATGAAATCTGTGCTGTAAAAAAGGATTTAACGTTAATAGAATCTTCCGTTAAACATCAAAAGATCCAGTTGGCTACTATGCAGGAAGAAATTAAAACGTTACAGGCTAGAGATAACATTTATCGCAATAATCTGGGCAGTGATCGCTTCGAGTTTCCCCAATCACCGGATATAAATACGCCTTCGCCGGAATCTGAGGAGGATATTATATTAGAGGAAAATTGTCCGAAGATCACTGATGAACGAAATATAAATGGTATCATGACACAGCACGCTACGGACCGGAACAATCACACCACAAGAACAAGGAGTGAGAAAAGAAAGGTAAAGTTAAGTGTCAAGATGAGCGAAATCAAAGCCATGAGTAAATTTAGTGGTAAGTGCAATGAAAATGCTAGTTCTTTCTTAGAGAAGTTCCAAGACGAATGCAGTATAATGTCTATCGACCGATCACAATACATGAAATTAATACCCCATGTATTACTCCCACCTTGTTCCTTATGGTTTAAGGCAATACGTGATCACATTAGTACATATGAGGAATTTAAAGCGGCATTGATCGCGAATTACGAAAATGACTTTTTGCTGGCAAACAGAGATGCCACTCTTAGAAATCAACATTTCAATCCTCGATTGCACAAATCTATTGTAGAGTTTGTTATAAATGTCTATAATGAATTAAAGGTTGTTAATCCCTTGCAATCGGAATCAAGAATAATTGCATCGATTCGCAATTTGCTTCCATTTAAATTACAGCAGATCTTATTTTCCACACAGTGTATGAGTTTCAGTCATTTATTAATGCTTGTACAATGCTACGAAACTCAATACCATGCTATGAATCTAACACAATCAGGAATGGGTAAAAATAAGAATAATTCAGATCATTTGGTCCCTGTTCGGAATTTGAATATCCGAAGTGTGAATAATAATGAACCGAACCTAAGACGAGTATACTCTAGCAATCAAAATGAACAAAATAGACAAGGTTATGTAGGGAATCCGCCTAACCTAATTAATCGTAATAATTCCTATGTTAGACCATATAGTCAAAATAGGTTTAAAAATAGACGAAATGTATGGAGAAATTCCACCAACGCAGCGAACTACGTGGATAGAAGTAATGGAAGGATAAGAGATGGCACTTCACATCAAGATCCAGGTATTGAAGTAATTTCTGTACAAAACAATAATACAGGACATAATCATGATTGTGCTGTACAGTGTACCCTATTGGAACCCTACTCGAGTATGAATTTAAACTAATTGCGGCTGATAGGGTAGGGGTTAAACCCATGTCAGCTGTAGATTCTCATGAGCATTTGTCTAAAAATTTAAGCGATAATTTCTATGAACATTTATCTTCCAATTTACCGGTTCATGCTAATTATGAAAATGATCTTTCCTATGACGTTTCTGTGAATAACTATTCGGAAATAGCAATTAACAGGTGTCAATATCAATTTATACCTGTTGTAAATCGTTGTTGGTTTGAAGATGATACTGTCAATGATGGTTTTAATATCGAAGAAAATTTTGTATTTTTAAAATCATACAGTACTGCTAAAATACCTATTAAAGTCAATGGATTAAGTACCGAAGCTTTACTCGATACGGGAGCAAATGCCTCTCTATTATCGTATTCATGGTGGAAAGTAATCACTAGTAATTATTCGAATACTAAGCTACAAAAGGCTGAGAACCTTATTATAGTTGATTTTACCGGTAAACATAAAAAGAGAGTAGCAGGAATTACCCGTGTGTCAATATCTATTCAAGATTTCGAAATATCAATCCCTATTCTGGTTATAAAAGATCTTAACGAGAACTTAATTATGGGCTTAGATTTACTATCCCAATTACGAGTCATGCTTGATTTTAAAAACCAAACTTTGACGATACCGGGTATACCTCAGAAAATTGTTCAGAAACTGCTTCCAAAATTAGATAATAGTGCTTGCCAATATAATGATCTGTCTCCTATAGTGAATAATGTTGCTATTAGTGAAAAAGGTGATAAATTAAATGATCAACGATTGGAAAAGACACAAAATTTGATAGATGTAAAGGAGTAGATAATGGACCCGTAGATACTTTATCACGCCTGTTTCCTGGAGAAGAGCAACATATTTTGTCTATTAATGAATTTAAGATCTTACAAGATGAAATAGCTACCATTTCAATAGAAGATTTAAGAGAACATCAAATAAAGTATCATGAATACCAACAAATCATGGAACATTTATCTTCATGTGGCGATGGATGTAGTTGTCCCAAGCACTGGAATTCCAGATTTAAATTAAATAACGGAATCTTACTCATTAAGGATTTTAAGTTCAAATCTAGGAACAAAATTTGTATTCCACCTACGTTAACAGCACGCATCTTAAAGGCCTACCATGACGATTTTGGACATTTTGGGTATGTAAAGGTATGTGCCTTGATTAATAAATCTTTTTATTGGAAAGGAATGCGAGCTCAGGTCAAAAATTATATCAATGACTGTATCGAGTGTATGCAAATTAAGCATAATTATCAGGCTATACAAAAACCAATGCTTTCAATAACACCGGAGAGACCACATTCATTTTTATCGATTGATTTATATGGACCGTTACCCAGAGCAGCTACTGGAGAAGTTTATTTGTTAACAACAATGGATATCTTTTCACGATATGTGGTAGCCTACCCCTTGCGCAAAGCAACCTCCGCTGCTATAGTGAATAAAATTCTAAATGTATACATTCCACACTGTGGCCCTATCGAGCATATATTATGCGATAACGGCTCACAATTCAAAAGTGATGTGTTTCTCAAAGCCATGAATAAGGCCAACATTAAAATTCATTTTGTGACTCCGTACCACCCAAGTAGCTCCGTAGTAGAAAATGTACATCGCAATTTCGGTATGTTGTTTCGGCACTTTTGTAAGGATAAACATGCTGAATGGATTAAGCATGTCAACCAAATTACGTACCTTTTGAACCATTCTATATCAGACACTTTAGGTGTGTCTCCTGCTAAGGTGCATAATGGCTCTGATGTAATTTTCCCTGTGGAACAACATTTTGATGTCAAATTAGAAGATTCGACAATTATAGACTCATCCAATTTAGTGAACATGGTTAAGATCCGAAGACACAACAAGTTTTTGAAACGTAATTCGCAAGTAGAGTCGTTACAAGAAGGAAAATATCGGATCAAGGTCAACGATTTAGTTTTCGTTAAACAACATCCGCAGAGTAATATGTTGTTAAAGAAAATCTACAAATTTTGTGACATTTTTTCAGGCCCTTATTTATGTTTTAAGGAGATAAATCCTAAAGTCTTCGAACTGTTAAACGCTAAAACGGGGAGGTCAATTGGACTTCGCAACATAGATGAGTTAAAGGTTTGGAAGCCTACTCCGTATACAAAGGAAAAATGGATGCATCTAGTTAAAGAGTTAGTAGCACCCAACATTCTTGATCAAATAAATAAGAATGAAAAATAACAATAGTAATGAAAAATGTGTTTATTTAATAACAAAAAGGTGTCTTTTGTTTCTGTAAAATAAATTTATTTACTTCCATTTGATTATTCAAACGTAGGTTATGTTTAATTTTTATTCTTTCTTATTAATGTGAAGAATCATAATTCAATTTATAATTAGTTAAAGGCAAAAATTATTTTATATCAGATTGATTTGTGTTTAATTATCAAAGATTATGTTAAGAATAAGATCCATTCTATAAAATCAATTATTCAATGACTACCTTGAGTGAAATTCTTCTTTATTTTGGACATCTTAATGCTACTATGTATACATTACAATTGCAACATCTAACTTATTTGTTATACAATGCGCCCGAAAAGAACAAATATTATTTGTCACATCATCGTTTGTAATAATGATCGAAACTAGTAATCTTGATAATTTGTGTTTCACCCTCGTTAATTATATTTCTAAGCGACGATATTTTTAATGATAAAGAATAAATAATAATGTAATAAAAGAGAAATATTAATGAAATCAAAGATTTATTGTAAATGTATTTATGTGAATGATAATAACTAATATTTTATATATATATGAGGGTTAACCAAAAAAAAAAAGTAATGAAGATATATACGAGGTGTGATCAAAATATAAAGAACATATGTAATGTACGAACATTAATCTAATCAGACCAGTGGTTCTTGAATATAAAAGCCAAGCCTACTCATGACTTTTATATTCAGTCCCTTTGTCGGGCGACATTTTCTATAACGAAATACTTTAGTTTGTATAATATTTACCTGTACCGTGGGCAAAAAGTGCTCATAAATATGTAATATACTTAGTAGAATGTTCATTTTAAATTAACAGAAAAGAAGAATGTTTTTAATATATGTAAGAGATTATTATGGGATAGTTGTGGCTATGTACATGTTATGTGTTGACCTAGTCAAGTGAATTTATGTATTTTACGGTCTTAAAAAGAATATTTAAGACATATCAAGCAATAAAGGTGAGACTAATAATCTTTGAATATCTGAGTTGATTCTTGCATAAAGAAAAGTTATTATCGCTTCGTAACTTATATTTTACCAGACGGACCAGGTTGACGACGCTTTACTATAGAGTCGTTATACACGTGTTTGGTTTTTGACCTAATTTATTCCTTTGGATGAGGTCCTATTATCTTATATGGTAATGTATAGGTGTTCATTCCCTATCATAAGACATAGGTACATTGATGCACCCCGGGAGGGGATTCGGTATCATAGTACATGACTCAACATGTATTATGATAAATTTGGGTGGTCCACATCGTTCTCTTTTAGGGGTACAAAATTGCTAAAATATAAACATAAGCAATATGTTGTACCATGTGTTTGGTTTTTGGCCCAATTTCTCCCCTTTGAGGAGGTTCTATTACCTTATATGGTTATATGGTCATGTATATAGGTTCATTTCCTATCATAAGATATGGGTACATTGATGCATCCTTTAAAAATTTGGGAGGGGTATCTTGGCTCATCCACTCGGTTTTAGAAATTGTTTAATATAAGCATTTGGTATCATAGTACAAGTCTCCAATATGTACCACTATAAATTTGGATGGTCCACATCGTTCCCTTTTCATAGGTAAAGAACTACCAAAAATCAAATTTCGGAGGTTATTGACCTCTATTTATCATGTTATATGGATATGTACAGAGGTTTATTACCTTTATATGTTTATGTTCCCTTTTAAATTTGGGAATTATCAAATAACAAAATTCGGTAAACGTTTTCTAAGCCCCATTGGTATTCCTCTTATGGCCAAATATTCAAAATTTAAATGTTATTGACCGGCTTTATTATTGAATAAGTACAGGATTTATTACTTTTTTCATAAGACACAGGTGTATTTGTGTACCAATCTTAAATTTTGGAAGGGGTACATTTCTTATTGTCGTATCAATAATTGGTAATTGGATAGTATCTCATTCATTGGGTAAATCATTATGATCACGTGATCGGTTATTGACCTATGATGGGATTAGGAGTCCAGGACATTGGTACATTGAAACTTTGTAGGATAATTTGATAATGCGTCATTGGTTTTGATTATTCCCGCCAAATATAAACGTAAGCAAGACGTTGTACCACGTGATTGTCCTTGATGAGGTAGTGTACAGGGATTCATTTCCTTTGTTGTGGTACTTCTTAAGTTTGAGTACACACACACACTTCTAGAAAACAGTTGGTTCTACTCAGGTAAACAATTGACGGACATTATTGACCTTATTGAACATATTAACTCTAAGACTTAGGTATATCAAGAGAAGTATTCTTTAAATTTGGGAATGGTGATAAACAGAATTTTAACATAAGGTGTGAAATTTGAAACAAAACATTGAACTTTAGTCACAGCTCATAGTCTAAGATCATTGGTGGTGATTGATTTGAAATCTGATAGCTAACCTTATTGAATCTTATGACTCATAGACGAAAGGCAATACATGCTACAACACTGACAAAGTTATTGTTAATGCAATTTGATTGATTGATCACTATCTTTCCTGCAATCTGATTGGTTGATCACTATCTTTCGTGCAATCTGATAGGTTGATGAGTTTTAAATCTTTTTCTGCATTCAGTTTTGTTTTAACATTTAAAAAATTTGAAACTTTGGTTTGACATTTTTTCGTTTCCAAATTTTTTGTTTAAAATTTTTTGTTTCGAAATTTTTGTTTGAAAATTTTGTTTCAAAATTTTGTTTGAAACTTTTCGTTTGAAATTTTTGTTTGAAAAATTTTTGTTCGAAAATTTTGTTTAAAATTTTTTGTTTGAAATTTTTCGTTTCCAAATTTTTTGTTTGAAATTTTTTGTTTCAAAATTTTGTTTGAAATTTTTTCGCTTCAAAATTTTGTTTGAATTTTTTTCGTTTGAAATTTTTTGTTTGAATTTTTTTCGTTTCAAAATTTTGTTTCAAAGATTTTTGTTTGAAATTTTTGTTTCAAAGTTTGAGTTGACATTTTAAAAGTTTGTGCACTTATTAGTAAAGAACTGGAACTGTTTAGAACAAAAACCTTTGACAACATTGTGGTGCAATAGTACACGTCAGAACCTGGGGTTGTACTTGAAATGAAAAAACACAATTCATTGAAATGGATCATTTTATTACACTCCACATACATCCATACCAGATAGTGGTTCTGGATATTGTCGATACAATGTATTTTGAACTTCTTGCACTAGTTTGTCTTTAGCATATAATTTTAATTCCAATTGAAGTCTTTTAAGGTCTAATGCAATATCAATTGGTGGAAACTCAATGTCCATTTGATCACAAATAAACTGTTTATCAATACAGGTATGCACCCACGAACGATGTTGACAACCATCACAATATCTAGATACATGTTGTACAATATGCATAACACATTTTTCAAAATAGTACTTTTTCAGGAATATACTTGTTTTGTTGCACACTTCCACTGCATGTTTCGCGCACTGAAATACGCTGATGAATTTGTTCCATTCAGTTTGTGTTAGATACACCATGTTGTGAGGGACATGAAATGTACTCTTCTTACGTAACAGCACCATCTTCTCTTCGAGGACTGTACGCAGCACCACTTCATGATTTGAGCCTAATGATTTGACTATGGTCACATTTAGCTCATCATGAAAATAATCGTTCATTTGGTCGATTCGTGCCATTCTTCACAGGTCAGTTGTACACCAAATTGTTCTGCTTTGCCCAATCGAATCACTGGTTCAAATATTCTAGCACTGATACCAATCATCACATGTTTTGTTTGAAATATATTTATTGGATAATAGCTTGCGAAGATGAATTCTTTATCGTTAGAAGTACACATCTTTCCTCCTGAAAAGCACTTGCTCAAATGATTTCGTGGGATGACACTGTATTGGTTGATTTATAGTTATTGCTGACGTCATTGGAAAGGAATGTGCTGACGTTTGAATTCATGATTTCATCACAGTTGCTGACGTCATGCCGACCAACCAAATTCATACAACTACAGCTGACGTCATTGGAAAGAAATGTGCTGACGTTTGAATTCATGATTTGCTGACGAATCTGGCTGTGTACTAAATTCAAGTTGATGACTTCGACCCAAGAATCCTTTGTAACATAAAGATACAGATCCAGTATTTAAGAAACGCAGCAGTTCTTCTTGTTTTGATGCCTCCATGGGTAAATATCTTGCTGGTAAAATTATATTCTTATCATTTTCAAGCTTCACTACGATTCTTAGTCCAAACTTTGTAGGGATCATTTGGCTAGCTAAGATTCTATAAGGTACATTCTGTTGTAAATCAGTAATCTTGGTAAATGATTTCATCACATCACGCTGCAGACAAGTAGCCATGATGACGTTATCATGAATACTAACTCGAACGATGATGCAAAACTGATGACGTTGCATTATCATGTTCTGACGTGCACCACAATGTTGCCAGAGGTTTTAGTTCTAAACAGTTCCAGTTCTTTACTAATGAGTGCACAAACTTTTAAAATGTCAAAAAAAAATTTCAAAAAAAATTTCAAACAAAAATTTTCAAAAAAAATTTGAAACAAAATTTTCCAAACAAAACTGTTCAAACAAAAATTTTTTAAACAGAAAAAAAATTTGGAAACGAAAAATTTCAAACGAAAAAATTTTAAACAAAAAAAATTTTGAAACAAAAATTTACAAACAAAAAAATTTCAAACAAAATTTTCAAACAAAAATTTTTTCAAACAAAAATTTCAAACGAAAAGTTTCAAACAAAAAATTTCAAGCAAAAAAATTTCAAACTAAAAAAATTTTACGTTTCACGGTTAACCGTCAAACTTTATCCGGTTTTTAACTATTCGATTAACAAATAAACGGTTTTGATCATATTTATCAGTGAGTGCAAAATGTTGAACGAAACCAAGATTTTTAAATGTTAAACAAAACTTAAAACTGAATACAGCAAAGATTTGAAAATCATCAACCAATCAGATTGCACGAAAGATAGTGATCAACCAATCAGATTGCAGGAAAGATAGTGATCAATCAATCAAATTGCATTAACAATAACTTTGTCAGTGTTGTAGCATGTATTGCCTTTCGTCTATGAGTCATAAGATTCAATAAGGTTAGCTATCAGATTTCAAATCAATCACCACCAATGATCTTAGACTATGAGCTGTGACTAAAGTTCAATGTATTGTTTCAAATTTCACACCTTATGTTAAAATTCTGTTTATCACCATTCCCAAATTTAAAGAATACTTCTCTTGATATACCTAAGTCTTAGAGTTAATATGTTCAATAAGGTCAATAATGTCCGTCAATTGTTTACCTGAGTAGAACCAACTGTTTTCTAGAAGTGTGTGTGTGTACTCAAACTTAAGAAGTACCACAACAAAGGAAATGAATCCCTGTACACTACCTCATCAAGGACAATCACGTGGTACAACGTCTTGCTTACGTTTATATTTGGCGGGAATAATCAAAACCAATGACGCATTATCAAATTATCCTACAAAGTTTCAATGTACCAATGTCCTGGACTCCTAATCCCATCATAGGTCAATAACCGATCACGTGATCATAATGATTTACCCAATGAATGAGATACTATCCAATTACCAATTATTGATACGACAATAAGAAATGTACCCCTTCCAAAATTTAAGATTGGTACACAAATACACCTGTGTCTTATGAAAAAAGTAATAAATCCTGTACTTATTCAATAATAAAGCCGGTCAATAACATTTAAATTTTGAATATTTGGCCATAAGAGGAATACCAATGGGGCTTAGAAAACGTTTACCGAATTTTGTTATTTGATAATTCCCAAATTTAAAAGGGAACATAAACATATAAAGGTAATAAACCTCTGTACATATCCATATAACATGATAAATAGAGGTCAATAACCTCCGAAATTTGATTTTTGGTAGTTCTTTACCTATGAAAAGGGAACGATGTGGACCATCCAAATTTATAGTGGTACATATTGGAGACTTGTACTATGATACCAAATGCTTATATTAAACAATTTCTAAAACCGAGTGGATGAGCCAAGATACCCCTCCCAAATTTTTAAAGGATGCATCAATGTACCCATATCTTATGATAGGAAATGAACCTATATACATGACCATATAACCATATAAGGTAATAGAACCTCCTCAAAGGGGAGAAATTGGGCCAAAAACCAAACACATGGTACAACATATTGCTTATGTTTATATTTTAGCAATTTTGTACCCCTAAAAGAGAACGATGTGGACCACCCAAATTTATCATAATACATGTTGAGTCATGTACTATGATACCGAATCCCCTCCCGGGGTGCATCAATGTACCTATGTCTTATGATAGGGAATGAACACCTATACATTACCATATAAGATAATAGGACCTCATCCAAAGGAATAAATTAGGTCAAAAACCAAACACGTGGTACAACGTAATGCTTACGTTTATATTTTGGCAATTTTGTACCCCTAAAAGGGAACGAGGTAGACCACCCAAATTTATCATAATACATGTTAGGGTCCAGTACTATAATACCAAATGTTTAAATTGGGCAATTTCCAAAATTTAAGGGGTGGGCCAAAGTACCCCTCCCAAATTTTTAAAGGAGTGTACAAACATACCCATATCTTATGAAAGGTAATGGACTCCTATATATGACCATATAACTATATAGGATAATAACACCTCATCAAAGGAAATAAAATCGACAAAAAAACCAAACACGTGGTACTACGTATTGCTTACGTTTATATTTTGGCAATTTTGTACCCCTAGAAGGGAACGAGGTGGACCACCCAAATTTATCATAATACATATTAGGGTCCAGTACTATAATACCAAATATATAAAATGAGCAATTTCTAAAATTTAAGGGGTGGGCCAAGGTACCCCTCCCGGGAGTGCACAAATGTACCTATGTCTTATGATAGGGAATAGACCCCTATACATAACCATATAACCATATAAGGTAATAGGACCTCATCCAAGAGGATAAATTGGGCCAAAAGACCAAACACGTGGTACAACGTATTGCTTACGTTTATATTTTGACAATTTTGTACCCCTAGAAGGGAACGAGGTGGACCACCCAAATTTATCATAATACATGTTAGGATCCGGTACTATAATACCAAATGTTTAAATTGGGCAATTTCCAAAATTTAAGGGGTGGGCCAAAGTACCCCTCCCAAATTTTTAAAGGAGTGCACAAATATACCCATATCTTATGAAAGGTAATGGACCCCTATACATGACCATATAACTATATAGGATAATAACACCTCATCAAAGGGGATAAAATCGACCAAAAACCAAACACGTGGTATAACGTATTGCTTACGTTTATATTTTGGCAATTTTGTACCCCTAAAAGGGAATGAGGTGGACCGCCCAAATTTAACCTAATACATATTAGGGTCCTATACTATAATACCCAGTGTTGAAATTGGGCAATTTCCAAAATTTAAGGGGTGAGCCAAGGTACCCCTCCCAAAAATTTAAAGGGGTGCATTAATATACCCATGTCTTATGAAAGGGAATGGACCCCTGTATACGCCCATATAACTATATAAGGTAATAGGACCTCATCCAAGGAGATAAATTAGGCCGAAAACCAAACACGTGGTATAACGTATTGCTTACGTTTATAGTTTTGGCAATTTTGTACCCCTAGAAGGGAATGAGGTGGACCACCCAAATTTATCATAATACATATTAGGGTTCTATACTATAATACCCAATGTTGAAATTGGGCAATTTCCAAAATTTAAGGGGTGGGCCAAGGTACCCCTCCCAAATTTTTCAAGGGGTGCATTAATATACCCATATGTTATGAAAGGTAATGGACCCCTGTATACGCCCATATAACTATATAAGGTAATAACACCTCATCAAAGGGGATAAATTAGGTCAAAAACCTCCGAAATTTGAATTTTTGGCAATTTTTTACCCATAAAAGGGAACGACATAGACACCCAATACTAATAGAGGTACATACTGTGGTCCTAGGCTACCACACCCAATTTTTAGATTTGGCAATTTCCGAAATTTAAGGGGGGTGGTCCTATGTACCCCTGCCAAAATTTAGGGGGTGGGCCAAGGTACCCCTGCCAAAATTTAGAGGGGGTGGTCCTATGTACCCCTAGGTCATTGACCCCGGGTCAGGTCATTGACCTTTCACCCCGGTCATAAAAGAGAGTGAGGATGAGTCATTCGCGCATAACGGGGGGACTACTACTACGTGTTAGTATATATTGCCGAGTCAACAAAAATTTTTTGAGTGGCTCGAGTTTAATGACCTAGGGATCTGGACTATGGTCAATGATTAGGGGTACACAGGACCAGTCCTCTTGGTTATGACAATATGTACAGTGGCCTACTCCTAAATTTTGGAACAGGTACATAGGACCACACTTCTTAAATTTTGAAAGTAGTCAAATTTAAAAATTTGGCATACTAGTATAGGAGTTTGAGTGGCCCATCTCGTTCCCTATCATGGGTAAAAAATTACCAAAGTCGTAAATGTCGAAGGTTTTTGACCTATTTTATCCTCTTGGATGAGGGTTTATTACTTTATATGGTTATATGGATGAGCATAGGGGTCCATTCCCCTTCATAAGACATGGACACATTGAAGCATTCCTCTTAAATGTTGGGTGGGGTGAAGAGGAGTTACTCTTTTGTTCTTAAAATAGCTTCAAAAGTGACCACTCCACGAATCTAATAACAAAATGGACTTTGCATTAGACGCTTGAAGAAAAATCTCTTGGAACCATGATCTCACAACACTTGATGTTAATTGTCCCGGATTTGACGCTTTCACAAGGATATTTTCAAATTTAAAGAGGTTGTGTTGGACTATAAGACCAAATATTCCATTGTTTTCCTACAAAACAATTAACAGTGGTGATAACAAAACACTATTTGCAGAAATTAAAGGCTGTATGATGTAGCTACGAGTCATAGAATTTACTGACTGTATCACACGTTCTACTATTTGTATCCCTGTAAACACTAGAGTACGTCCCGTCTGCATTTCCAAATTAAACCGCATTGATCAGAGCTATAAATATTTTCTTTTCCAATAACACGTGTTGCTTCACATTCGCGACAAATGCATTGGCACTGGCTTCTAACTTCTTGGGCTGTAGATTTAATCAAACGTCCTGTTAAAATAAATACAGAAAGGGGTTTCAAATCAGTCTGCACCTTCTCTCAGTAGTCCCTGCCAATTATAATTGTTCTTGGCTAACTGCAGAACTTTTCAAACCAGAAGACTATTTGTAATTGTAATCATCATATTGGATCCGCCAATTTGAATTTTGTAATTTTAACGTCAGATTCTGAATCATCTGTCCTAAAACCCCTTGGCAGTAAGCTGGCCGTATCACTTAATCTTCTATTTTAATAATTATTTTCTGTTTATGCTTGGAGGCCACCTCTAACGTTCAAAGGGTGGTTTCTACCCTTAAACCCGCACCATTACCAAAGAAAAAAAAAACGACGATTATTTTTTGATATTCTACAAGTATGCAAAGTTTCATTCAAATCAGTAAATTACACTTCCGTAAGTCTCCTTGTTAGTCCTGTTCAAAGGGAACAAATAAGTTAATTGGTGGACATAAAGTCAGAAGAACGAAAAAAATACGCCAATGTTACGAAGAGATTGAGCAATAACAATGAGACTTAATAACAATGTTAATCAGTTTACACTTTTGCAGAATGGCTACACTATGACACTTCATGACTGTTCATTACAAGCATATGATTAATGCAATCAAATATTAGGCTATACACCGAAACGTCCTTTACAGCCAAGCGTCCTTACACCGTAACGTCCGTACAACGAAACATCCGTACACCGAAACGTCCTACACCGAAACATCCTACACCAAAACGCCCTACACCGAAACATCCTAGACCCGTACAACACATCGCGAAGACTAGTATGGATTGACTATCTTGGACGAGGGAGGGAGGGCTCATTCGGTATCTGCCTTCACAAAAATTACGGAGCGCAACGTAACGCAACATAATGCAAAAGGGGGAAAATCAAATATAGATGGAAAACTGCTACACATATTATCGCAAACTAAAACGCAGATTTTGCGATTCTTTTACGCAAACAGTTACGCAATGAGTCGTTTGTCAATTTCGTTCTTTTTATTAGTGCTGAATTAAGGATACGCAACTGAAGATATTTATAGTGGGAAGAACTTTATGACGATACAGATCTAAAATATTTGTTTCACGATTTGAAACGATATTGTGATCAGTGGCGTATTTAGGGGGGCTTCCGGGCTTAAGCCCCCCCCGAAATCTTACTTACTATAGTAAAGTATATGAAATATCTTGCAGAATTTTCACATTTTCAGGCAAAGCCCCCCGAAAGTTAGCAAAGCCCCTCCCGAAACAAAATCGTAAATACGCCACTGATTGTGATAGATAAGACGATCCGCCTGATATCGTAAAGTTTATGTCAACGCAACGTAAAATCTGCGTGTCATTTTGCGACAGTAGGTTTAACAGTTATAATTGATTTTTGCCTGATTTGCGTTTAGGTATATAATGAAATTTTTGGAAATGCTGGTACGAAATAAGGCCCGAAGACACAATAGTAATAGTACAGTTTTACGGTAAACATTACAATACACGCTTCTGATCCAATCGATAAATAGAATCGCTTTTTAGAGTATACTACAGGGGGTAGATTAGTGTTAGTTTAGCTTAAGATTAGAGAAGTTTGTTTTCATTTTTTAAATTTAATCGAGTGTGATTTCCCGTGTCTCCATAAGAGTATCATCTAAAGTAGTTTTGTAAAGTTTACTCCAGTCTTTTGCAGAGTGGCACAAAAGATTTCCTGAATTTAGTACGTGACGTTACAGACTTTCTCTATTTAGTAATACCATTTCTTAATAATAGCGAATCTTACTGTATGTGACCTGATACCACTGGGTTACTCATTCCGCGCGCGATAGATTCCCGCGTTTTTGACAAGCTGTTATTGTGGTGTATTAGTGATAACTGTAGGTAAGTTATTTAACATTATTTTTACATGTTTTGTTGTCTTTTGAAATACATGTTGATTCAGAATTACATTAGACAATGTTCACTAGATTTGAGGTTGAATGTAAGAGATCTAGAAATTAAAATCTTGAGTGCCGCAGGGATTAGTAGCCTGAGACAGCATCCGGAGTTTAATTCAGAATGTGAGATAATATTTTGGAGATCATCTGCATATTGTTAAAATAAGATTGCGCTTAGCACATAATAAAGTTAAATATATGTTCCGGGTTCACTCAATCAGACTATTCTACCAAATAGAAAATTATAGGTAAAATACGATGTGAAACATTTTTCGTAAAGAATGAGAGTGTAGTGAAAGTATTGTATGTGTGCACTCTTCCACTGCCCTTGTTTAAGGGTATGCTGTCGCTGACGCGCGTGCTCCCTACAGATGCACCCCCTCGCTATCGCTCCCTGCTGCGCTCTTGCCCTGTTGGTATTCGTGCTTTTTAATGGCCACCTAACACAAATTGAAATTGGTTCGTGGATTATACATCTACACTGTATTTATACTGAGGCCTCCAGAAGTCAATCTGCAAGTAGTAATGGAACTCCTCATTTATTGTATGCTTTTTTTTTTTTTTTTTTTTTTTTTTTTAAAGCTTTAACCTAACTTGAAAAGTAAGAAATATCAAAATTTGGTTAAACTGCTCAAGTAATGTCAGTTACTTGGTTATGAATGTTGATTATAAATGTATTGGCAGAAAAGAAAACATGGCAAATTTTTATTGCTTTCTCAGTTAAGATTCCATACCAGATATGGACAGAATTACTATTTTTAACGTGAAAGCAAATAGTCGTATTAGCTAGTAAATAGCCTTCATATACATACATACCCTCGTTAACGCGCCTGCACTCTACTGAATCTCTAGGGACTTGGTGCTTCGCCCTGGGCTCACGCAGAATAAATTCAATACTAGCTTAGAATGAGCACCTAGCACTATTACTCCAGCAGATGGATCTATCAAATTTTGACATTTCTTACATATTCAGGTTATGTTAGTTAGAGCTTTGTATTTCTTTTAGCAGAGCATGCACTAAATGAGGAAGTTCATTACTACTTGCAGGTTTTCAGGATTGCTCAGTTTCAATACAGTGTCGATGGATAGCATAAAACAGGAATCAACTTGTGCTAGGTGACCACTAAAAAGCATGAATGCTATCTAACCGAGTCAGGGCAGGAGCGCAGCCGAGGTGCCCGAGCCGTAGCGAGAGTGTGCACCCATAGGAGCAGACACGTCATCGTTGGGGGCATAGACTTAAACGAGCGCATACGATAATTTTACTATCAGACAAAATTGATTTTAAATATGCTGTTCACTGACAGTAATTCATTCACACCATGGTTGGCTGGTTTAAACCAGCTGTTTTTTTTTTCTTTCTTTAAATATAAAAAACAACTGGTTTAAACCAAAAAGCGAAAAATGTTCGTAAAATCTTTAATGGATGCACATTTGTGGGTTATCACGTTTCACTCCCGTATATTATTGGTATTATATTCAGACCTAAATTCCCCATTCATTACTCAGAGATTATACTACAAAAGCATTTTTTTTTTGTATAAGTTCATGAATGTTTCTTATGTGATTTTTTTATTTATTATTATTATTATTATTATTATTATTATTATTATTATTATTATTATTATGCGGTTGCAATCAAAGAAAAAATCTAAATATTGTTTCGTTCTAATAATGTTTACTATTGAAAAAATACATCGAAATGGGAGGGGGAAGTTACACAAACCGCACGAGAGGCATTTATTGAAATCAGAAGTATCTTTGATATCTATTTATGTATAAATGGGTCAAAGTAGACTCAAATAATTCGTATCTTTATTCACGGTTTCGTACTGATACGCCAATTAAGTCGTCGTATTTCTTTAACTTGGACTAATAAAAATCGTAGTGAACTAACTTGGACTAAATTAGTTCTTCTATACTCTGCAGTATTTTGAAATTGTCCATATGTAAATCTGTATGGTTTCACTTGTTCAACTATTTATCTTTTTGTCCTGAAATGACTCTTGACAATTATATTAACAAGTATGTAAAGATCAGTACAACGTATTTTTATCAGGAGTCCTTCGTGAGTGAGTCGGCAGACGTATCGCAGTTGTGGCCAATTAGTCCCAGTTTGAAGTCCAAATGAACGAAAATTTCCCTCGGATGTAAGCCGAGAAGCGGTTGGATTCCGCTTTAAGCGTTATGTAACCCCTTCCAACAAAACGCGGTTGTTTCATAATAACACCAAGGAGAAACAAACTTATTTCTGTTCATATGTGATATAAATACATAGAGCAAATTATTTAAACCAATAACACCTGGTTTAAACAAAGGAAAAAAAAAAACTTTTTTTTTGGTTTTTTCAATAAAAACCATGGTTTTTGCCAACCCTGATTCACACTCTAATTACTTCACAAAAATGTTTCATATCATATTTTAACTGTCACTTTCTGGTTTGGTAGAACCGTCGGCTCGAGTGAACCTCATTATTAGAATCCCCAGAGCACACACAGTAGTTAGTGTTTATTATTGGTTTGAAGTCGTATGTCGCTTTTCAATCAGGAGATTATTGGAGTTGGAAACGTGAACCTACAGTTTGACGTTAGATCCAGCTAAATTGAAACTAGTCATCTACGTAAAATGCACTTAAGATAACTATACAAAACAAAGATACTGAAGTTCGACAACCAGATTGTCAATTCATTCTTTAATACTCGCGTAAGGGAAATAATAGCGCAACTTTATCCTCAGTGGAAGAGACTGATGTAAGATGAATGGAAAATGATTGACAATTCAGTTCAATTTTAGCGAAGTTGACAAACATGTTGATCCAACCAGAGAATACTTCTCCAGGGGCTTTCTAACTTTGTATTGTGTGATTTTGTATTTATTTCTGTGGTGAAATTGTGAAATACGCATCGCCAGCTCATTGTAATGAAGACATCTCAATAGGATGGAAAATATACAGTAGATGTTATTAACTGGTCGTAGTTTTCATGATTTATCGGCCTAAAATTCTTTTATTTAAGCTATGCAAAGAAAAGTACCAAGTTCAAATTATAGTTTGGTATTGTAGTATTAATTTGTAATTAAATTCTGGAACAAAATTGACACAAACCAATCACATATTTCACGTCATTAAAACGCTAATAACTCAGGACCTAGCAAAGTCTCAGTGATTGAATTTTAACTACTTGTTACTACACAACTATCGTCTATTGTTTGCAAATTCGGGATTTTTCACGTTTGTCTCTTCTGAGATATTTGATGTTGAAAATACCCGATTTTAGAAAAAATCACGGTGTTTAAAAGATGAGGATATGCTGCTCAGAGCTGAAACTATTGTGGAAAGTTGCATACAATATAGCCTCTATCCAGACAAAAGAAATGAAGGTAATTCTCAGTAATTTCATTAAAAAGTGTTAATTGAAGATTGTTACATTCCAAACTTCAATATTCAAAGCTTTTATTTTCGAATTACTAAAGTACATACAATATGGACATAAAACATGATGTTAATAATAATGATAATACATTTTATTGCAGAAACATTGAGAACATCACATCTATTACAATCGTCAGAAATAGATAGATAAAAGTTGAAGATTTTAGTGTTACATATATGACAAACCATAATATAAACAAAGATCACTGTATAATAGACGGAAATATTATAACTATCAATTTTGAGTTCAAAAAATTCCTCAACACTATATGTACCGTGTCCTGCGAAAACGAACTAAGCGCCACTTTCTTACTTTTGAGAAAATTACGTATAAAGATTGATGTCCAGCATTAATGTAGCCGTAATCAAAAGTGAAATTATGTCTCTTTTTTTGGAAATTTGTTGGTTTTCCTCCCTTTTCGATTGTGCAAAATGTTCTAATGCTTATCAGGAACCAATCGTAGCATTTACGTGGATTTTCAAAGTTTGGCGCTTAGTTCACTTTTGCATAACACGGTACATATATACAATTATTAATAAGTAATTTCTGTATTTGTTTTTTAAAAGCCAGAAATGGAAGTTTTCTTAAAAATATAGGAAGAAAATTATAAAATTTAACTGACATATAGTAAAAGTTTTTTTTTTTTTTTCTGTCTTACTATATTCACATCTAAGTAATCCTAAACTGTTCCTGTTTCTAGTTTGATAGTATGAGAGTACTCCAATTCATTGTAAATATGATTGTTTTCCTTGATGTAAAGCAAACATTGGTATATGAAAATTGCAGGTACTGTCATATGCTAATTCCTAATTTAACGAAGCTTCACCTACAGTGTTCATGACTAGGGAGACCGAGCATCGATCTCACACATATCTTTTGTATTTTCAATAGGCTTTTGATGGGGGACTGATGACCCCAAAGAATCGTGCCATAACTTAAATGACTGTGAATTTGCGCATAATAAGCAGTTTAAGTACCTTTAAACTTACGCACAATCTTAATCTACGTATTAGATAAACTCCTTTACTTGCTCTGTGTTCCACTTTAAGGATATGGTCGTCCCAGTTCAATTGATTATCAATTAAAAAAAAAAAAAAAAAACAAAAGGAGCGGAATATTTTTTAAGTTCTGCATTTGAATTTTTGTTATTCTAGGTAAGCATCAAATATTTGATCTTACCAAATAAATAAAGCAAGTTGGAAACACACCAGTCTTTAATATGGGTCAATCCATCTGAAGTGGTCCAAAAATGGTTGCTCGACCATCTCCAAAAATTATAAAAATTTGAGTGTGACGAACCATGTGTATGAGAAGGTGACATCATTCACGTTTTCGTACGTGAAGTATTTCTGAATGACTGCCATCTTTGTGGTCGGTGGAGTGCCAATTTTTGCATTTGCAAGCGTTTACAAAAATTACAGTTGCTCAGGACGTATGAATCAGGTGAACAAAAATCAAAAACGAATATTTACAGGAGAGACTGAGTTATACGATGAATATAAATTTTTGCATCTAAATAAATATGCTGGGTTGCAAACCAATACATGAAATCACCAAACAAACTATAGAAAAGTACACTTTTAAAGGGGCTGTATTTTGGAATGGCATAAAGTGATGGGTTCATAAGTTTCGTGTTGAATACTATTACATGTAAAGAGTCCACTGAAATATCTACGGCTATGATACTACTGGCATCATAGATATATGGGTGTTCGAAAGTTGAAGTTTGTGATTTTGATGCCATTTTTGGGGCGTAATATCCCAGGAGGGCAAAGTGCTAAAAATTGCTGCTTGGCACAAAGTAATTCTGTATGTAAATAAACTACTGCAAAAAAAATCATGACTGATATTACACGGAGAAAAAAGTGAGGACATGGTAAAAACGGGAAGAAAGCACGTGCGTGACAATGGTTGTATCCCGGAAAAAATTAAATGTTTGGATTAAGTTTCATGCTAGATCTCACGAACTATGCATGATGCAGCAATTAGGCCCGGTTTTATTTGTGTTCAGTTGTTTAAAAGCTTGCGAGTGGTGTTTGTTACATCTTTCTAGCTCCATGATCATTGCTACGTCTGTATGGTAAGGAGATTGTTCCCCCTTGCACCCACGACACCCATCGTCAAACTAGACCGCGGTATTAAGGCACTTAATGTATCAACAAAGTGACATTCAAATCCAATCTCAGTGACGGAAGTTAATATGTTGAAAAGGTTGCGTTATATCTATCCTTATTATATAAAAAACTACATGAACTGGCATAAAATAAAGAGGTATTTCCGGTTGACGTGGAAAGTTGAAATTTAGCATGCTTGTAGCTTTCAAGTACTAACCCACAGAATGATTGCCAAAAGTTAATATTTTTAATTTTTAGGGGGTCTAAGAGGGGATGTAGAAATTCTGTTATCTAAATGAGTCCTTTTTGGACTTACAATCTCATATTTTAGGTACTTGGGATTGGCTTGAAAACTTGAAATTTGATATGCTTGCACGTTTCCGTTAGCGATACTTAAGTAAATCACCAGAAATAAAAGTTCAGCCGTAGAGAGGTTTTATGGGAAACTGAAAAGTTTTCTCAGTGTTATTTATATGGGACATCTTATACATCCCAAAATGTTTAGCACTTCCGACACGATTAGAATGATGAAATTTGGCATGATTGTATACTTCCGGAATTAACCAACAGGAAAGTTGCCAAAAGTGAATATTTTTAGTTTTTAAGGTATCTTTTGGGTGGATGAAGTAATTCCATATTACTTAAATGGTGTTTTCTTGTGACACAAGATCTTATGTTTTAGATAGTTGAAGTACGAAAAGAAACTTGAAATTTGATAGAATTGTAGGTTTCAGAGATTCGAGGCTATAGGCCGACCAAACGCGGGGGTCTGGGGGCGGAGTTGCCAGCTAGCCAAAGACTAGTTTATCCTATCTGACGCAACTTTGTGAACATATTAACTTCTGTAACTCTGATTGGATTTCAATGATATTTTCATGATACATTAGATGCCTTAATGCTGCGGTCCAGTTCGACGATGTGTGTCGTGAGCGCAAGGAGGAGCTAACCTCCTTATCATATAGACGTGGCAATGATTATGGAGCTAGAAAGATGAAACGAACGCCACTCGCAAGCTTTTACACAACTGAACACAAATAAAACCGGGCCTAATTGCTACACCATGCTTAGTTTTTGAGATCTAGCATGAAACGTATTCAAACATTTATTTTTTTCCGGGCTACAACCATTGTCACGCACGTGCTTTCTTCCCGTTTTTACCATGTCCTCACTAATATCAGTCATGATTTCTTGCAGTAGTTTATTCACATACAGAATTACTTTGTGGCATAAGCAGCAATTTTTAGCACTTTGCCCTGAGATATTACGCCCCAAAAATGGCATCAAAATCACAAACTTCAACTTTCGGACACCCATAAATCTACGGTGCCACTAGTATCATAGCCGTAGATATTTCAGTAGACTCTTTACATGTAATAGTATTCAACACGAAACTTACGAACCCATCACTTTATCCCATTCCAAAATACAGCCCCTTTAAAAGTGTAATTTTCTGTAGTTTGGTGATTTCATGTATTGGTCTGCAACCCAGCATATTTATTTAGACGCAAAAGTTTACATTCTCCGTGTACCTCAGTCTCTCCTGTGAACATTCGTTTTTGTTTTTTGTTCGTCTGGTTCGTACGTCCTGAGCAACTGTAATTTTCGTAAACGCTTGCAAATGCAAAAATCGGCACTCCACCGACAACAAAGTTGGCCACCATTCAGGAACACTTGTAAATACGACAACGTGAATGATGTTTTTGACCTTCTCACACACAAGGTTCATCACACTCAATTTTTTATAATTTTCGGAAATGAATGAGCAAGCACCTCAGGATCACTTCGTATGGATTTACTCATATCTGAGGTGATGTTTAATATAGACTGAACTGCGTGTTTATGTCGTGAGTTAACACAAATATTGAGATTATCAGCAAATAAATAACTATTAACGAAGGGTGATGCGACATTGTATGTTATGTCATTAATATAAATAACAGAAAGAATCGGACCAAGAATAGATCCCTGAGGCACTCCGTGGCCAACAGGTTAGACTCTTTCCCTTCATAAACAACTCTGATATCGGCCAATTAAATACGAATGAAGAAGTGACAGAGTTGTATTATCAAAACCGTAGAATTGTAGTTTTTGTAACAAAATATCATGAGACATCGTATCAAATGCTTTTGACAGATCATGTAATTTTACATGAACAAAGTTTTTACTGTCCAACCCAGAAATGCAATTTACCAAAAATGAGACAGCACCCTTAACAGTACCTAATCTGGATCTTTAGTCAAATTGAGAATTACTAAATAAATTATGTCCAAAATAGTCAACAATCTGTTCATTCAAAACAATTTCAAAAACTTTAGATACAACTGGAACCAGTGAAATCGGTCCAGTGGCGGATCCGAGGGGGGGGGGGTGATCGAGGCGATCGCCCCCCCTCTCCCCAGAAGAAACGTTCTTATTTTATATATATATAAATAAAACCAATCCCAGAGTTTGGACCTCTTAAAAGTAGCAGTATTCCACCCCTTCTTCGTTGGGTTCGTTCATTCCATAGGTTTCTCACTATATGCTCTGTTATTTTTTGAAAGTTATCGAATTTTGTTTTATCCTGCCGTAAGCTAGTCCAATCTTCATCACTAAGTTCATCTCTGAGATTCCTTATTTCTTCACTAGTTACGTAATTTTCACAATTCCATCTTACGTGTTCAGGTGTTTGGATTTCTCCACATGAACACATTTCGTCATTTTCAATATTTAATCTTTTCAAATGCGTTTTGAAGGGTCCATGTCCCGACAGCGCTTCCATAGTTTCCTTCTTTATTTCACCAATTTCTTTCCTTACTTTGATAGTTGGTATGTATTCTTTGAGCTTTTCTCCTTTTGTTGTGGTGTACCATTCCTCCTGCCATTTTCTTTCTATGAACATATTTAGTTCATCTTCGTTGTTCGGATTTGTACCTAGAATCTCTGTTATTTTTATAGTTTCATTATTTGTTTTCCATCGTTTTACAGTTTCTCTTAGTATTTGGTAGTGGATTGGTTCTTCTAGTGCAAGCACCTGTAAGGATTCTATCGGTAGTGTTTTGATTATTCCTATTGTTCTAATTATAACTCCTCTCTGAACTCTGTTTATTTGTTCCCTTAATTTTTTATTTGCAAATATTCTGTGAGCCCAGATGCTGGCACAGTATTTTAGTGTTGGCATTATTACAGCATTGTTGTACGTTTGTAGGGCCTTTTTGGGTATCTTATAGTCTTTTCTTGCAATTGTAAGTATTTTATGTGCAACTTTCTTTCCTTTGTCAGTTACGTTTTCGACATGTTTAGCATAATTCAGTTTATCGTCAATCCATACTCCCAAATACTTGAATTCTTTCACTCGTTCAATTTTTTGGTTGTTAATCTTTAATATTGGATCTCTTTGTATAGATTGCCCGAATATCGTGTATTTAGTTTTATTTCCTGATAGTTTCAGTTTATTTATTTCGCACCATTTTTGAAGCGTGTGTAAGACTTGGTTCCCTTTCCTCTCAATTTCGTCTCTTGATCGTGCTGATACGACTATTGCGATATCGTCTGCATAGCCGACTACTCCTTCCGTGTCTTCCGTAATTTCCAGTGTTTTTAGGCATGGTTCGATAACGATGTCCCACATCGTTGGACCGCATATGGATCCCTGTGGACATCCCTTTGTTGTATATGTGGTAATGTTATTATTTGGTGCCTTGTAAGTGACCTGTCTTTCGTTGCAGTATTCTAACATTAGAATTTGAACAAATAGCACTTTGAAAAGATACAATTAAATAAAAAAAAAATCAAATTCTAATAGAAACAATCTTAAAGTTTTACACTCAGAACTATAGTACAAACTTACGTTTCTTTTTATTTATTTATTTGTGTCGTTTTTATTTCTAGAACCCCTATTAACATTGTGTGTGTGTCAGTGTTGTGCGTGTTAGTGTAATAAACACATATGAGAAACAGTGTGATAAAAGCTTAGAGAATCATAGAAGAAAGAAGAAACTACAAGAAAGTTCGCACCAAATGAGAAGATGTTTTTTACACTGTGTTTTGTTTATCTTTTTCTTTTTAAATTTTTACTTTTCAGGGTGGTGAATGCGCTGCTTTCCAATCATTTATATTATGTATTAATCAATTATTTTCTTTCTTCTTTCAGGTTATTTTCTGCATGTAAAAGGTTAAATAAAGGAAAATAAAACAAACAAACAAACAAAAACAACAACAAAAAAAAAAAAAAAAAGAAATATAAGGGCATGGTTTTAAATATTAGGTGCCATGCTGAAAAGAAATGTGCCTCACCTCAATCTGCTGAGGTTTGACAGCCGAAAAGACAGGGAGATAATAAAGAAACATCAAGTATAAGAGAGAGAATAAAGGCAAGAGGCAGTTGCGTCTGCCATAAATAAGTCCGAAAGTAATCGGCCAAGGCAGGGGGAAGTGGAGGCATAAAAAAAAAAAAGTATTCCACCCCCTCCTCAGAAGTCTGTGCTGGATCCGCCCCTGAATTGGTCTATCGTTATTAACAGAAGACTTATTTCCATTTTTCATTATAGGTACTACTTTCACTAATTTAAAGCATTCAGAAAAAAATAACAGTCTAATATACAAGAGTTATACTGTATTTAATTTTTTTTTAATACAATATCTTTAAAGCAAAGAAGTTACGGAGTTTCACGCAAACCTCTATCGTGCAAAATACACTGACGCGCCTATACAAAATATTCGCTACAAAGAAACTTAACCTAGAAACTTTGTGAATGCCTTTTTTTTTTTTCAACTTCGTGAAGTACTAACTTAAAAAAAAAAAGTCCGCGACTATCAATGGTCGATTTGGTTTGGATTGACCCAATAACAATTTTTGGCAGATGATGGCTTACGTTGGAATAAAGTACTTTTCCAACATCTGTTTGTGAATCAGGGTTCTGGAAATACCAGCTCAAATTGTATTTTTTTGGGGGGAGGGGGGATAAAATCGTGTCTTATTAAATTTTGTACGTATGTTTAAAATGATATCTCTAGTTAAAATACCATTTAAGGACTCATGTTCGAACTCCAATGATCATACACAAACTATGGAATTACCTTGTGATGCTGTGGTGGCTCACATCTGGTGCTAGTTCCTGGGTCGATCCCAGCTCCCGCAGTTTGCTTTGTTATAGACAAACATCGTGCGCATGAGGTTTCTCGGGGTTCTCCTTTTCCTCCCACTTTCATCATGTCACTCGATTATCATTTATCCTCATAGAGTTTGCATTCGGATTAATAAAATGTTTTTTATCGGAGATGAGAATGTATCTAAAATTAAAGAAAATTTGGTCGATAGAGAAGATGAAAAAAATATTGAAAAGTAAAGTTGGATAAAATCTTATACTACAGTAATTATGTTAAAAACACAGAAAATGTTGATAAAAACTTTTTTTTTTTGGCATTATAATTTAATTTCATGAAGTAACTTATAAATCTTCTTTTCCTCAAGTGAATAAGAATGCCGAGCCCAGCTCCAAGTACTCCAAGAACGCCCTCACGTCGTGGGAGATCGAGAGAGGAGGACTCATCGACGACACCAGCGAAGAAGAGCCGCAGTCGAGGAAGCTCTCCTGCGTCGTCCCCTCCACCAACGACGCCATCACGACGGAGCACGAGGCAATCTCCCGCGACCACACCTTCTCGAAGAAGTACAAGGCGATCACCGGCCACTACTCCGGTGCGCTGGGGAGCACAACAACAAGTGTCTACGGAGCATGATGTTATCGCCGATTCGTCTGAATTAGCGTCATTACCTCCAAGCTCTCCGGCTCCAGGAGATATTCAAGTTACAAGTCCGCTAGGAGAGGCTGGTTTTGGTAAGTTGGTATTTTATTTTTCTTAAGTAAATGTTAAAGAAAACTTTTTCTTTCCAGAAATAATTGTTGTTTGTTTATTACCAAAGCTCCGGGTCCTGATGTTTAAATGGCATTTCGCACCGGAATCGTTAATGAAAGATTACAAGGGATTTCAAAGGAAATATGTGAAAGTTTGATTCTAAGTTGCATGTGATCATGTGATAAATGGCATGTGGAAACTGCAGTTAGATTTTCTGATTATAATGCACTTCTGAAAATTTATTTGTAAGGTAAGCCTTATAAAGATAAATCCTTTACTAGGTTTGTGCTGATGCCAGTGTCCAAGAAAACAAAACGTTCGAAATATTTTACAGTAGTCGGTGGTTTCTTGGACACTTCGTACCGAAATTGTACAGTCCGCAGCGAAAAACCTGCAACATGAGCATGTAATTTTATTATGAAACGACGAAGTCTTTTGCTCCAAAATAAGTGTGCAGGGAAGGACGCCGAGGTTTCTCCTGGCATGATTCTTGCCAGTTAGATGTTATATTGATTCCTTGCACTGTTAGGCGTAGTTTCACAATAAACTTACATGCACATGTTGCAAGTTTTTTTGCTGCGTACTGTACATAGTACTGTATCGCTATATTACTACTGGATCATGTATAATATAACCCTAGCTAGTAAATAAGCAATATGCAGAACATGGTGGGGTAGTTTTAAAAATTACGTGGTTTGTAAATAGATGTTTGTACACATAATTATTTTCTAGTTCTTTCGCCTTATTCTACAGGATTTTCATAAAGGATAGGATTTAACAATTTTACAATGGATGAGAATACAATAAGAATGTAAAATTAGGAAATTTCTCTTCTATACTTGGAGGTTTCATTTGAAAAGGGCGACAGGACTTGTCGAAACGGTTTTCGTATTAACTTAATGATTGGATGCAATATTTTCCTTCTATTGACAGTATGTGTTAATTGGACACTTTGATATTGTGGCGAAAAGTAATTACTAATTTTACTAATAATACAACTTGACAAATTCCACTGCCATGTACTTTGTAAATGATCTAAGGATGCAATGCAATGATTGAATTTAACGAGCAATCTTAAAAGCAGGTACTAGAATCGGGCTCTTGAGGTGAAGATTCTGCTACATAACATATATTAGTAATATGTACAAAATGAATAAATGAAAATTACCTGTTTTATTGCATAATGTATAATTCTATTTCAGGTTTAAGTGAGATTGATTTGAGTTCACCGGTAAACTATGGGACACCGAGTTCTCTTTCTTCCTTACGAACACCACAGTCGGGTGTGCGAGGTACCCCAATCCGACTCAGATCCGATATTCGCAGTGACAGGCGTATACGTCAGGTCAATGTGGGCTCTACTGACCCTGTAAGTATTATTAATTGTACGAGTAGCTTATTTCTAATTGTGTGGTTTGTACAATTGCAGTTGCATTAATGATAAAGGTAGGTATTGGAGAAAATATAGGATGTAATGTCAGTTTTTCTGAAACGTGGAATTGGTATGTCAAATTGTCCTTGCCTTATATATTTACCGAAACTAACAAAGCGTGAGAAGTGTAACCTTTTTTTTTTTTTTTCGTGTAACTACTTCAGCCAGTTTGAGAAATGGAGGAAAGCAATTTCTTTTATACGTATCTTCTGTCAGTCCAAATTCAATGAAATTCAAAAGTGGAGAAGTGCTAGTAGGTTCAGAATGGGACTCTCAGGTCTCTGGTCTCGCTTTTTTACTATAACATTCAGTTCAGAGGAAGTGGTGTGCAGAAAAATTGATCCCATTTCTAATTCAGTCATCATAGGGATTCATTAATATAAACTAAAGAATAAAGTTGCGATGCAGCCCATGTGATGTGAGTGCCGATTTCAAGAATGAAAGTGTGTGGCTAGTCTGTTGAGGGACTAAGTAGCATAGTCAGTGCACTACGACTAAATTTGAGAACCGTGCTTGATGGTCGACCCCAGTCGTATTTTTTTCTCATGAATTTCACACTTCAATCAAACTTGCAACTAATTTGAACACACCCATTTTCTTTTCAAGTTTCAATTAGTTATTGTATTCATTTCCTGTCTTCATTATGTTTGTATCTGTTTTCTAATATATGGAATCACATGATACGTACTAGTTTGTAGATCGAGTAAGAAGCCTTGCATAGTCTTCTTCACGTTTCCGGCTTGTGTAATTTGTACGATTGGTGTATCGCTCTTCTAGATGGATATTAAATACCGTAGGGGAGAGAGAGCATTCCTGTCGAACTCTCCTTCCGATTGCACTCTCCTCTGTTATTTCTTCTCCTATTCTAACACTTGTTGGTTCATATATAAGTTTCTTAGGATTCTTCGGTCTTTCAATTCCAACTCAACCTTCTTTCGAATTTCCAACAACAATTCTAATTCACGTGGTCAAAAACTTTCTCTAGATCAATAAATACCACATACACTTCTTTCTCTTTCTAGGGATGTACCGATGTATCGGTGATATCGGCCACTTTGGGAGTATCGGTATTGAGATCGATATTGGCAAATGAACAGATATTTACCTATACTTTTTTTGAACTATTTTAAATTTGTTTAATATTAACAGTGACACTTAAATTTCATTAATTTCTTTTAGACTTAAAGTTGATTCCAAAGCAAAGATATTCCATGTTTTATACATACTTTATAGCAGCCCTGCCCACGGCGAGCAGATAGTGGAAACTCTCCTCGTGAACGCTCACGAGCATTCTACGGGCAAATACCATTGTTCGTGCTTCGTGGATCTTCGGGTTTCGTCCTTAGAGGAGCGGAAGTGTTGTCAACCTTGGCGGTAATCACTAGCTTACCAAAAAAAAAAAAAAAAGTATGTATGGTAACTGATTGCCATTTAGTGTAAAGTGTTTTTTTACAATGTGGTAACCGTTAACTATAGACAATACAAACTTGTAACAGCAATCAAATGATAAACTATGTACGTTCCTTTTTTTCTTTTTTCTTTCCTTTTGTTAAAGAAGGATGTGGGTTTGTTATATCCGAGTGTGGGTTTGTTATATTATGTTGTTTCGCTTTTTAGGAAAAGAGGTAATCTGTTGATACGAAAAAAAAAAAAAAAAACTGTAGCACTTGTTTGTAATTATCTAAGTATTATCTCCAGAAAATTAGCTTATGCATGTATGTGTGTACGAATAGGCTTAGCAAGGGGTTGGTTGTGGAGATTAGAAGCCACTATTACACTATCAATAGGAAGAATAGCATTTCTTACTCCACTTTTAAAGTTACTTTGATCGCAAAGAGTCAAACAAAATATTAAGAGAGCCAAAGAGATTTTTCATTTTTAAGAGTGACCGTTAGTGACTGCAATTACTTTTTTTTTTTTTTTTTTAACAAGGAGTGTCTTTTTAATAAGGAAAAATGTATTGTCCCTGGCTGGTAGCTTGCCGGTGGCTTGTTAAAAGTGAAAAAGAATGTTAAATCATTTCAACGACTGAAGCTACACGCTTGTCTTTCTTCGATAGTTACTGACTGATTTTGAAAGTCACAATGTTGTAGGCCTACTGTAATAGCGTAGGCCTACTGTAATAGCGTAGGTCTACTGTAATAGCGTAAATTCGGAAGGAAACGTTCCAACTGAATGATACGAACAATTATTCCCAATGTCTTGAACATGAAACGTGGGTTGCACGGATAACGCTTAAAGTAGGCTGGACTGCACTGGAATTTCCTTCCGGCAAATTAGTGTTTGGTCGGAACTCAGTTCTTCTGTGTAATTGTCTCTTAACAACAGTTGAACATTTCTTTTAGATAATAATAACTAACTAACTCTATGGCCTATGGAACCCGAAGGTTCAATGCCGCGTTTACAAAATATTTCCACTAACTTCTGTCCTTAGCCAACTGGATCCAGTTTCTACTCTGTACTCTTATTTCTGCAAGATCCATCTTAATATTGTCTTCCCATCTACGCCTAGGTCTTCCTAGTGGTCTTCTTCCAATTGGGTTTTCAGTTAAAATTATGAAAGCGTTTCTAATTTCTTCCATTCTGGCTACATGGCCTGCCCACCTGAGCCTTCTACACTTAATAACCCTAATAATGTTAGGTGAGCGGTATAAACTATGCAATTCCTAGTTATGAATTTCCTCCAATCCCCATTTTCATCCCTCTTTGGTCCGAATCAGTAGCGTAGCCAGGATGTGTGTTTGGGAGGGCCCAAGTGCTGTTATAGGTACATATAGAAAAATTACAATATATATATATATATATAAACATAAAAATATAAAAAATTACAAACATCAAAGTACCAAACTACATTTTCGGACCTCTTTGGGGGGGGGCCCGGCCCCTCCGGGCCCACCCCTTCCCTACGCCATTGGTCCGAATAATAATAATAATAATAATAATAATACGCATTATTATTATTATTATTATTATTATTATTATTATTATTATTATTATTATTATTATTTTCAACCTCCCGTCGTTCTCCTATCAATCTAGCAACGAAAGGCATTTACAACTTAGCAAACGTGAAGCGAGTGACAAGTTACAGACCGAGTGCTAATGTAATACAACGTCACGAATTGTGTAAGCAAGCTAAAAAGGTCTGAAACAATTCGTTTCCGATTTTTGCAGTCGTTTTTACGTCTGTAAGATGACATGTTTAATATTAGTTTCTTTCTTTCTTTCTTTCTTGTTCATTTGTTAGTTACTTCAACGCTAACTGTAACCTCTATCATGCGTCTTCCTCGACCAAAAAACGTGCCAATTTTATTTCCTGCAGTGTTTTCGCGTCACTGCTTTCGAAATGGGGAGGGGGAGAGCACACCTGCACATTTCACGCTTGCGTCTGCTCAATGCTTATCATCGTGCGAATTTCTGGCTAGGCTTGGCCATAGGTTTTTTGCCATCATGTATGGTTGGCAACACTTATCGGATGCAGTGGAAGAAGCGAAGCTAGCAGCACCTGTGCTCACCTGTTCTTATCTTCGCTCGTGCTCGCTCACGCTTTGGCTCCGGGAGCCAATTCATGGACAGGCCTGCTTTATAGTTATCTATTAATGATTCGATTTCATCGCATTGGAGTGTCCCGAAATCTGGTCGGTCACTTTCATCATTCTGCCAAAGCTAAAGAGGAATTCCGAAGATTAGAACAGTTAGGACTACCAGTACATGAACTATTTGAGTATGTTTCCAGTCGGTGGAATTCGACGTTCTATATGTTAGAGAGAATAACATAAGAAAGACGAGCATTTGTAATGTATTGTGCTGACAAGAATATTTCGTGCTCACTTACTCCAAATCAATGGACACTTGCAGAAAAGCTGGTGGACCTGCTCCGACCTTTGGAGCAAATAACGAGGGTAGTGAGTGCCCAACATTCGTATATTTAGCAAGTTTTCCCATCAATTTCCGCGTTAGAGAAACATTTACAAGAGGAACGTCATTCTGGGATTAAAACAATTAATGCCGAATTATTGAGTTCAATACAAAGTAGACTAGCTCAATATAAGTGCAACAAGAATATTCTCATGGCTATGATCCCCGTTATAAGTTTAAATATGTGTCAAGTGAAATTCGAAAGGATGAAATAAAGTTGTGGATTTATAATGAAATGGAAGCGTTGCAGACATCTCAAAGGTCGTCAGTGGTACGCAATGAACTAATTCTTACTTCACAAGAACCTTCTGATTCAGATCCGGATGATCTCTCTTTTGCTAAAAAGACACATTTTGATATTTGGAACTTAGATGAAGTTTCAGAGGATACTCAAGTTAAAGAATGCTCCAAAGCTCTCCTAAAGGAACTCGCCACTTATCTTACAATGCAATGCATTCCAAGAAATTATGATCTTCTATCGTGGTGGAAACAGATGCAAATAGTTTTCCTTTACTTGTACAGTCCGCAGCAAAAAAAACCTGCAACATGAGCATGTAAGTTTATTGTGAAACTACGCCTAACAGCCCAGGGAATCAGTATAATGTCTAAGTGGCACGAATCACGCCAAGAGAGACCTCGGCGTCCTCCCCTGCACACTTATTTTGGAGCAAAAGACTTCGTCGTTTCACAATAAACTTATATGCTCATGTTGCAGGTTTTTTTGCTGCGGATTGTACAACTCGTGATGAAGAAATATTTCAGTGCTCCCTCATCATCAGTTGAACATGAACGTCTCTTCAGTATTGGTGGACATATCTAGGATAATTTAAGAAGTGTAATGAATGAAACCTGAAACAGGTGAAGCACTCACGTTTCTTCATTGTGATTTGCGTTTACTGAATTTCAACTACTAGAAAATAGTGTAACAAATGGTGGCAAATTACTAAATTGTGTTCAAATATTTCATAACTATTACAAATGAATAAAACTTTTGAAATAGACTTTTTTAGTTTGTATTTTTACTAACTTTTTACAAGATTTGAATAGAATATAGAATTTATTTCTTGTGTTTCTTTTGTTACTTTTTCAGACTTACAATTACAATCAAGTGGCTTTGTAATACTTTGCATTTACAAAAAATATAACTTTACAGTAACATTAATTTCAGAATTGCAAGAAAGTTTTCGTCAGTTTCTCGTATGTCATTTTTTAATGATACAGTTTTTATGCGAGACGGATGTGTTACAGATTTCCTTGATGTGATGAACAATCCTTTTGTAAAAACTGTGAATTCCGAAAACCGAATTGGAGGTTAAGAATTAGTTCATAACAATGCATATAACTGTTGAAAGTATCTTGTAGAAAATTTTCACTGGTTAAAAGTACTAAAGTTAATAAATTGTTTTATCGTTTTCGACTTCGCTTAAGTAACCCTCTTATTTTTGTATGATATACACAGTAACACCTGGTTCATCATGCATAATTTTGTAAACAATAAAAATTTGTAACGGTAGTGCATTATATGATATAATAGAGACTAGTAAGTACAATATAACTATCAAAGTACATTATCACTCTAAATATCAATCACTGACTCTTAGAATTAAGTTTACACTATAAGTATTTTGCTGCTTTTTAGTTCATTGTATGTAAGCTGGATTAAATTTAGAGGAAATATTTTTTTGTATGCAACGCAGTATGAAATTCTGCTTTTTGTCTTTGTACGTCAAATTTTGGCCTTATATCTAATATACGCTATTATAACATTGTTCTCAAAATTCTGGTAATATATAAGAAATGTGTTCAAAAGTATCGGTATCGGCAGTATCAGGTATCGGTACTTCCCTATCCCTTTTTCTAGAAACCTTTAACCGATCGCTCTTAATCAAGTGCATCTATTGTTCCCCCATCTCTCCTGAACCCAAACTGTTCCTCCTCAGCTTCTTCATTTGTTCTTCCATAC
The DNA here is from genome assembly GCF_964235325.1 of Thermobia domestica. Taxonomy (NCBI): domain Eukaryota; kingdom Metazoa; phylum Arthropoda; class Insecta; order Zygentoma; family Lepismatidae; genus Thermobia; species Thermobia domestica. The sequence continues at coordinate 42,785,294 of NC_137454.1, read as the reverse complement.
TACCTCCTGTTCAAAATTCAAAGCAAAATTTTTCCTGCATGTGATATGAGACTAATAGTTCTATAATCCTAACATCTCTTTGGGTTCGATTTCTTAGCCATCGGCATCATGACCATCTTCAGGAAGTGTTTTAGCCATTCTCCTGTTTTAGTGTATTTCATTACAAAGTCGGAACAATTTTTTCTTGCCTTTGTCCCCCCACATTCTTCATGAATTCAATTGATATATTATCTATCCCAATTGCCCTTCCATTCCTAATCTCGGATATAGCTTTTTCAAACTCATCCCGAAGAATACTAAACCCATTACCATCCTCGCGTAATTAATTTTCTACTTCTTCTAGGGCATGGGGTCCTTGATTCGATCCCAGCTTAGGCCAAGTGAGCTTTGTAGTGGATAAACACTGTGTGCATGGGTTTTCTCGGGGTTCTCTCGTTTCCTCTCACTTTCTTTATTCCATCATTTTATTCATTTCTTATCATCACCGTCTCCTTTAGCCTAATCGGCATATCCGTGGGACGTAAAAGTTAGAATTTATTGCATTTTTTAACTTCTAGATCACATGGTTTATTCCTACTTCCATATGTCCTCAACATATTCTTTCCATCTTCCTAAGACTTCACTTCTCTCGCTGCTTACTTTTCCATTCTCATTTTCTACTGCCATCGTAATACCCTTTGTTTCATCCGAAGTTCCGTAGATTTCACCTCCTTGTATATTTCCTCGTATTTCCCAACTCTTTCTAATTCTTTTATGTCATCTCATTTTCCCTTGCTCAAAACCTGTTTTTAAAACTTGACCTATGTAGTGCAATATTAAAAAGCATCGTTGACAGTCCATCCCTTTTCCTTACTCCTTGATTATATGCAAAATCTTGCGTTGCAAAATTACCTACTTAACTTTAGATATGGTTTCTTTGAGTGTTATTATTGTCAAATTGGTAATTTAGTTGGTATTTCGTTATCTATCATTGTGGTGATCATCATCATATCGTAGGGTTTCGCGGGGTACTCCCGTTTCCTCTCATAGTATCATTCCACCAATTCTTCCATCATTCACTTGCCCTAGTATCCGTCTCCCTTAGCCTAACGAACATAAGCGTGGGATGTTAAACTGAAATATTTTTTTTTCCATATCTATCATTGTATTGGCAATTTCCTCAGTTAATTAAATTGATTCGATTAATTAAACTGTATGCGTTTAAAGACTGCAAGCGAATGATAGTTATCCTAATTTTGTGTATGTTCATTTAGTTTTAAGTGGACAAACGTCGTATGCATTAATTTTTTCGGGGTTTTCTTGATTCCTCCCACTTTTTGGCATTCCACCCTATTATCATCTCATCATCCTCTTCCTTAGCCTCGTTGCATAATCATTGGACGTTAAAAAATCACGGAGCTCTTTAATGATCAATTGTTTAGCCTCTTGTGTTTCCCGTGAGAAATTTCACTTTGATTTTCAGAGAACACTTAGTGGTTTTGATCCCACGTAATTTCCGTAATTTTCCGTATTTACAAAATACTAGTTAGTGAAATCGTCGACATTTCCGAAATGCTTTGTACTAGCGAGTAACATCAACAGTATTTCTGAGATGCTGTTTGCTGTTTAGTTGTTCGTCACACGCTTATGACGTCATGAATAATTTATAGATATTGCAGTCTTTAACAACGTAAAATAATACATTAAGAAATATTGAACAATGTATTCGCTTCATTTAAATAACGTATTTAATTGCTGATTGTATGTTCCTTGTTTCATTAGATGCCTGACATGCCAGCTACCCCACGACCGGAAGCAGATGAAGGCGGACCTCAGTTGGTGGTCTGGGGTACAAACGTGGTTGTTAACCAGTGTAAGGATAAGTTCAAGAGGTTCATTACCCGGTTCATTGATCCAGAAGCAGAACTTGATGAACGTATTGAAGGAATGGATGTTAACGAACCGTTATATTTACAAAAATTGGAAGAGGTAAGTGGGCGAGCAGGTGTAGATGATAAGAAGTTGACATTTTCACTTTTGTAATACGTATTTAAATTCTATCGCCAGCATTTCCGACTGACAACTTTTCTGTTTCTTAAAACGAGTACTTGTATAGTACGTTTATTACGTTGGCCTTGGCAAATCTACCTTTCAGAAATTCTTTCACCTTCTTATTGTCATTGTGAAATCATTTCGGTTTTATCTGGAACATTAATAAATTAAATGTGTATGTGGGAATTTAACATTTATGATCATTAATAGTCATCTGAGCAAGCAGTTCTATGCTTTGCCACCATGAGACTTCTAATTGTAATACATTACCATTTTATATTCTCTCCTTTTTGTTCACAATTCTCATTTAATTCCTCTGGAACAAAAGGAATAACAGACCTTTAGTCATTCTTACTGCGGTCTAATTTTCTTAAGGCTTTAAGTGTGTTAATATATTTACGTTGCCCCTAAAATAAAATACATTACTACACAAGTCTAACGGTGCGAGATGAAAATAATAACACACCGGTGTATGCTCGTTGTGGTATAAAGTTTCAGACTTTCTCAAAATCTTCCAACAAATATTGCGGAAGTGGTCTTTTTGAATGTTGAGTTTTTTCATCACATCATTGTATAAAGAACAACAAAACTTCAGCGACTTCCTTTGGACTGTACTGTAGAAAATATTCTGACCACACATACTCAAAATACAGAAGTATTGCTGGATAAACATAGAAACGGACCCGTTTTGTCAGCTCGCTGAGTTAACACTACCACTGAGCTGCCAACAATTTTTTCCGAATATTTTGAGACTTCAAGTAACCATTCAGTCTCTGGCAATATATTCTATAAGAGAATTTTGAAAGAAAACTCTGCTCTAAATGAACAATACATACAAAATTTAAACATAGATTTCTTCTATTATTGTTCCTACGCAGAAATAGTATTCTGTTCAGAAATATAACGACATTTGTCGGCTGTCATTCACATCAATATTACTAAGTTTTCTTAACTTATGACTAACCATCAGCTAAAAGATCTTGGACAAAAGTTGCACTTCCAAAGGAGACACAAAACTGCTCGTTCCCTAATTTGAGGCTATTTCTGTTTCAATTAGTCAATAGCTGATCGGTTATAGTTAGTCAATAGCTGGTAAGATTGGAAGAGCCCAACCTATCCTCTTCTAGTGCCGTAGCAATATGAAGTTCAACTTCGCCTAGCTTATCATTAATAACTTAATGGAAAATTATTTAAGTAATATTTCGCAAGGAAAATAGTCTGAACTCTTACAAAAAAGCTCGTATATATTTCAAGCAATAGCGTAACATTGTATAGTCAGTGTCAAGTTTTTACACTGATAATTCTGTGTCCATGTGTTCACACATGTTAATTTTATCTCTTTGTTTCCTTCATGAAGTTTAAACTGTTTTTAAAAATTTAGGGTTTTTAAGGTAAGGCTACGTTTTGGTTTGATTCCCTGGACTCATGTATTTTTACTCTTAAATGGTGCTTAAAGTCCCTTAGATTGCCAGGTACTAATACAGATTTTTTTTTTTTAAAAAAAATTAACGTTTAATATAAACTTTTATTGTAGATACACAACGTTGAAGAACCCTACCTGAGTATTAATTGTGCTCATTTGGAAGCCTTTGATGACACTTTATATCGTCAGCTGATCCGTTATCCTCAGGAAGTGATCCCAGCATTTGATATGGCAGCGAACGAATTGTTCTTTGAACGGTATCCAGCTGCTGTGCTTCAACATCAGATTCAAGTTCGGCCATTTAACGCTGAAAAGACTAGAAATATGCGTGGTCTTAATCCAGAAGGTAAGGAATGCTGTGAATAAGGGAGTAAGTGTTATTTCATGGGAAGGTTTCATCAATTTAGAGATGCAAAAAAGCCGGCTTTTTTGAATCGATGGTTTTTTGCACATAAAAAGCAGGCTTTCTTGGGAAAAAACGAGAATTTTGGAGATTTTGGCTTTTTTCATTTTCATGATTTCTGTTTAAATAGCTTTCTTATAGCATATTCTGAAGTTAAGTAAGATTCCATGACCTAAATGCCATATTTCGCTCTGGAATTCACCATCATGATGGATGGAGCACATGGTTTATGAATTAAAGTAAACATAAAGTACGTAGTATTTGAGGATAGTTTTAGAAGCTATATAACTTTATTTTACGTTCTGAATTATCGACATTTTTTTCTTCTCTAGATTATTTCTTTTTAGTCATCCGTGTTTCACTTCTTAGAGCTTAGTACTGTAGCTTCTAGCACATAATTAAACTTACGTTTTTCAATATATCCATCAGAGCGTACGTTTTTCAATACATCTGTCAGAGCGTACTTCGACATTTCCGTTATACTGTAGCTGTGTAATGATTTAACAATAATCTTCCGGACACAATCTTGAATACCATTTGATAGAAATAACCAGTATCGGATTTAGAAAAATATTTGGGAAGGGTTTTTCTAAAAATTCCTAACTTTTATTTAAGAGGAGCTTAAGTTTCTGAGTACAGACCTAACAAATATTTCGTTCCGTTTGTATATTCAGCTATAATCTTCCAGATACAATCTTGAAGACCATTTTATACTAATTTATACTTTTAAAAGGATATAATATTGTATGTGAATGCTGTTTTTGAAGAGAGCAATCTAATCTATAAGAACAATGCAATATAGAAGAGTTAATTAAATATTATCAAAATATTACTTATTTTTAGAATTGTTTATTTATTTGAAATTCCAACAGGAAATAGTTTTATTTGTTTAAATACAAAACTAATGGAGTCAGCTTGATTTTTGAATGAATGAATCTGTCAAGCTCATGAACTGAGCTGTATAGTATTAGTATATATATTATTTTTAAAATGTATTGTGGTAATATGCCGAATATGTGTTTACTTTTTTAGTAATGTGTTTACATTGTGCTTACCAGAGAAACTATAGAACAACCCCAGTAAGTTTAGGAATATTATTTAACAATATTGTGATAGTGTTTATGTTACTTGCATACAATGTGTATTATGGTTAAAAGTATGTTGAATATATTGCTTTTTATAGCTATTATGAGTTTATATTCTTTGTGAAATATACTCTTTTCCATTTACAGACATTGACCAGCTAATCACAATAAGTGGCATGGTAATCCGAACATCGAATATTATGCCTGAAATGAGAGAAGGTTTCTTCAAATGCGCTGTTTGTTCTAATACGGCAACGGCAGAAGTTGACAGAGGCCGCATTACTGAACCTACTGTATGCACGAACTGTAACACAAATCATAGCTTTCTCCTTATTCACAACAGATGCCAATTCTCTGATAAGCAACTGATAAAGCTCCAAGAATCTCCAGGTACGGTATAGTTTCACGTAATTCAAAAGTCCAATGTGGTCTGAACACTTGTGATTGTCTGAAAATCATCAGATAATAATAAAAAGAAATCGGTTATTTCACTGTAACCTTCCTCATGTTCCTTCATCTTTAGCTCATTAATTTTAGTTAGTTGTGCTTCTTTCTGCTACAGCGTATGTCTTGGCTAATTAACGGCTGCAGCCCTTTTATTCTTTTTTTGCTTACAGACGACATGCCTCCAGGTCAGACTCCGCACACGGTGTCGTTGTTCGCGTACGGTGATCTTGTGGACAGTGTTCAGCCAGGCGATAGGGTTACAGTTACTGGAATCTTCCGTGCCATGCCTATTCCTGTGAATCCACGCATGAGAAACGTTCGCTCCGTTTATAGGACACACATCGATGTTATCCACTTCAGAAAATTGGATACCAAAAGATTATATGAACAGGAAGATGGGTAGGTGCTCTTGAATTAATTTTAAAAAATCACGAAAGCATCAAGATGGCAATTCAGTGCACTCAGGAAACTTAAAAACATTGTTTTAATTATCAGTAATAATTAATTCCCTTGTTTTAAAGCTTTTTTTTTTTTTTCATCGATTCTTGATGAATTTAATAAGAAAATAGCATAAGTTGGTTATTAAGGAAGTTTAACAGTAATGATTCAAGAACTATAAACATTCATAATGGATGCTATAAGGTACATATTGTAAAAATTAATAATGCTGACGCGTTTGTGTCGAATTGTCTTGGATTCTTTGGTGAGTACGTTTTTGTGTTATTTTGGCGCTTCATTCAGGAGCTATGCTTACCAAATAGTTGGCTAGACCATGCATTTAAAAAAAATCATGTTTAAAACTGTTGTGTATAATGATATCAATTCATTGGGAAAACTACAAAACAATCGTATAAAATTCATTGTCACAAATTATTCAGATACAAATTATATCTTGTGTAAAGAGATCTAAGTAGATCTTGTGTAAAGTTTGATCTTACGCCGAAAGCTGTATACGTGTAAATAACAAACATTCATACTCACGCTTCTGTTGAGTATTGCGGCAAATTTATATTTTGAATAGTGTTGGAGTCCTTTGTTCAAAAGTGCGAAATAACACTGTAATCGGAATAATGAAAGGAATATAATGATAGAAGCACGGAATACGATCTATGGAAGTTGTCAGTTAACTTTTCTTTGTGGATAACTACGTTGAGATGAGTGATCCCGCCTCCGCCAATTGGTAGTGGAATTACAGTCTCCCATTTCTTTCAACTAACTTATAGTAATAAAAAAGATTAACCCACATAGGGAACCTAAATATTTTTGACAACTTCCTTGTACGTAATTTCGTAGTTCGCTTAGTTTTAAACACCTACCTGCAACTTTCTACAAAGGATTCGGTCAGATTTAGAAACATGAGGTTGATATGAAAAATAATGTGAAGACAATTTCATGTTACTTGTCTTCGGTTATTGAGTAGTGGCAGTTATAGTTCCCGACTCGCTGGAGAATCGTCCAATATTCTTTCCTGTAGATTCTATGCTTATGATTGCGTACGTTTGTGAATAAATTAACAGATAAATGAAGGTTATATATATATATATATATATATATATATATATAAGGAAGAGAAAACAAAAGTAAATCTTGAAAGAGCCCATCATTCTATACTGATCTGTTATAATGTATTTTATCAATTTGTTGTTTTATTTTTTAGAGAGACAATTGTTCGATTTGATTGTTTTGATTATTTTTCTTAAGCTTTCAGCAGCTTACGGTTCTAGGTGAATACCAAGATTAGTTTATTCCATTTAATGAATTGCCTTCGGAAGTTTGTCGGACTTGAGAACACCCAATATCTTAAATCTGATCGTGCGCTAAGAATACAGTTTTCAAATACGCACGTGTCTTTGGCACTGGGAACCTGAATTCGATTTCTGATAAGAGTTTATGTGATTCAGATTCCACGTTTTACATAGCTTCAGTTCAGGGAAGGAATGTTCAAGTCCAACCCAGCCAATCTATCAAACACGCATATTTTTCCTCTTTGTTTCACTCAATATAGAAGATTACATTCTAAAATTTAGAATTTATCAGTATTTTTGCAACATTGGCATACTAGCATAGTTCGCAGCATTGTATGTCACATGACAAATGTCGAAACCGTCAAGGGTACTCACAAGCACATGTGTATAGATAGTGGTAGTTTGTGATTAGAGTGTTGCATTCTGTATGATTTGATACCCGGAAAGATGAATGTGAAATAGTTTTTTTTTTTTTTTTTTTCCTTTATGAGTTTAGGACAGGCAATACTGTATCGGAAGCAACTTTTGTGATAACAGTGCTTTAACAACGAAACAGAAATTCAACCTGTATAGTCGTGGAATAGAAGAATTGCCTGAAGGTGGTTTCAGACGGTGCAACATGATGAGCTATACTTAGATTAGTGTGTAGTTTTTGGTGTCACTTGGCGCATAAAGCAAGAAAGTGACCGAAATATCGCGAAACTTTTGATTTACCTTTAATAATAATACTTCCCGCACTTGCAAATAATCGCTGCGTAGTACGTTTTGAATAAGGACATTAAAAGTGCGTTATAACTTTTTTTTATTTTATCTTTTAAATTTACTAAACCTGAAACTATGTTTTGGCTAATTTTCTCCCTTTCATGTTGTGTATATTATCTTTTCGGTTTCAGAAAAGATCATCTCTTCCCTCCAGAAAGAGTACTTCTATTAAAAGAGCTTTCAAAGAAAAAAGATGTTTACGAGAGATTGGCTAGAGCCATTGCTCCATCCATTTACGAGAACGAAGATATTAAGAAAGGTATTCTTCTTCAGTTGTTGGGTGGAACAAAGAAGGACTTCACAAATGCAGGAAGGGGAAAATTCAGGTAAGAGTGTAGTATTTTTAGCAGAAGGATATGAAGAATGACAAATGCATTCTATATAACTTATTATTATAAGATAATATCAAAACATTCATTATTTCCAGTGAATGTGATACAAGTGAGTAATGTTGCAGAGAGTAGTAACATAATAGACGGTACCAGGCAATGAAGAGATATTATAAGCCAAATGGTGCTTGTTCAACATGGTGATAGTAGTTAGCATATTAATCAACGTGTTGGATTTATCGATAACCTGCTATTTACAAAAAAAAAATAAAGAAGTTCGTTACTAATGATTCACGGTATTTAGCCAACACAGCTGTGTATCCCATCCGAAATTAAACCCAGGAATCATTCATGCTAGAAGCTTCAAGCTTCGTGGTGCCGTCAGGGTTAGCCTTAGTTAGCTTAAACATCAAAATCAACATAGAATCATAACGAATTACCAGATTTTAAGGATACAAGAGTAAAAAAAAAGTGCACAGTTGGACCGAGAATCGAACCCAAGTATCCGGACCTTTACCAAGTCATAAGCGCCACTTTTACAAATAAGCTGTGCTGAGTAAATTCAAGTGGCGATTCTGACTTAACGTCAAGCTGGTCAGCACTACAAGCACAATGTTGTTACTACTACGTACGAAAAGTACAAATCAGAGTAGCGATTCTAGCTTGATGTCAAGCCAAAATTGCTACTTTTTTTACAAAGAATCTTTGGGAAGAATGAAAAAAGTGTGAACCATTAGTGCTACAAGGTTACGCTAGTGCACTTGACCTAAGCACATTAAAGCTTCAACATGTTGAGAGTTATTAACAAATTAATGTGATTATAGTGGTTTGGCGTAAAGCCAAAATCACCACTTTTACATATACAACTTTCTGGCAAACGAAAGTGGTGTCAATCGTTAGTGCTGGTTAGTGCTACAACATAACGGTAATGTTCCCACGTACAAGAAGATATGAACAAATAAAACTATTTCAGAACTTTCCGTACATAAGAGCGATAACGTTTGTAGCGCTACCGTATACCTAATGACTGAAAATCTTTGTTTTCCGCAAAGCTTATTTGTGAAAGTGGTAACTTACCTTCACATCAAGCGAGAGTCGTCGTTTTAATTTGTTAGTAAGTTTCTGTACGTAGTAGCACTAATGTTGTGCTTTTCATTATCCAGCATTAATTTAATACTAACAATTGACACCCTTTTCATTTCCCGTCCAAGCTTATTTGTAAAAGTGTCAATTCTGGCGTAAGCCATTTTAATTTGTTAATAGGAGCACGAACGTTGTGCTTGCAGCACAGACGAGCATTAACGTAGCACTAAGAATTGAGAAGCTTTTTCTTTCAGCAAAGAAAATTTGTAAAAATGGCGATTTTGGCTTGACGTCACACAACTTAAATTAGCTAATGGCTTTTCGTACGTAGGAATACTAACCAGTACTAACATAGCACGAACGATTAACAAATTTTCTGTTCTCAAAGGTAGTTTGTAAAAGTGGGGAATTTGATTTGACATCAAGCCAGAATGGCCACTTTAATTTAGTAATATCTTTCTGTACGTACGAGCACTAACGTAGTATAAACGATTGACACCTTTTCGTTTTCCGCAAAGCTTGACGTCAAGTCAGAATCGGTACTTTAGTTTATTAATAACTTTCCGTACGTAGGAGCACTAACCAGTACTAATGATTGTCACCCTTTTCGTCTTCCATTTGCTGAAGGACGTTGTGCTTATAGCACTAACCCCTACTAACGTAACACTAACTATTGACACTTATTTCATTTTCGACAAAGCTTATTTATAGAAGAACGTTGTGCTTGTAGCACTAACGATTGACACCCTTTTCTTTTCCCGCAACGTTTATTTGTAAAAGTGGCGGTTTTAGTTTGACTTCAAACCAGAATCGCCATATTAATTTGTTAACTTACCGTATGTAGAAGCACTAACCAGCACTAACGAGTGGAATAAGTTCTATTAAGATTTTCAGTTGTACCGATTTTGACTTGATAAACTTGATTTCCAGCTTTTTTTTTCGCATATCATTGAATTCGTACTTAGAAGTTGGTGTGATATAAAATTGTAATCAGTATTATCATTTTATATCTGCTGAACCTCTTGTTGTGAACTAGTATCATAAGTTTTAAGCAGACATAACTTTTTTTTTTTTTTTTTTTTGTATTTTATTTTTTTTTCAGACCGCTTCGGAAATATTTTGTTTCTTAAGTCAATGATTAATGTTTCTGTAGGCAACAGAATGTAATTATTATGTCACGAGATTGCCAATGAGGACAAAGCTTATGAAATTGTCAATCTCTAAAGAGGAAGGAGTCCGCGGTGGCTCAGTGGTAGAGCGTTCACCTCTGGTGTTTGGGGTCCCGGGTTCGATCCCAGCCCCCGCCAAGTGAACTTTGTGGTGGACAAACACCGTGTGCGTGGGTTTCCTCGGAGTACTCCCGTTTCCTCCCACTTTCTTCATTCTACTATTTCATTCATTACTCATCATCACCGTCTCCTTTAGCCTAATCGGCATAACTGTGGGACGTAAAACTCAAAGATTTAATTTTTTTCATTTCTAAAGAGAAAAATAGTGTTTACAAGTGTTGTGAACTATTAGTATGCATATGTCAATATTAATTTTATTTCGTTGTTCTTAAAGGGCCGAGATCAATATTCTTCTATGTGGAGACCCAGGAACGAGTAAGTCTCAACTGCTTCAATACGTGTACAATTTAGTACCACGCAGCCAGTATACATCAGGAAAAGGTTCTTCCGCTGTGGGGTTGACAGCTTATGTCACGAAAGATCCAGAAACACGACAATTAGTACTGCAAACGTGAGTATCCTCGTAAAAGAATTTTAGCATAGTGTAGTTCCTATGGATCGAATTTTATACTTGGTTTGATAATTCGTGTTTCAGACTTGACTTTTTACATCAGTGAATTGAACTAACTTGATGTCTTCTAGTGGAGAGAGTGGTAAAGATTGAGTTGATTCTTGTGTCTACTGGCAACTTGGTTAAACAAGATTTTCTGTATGAAATAACTTAAAATTTCTAGGTTACTATGTTTGATAAGCTTCTCGTATACACAAATTTCTTCTTTCAACTGAAAATTGCTATAGATGACCGTTGCATTAAGTCTTCTGTAGCATAACTGTCGTATTTATTTATAGAAGAGTTTAGTGTTCATGCAGTTTTATATGTAAATAGTTTATAGTTTGAAGAAAAAATTTACGTAGAAGAGAAGCTTGCCAAACATAAGAATCAGTAAATTTTATGACTATTTCCAGATCAGGTTCAGTGTTTTAAACCCACTTAAAATAAGTTTTGTGTGTTGTTAACACTTTCACCTTTGTTTTCTTAAGAAGAATAGTGAGGGGAAAAAAAAATCCTTCTCTTCATTTAATTATTGCCACAGAAACGCTGCCACCGAAGAGTAATTACAGTTTATTGCACATTCTAAATGCTAATATTTGCAAGTACTATGCTAAGTACTTGAATGTCCTAATTCTTATATTGTTTTAATGTCTTATCCGAGAAAATTTTTGGGTACTATAATATTAAAATTATGCCAGCGCTTAGTACAACACAACTATAGGTTGTTATAACTTATGGTGCCAAAACTAGTGTTGATTTCTATTACAGTAGCATTTAAAGCTCAGATCTAGTTCATTTTTAATTCACTGCTGAATTATGCTAAATTTCACGTATCGCTCAACTTCATTTACTCGTCAGATTGGCATTTGTAAGTAAGGAATCTTGTGCAAATATCATTCTTTTAGATCTTGCATATATTATAAAAGTACGGTATACTGTCGTAATTTCAGATTTACTGTCGCTTACAGATTCATTCATTCAAAGTTTGGTCATCATCAACCATCGTACTTTTAATAGCTCATTGATATGAATATAAATGCTGGTATTCAGCGTTTTGTATAAACGGTATCGTATCGTAGTTTGCGATACAAAAACACGGAAATGCGGTACAAATTTAAAAATGTATCGCAAATTGCGATGCATCTTTGCAACTTTCATTATTACCACGAAGCTAAAATAAGGAGGGAGCTGAAAAACCTTACTATTATTTCAAGAAGCTTTTCTTTGAAGGTTCGGTTCCTGAAAAAACATCCCGACCAAAGGGACTCTTTCTCTGTATATGTATAATTGTTCTATAATTACTCTTTATAGTACAGAAATTGCGATACAAATTGAAATTTGTTTCGCAATTTGCTACACAAAATGAAAAAAAGCAACCGCTGATATATATATAATATAATATAATATAATATAATATTCGTATTTTGTACATGTAACTCTTCTTTCTTTGTAGAGGTGCTTTAGTTTTGGCAGACAATGGAATATGTTGCATAGATGAGTTCGATAAAATGAATGATTCTACCAGGAGTGTACTTCATGAAGTAAGTGTATTGATTTTTAATTTGCCTTTTAATTGAAGGTAATTATTTTTCAATAAACTCAGACAGTACTTTTATTCCTCCAAATTATTATATTGTGGTTCAGAAAACGCCGAATTTTCATTGAGAAGACGTTTATTTTAGCTAAGTGATTGTCAAGTCTTAGATAAGGAACGTTTTTTAGTAGGTATAGGGTGTGTGATCGTACTGCCTATCCATGCTAAATAATAATAATAATAATAATAATAATAATAATAATAATAATAATAATAATAATAATAATAATAATAAAAAAAAAAACAGGGTCCAATTTTCTAAACAATTTATTATCATTTGGAGGAGCCAAAGTGAGTACGTCTATAGTTCATTGATAAGATCGCTCGTCAAGCGGTTTACATTCGTCTTTTGTTACATAATAAATAAACACAGAGTACCATGGCGTTTTTTTTTTATGTATATGAATAAAAATTGCTCCTCAAATTTATCTATGATACGTACGATTATAATCTAGTAATATTTTAGGTTTAAGTCTTTTTTTTTCAACGGGGGCACGGTGGCTCAGTGGTCGACTACTTATCTCTGGTGCGTGAGGTCCTTGGTTAGACTCCCGACCAAGTAAGTTTGTGGTGGATAATATCGTGTCCGTGGGTCTTCTCGGGGTACTCACGTTTTTTCTCACTTTTTAATTTCACCAATTTTTCGATCACCATTCACTTTATCATGGTCTTCCTTAGCCTAAAGGTCATAAACGTGGGAAGTTAAACTGAAATTTTCAGTTTTTTCAATTTCTTTTCCTTTTTTTTTTTTTTTTTTTTTTTCACCTTTCTATTTTTACCGTTCAGGTTTCATGGCTTCTCTGTGAAGAATATGTTGACGCGACAGACAGTGTCTTATATCGAAGAAATGTTAACATTTTTGTGTGCAAGTTACTACCTGAGTAATGAAGTCATAAGTACACAGTTTTGTGATACATTGTGTACTTATTGTAATTCTCAGTCTCTCTCTCTATTTCGACTCTTAATATCTAGTTTGCTACGCACTTCTTAAGTCATATGGAAAAGTAGCCATGTACTTCCTAAATCATAGGGGAAAGCAATCGTATACTTCTTAAACCGTAGGGGAAGGTAATCGTATACGTCTTCAACCATGGAGGGGAAAGTACTTCTTTAAACATAAGCCCATATACTTTAACATTCTAGCCCATTAAGGTAAGTGGGCTAGAATTTGTCTTGGGCAGGATACTTAGACATAGGCATATACATTTCATAGCATTAGATATACATCTAGTCAGTTGATCCAGAAAGTGAGTCTGTCTCAAATCTGAGAAATGAAGTACGTTTACAAACTCATTGTTGTGAAAGTAAAGTGCGAACAAAGTGGTCTTGACCTTGATTGAATTCGCTAATGGGGTAAAGGAAAATAGAATGAAATTACCTGTAGGCTATGGTAGATTATACTCTGCAGTTATGGGAAACGGATGATTAATGAAAGTATATATTATATAAAAGGAATTGGTGGAATGAGAACGTGGAAGGAAACAGGAAAATCCCAACAAAATCCACGGATACGGTGTTCACCTTAAATTCACATGGCCAGTGGAATAAGGTGACTAATGTGGCAGAAAGTGACAAACAATTCAGTTCGTTCATATTTAATATTCGTTCATAATGTACTCGGAATCAGTTCAAATTTATCAAGCTATAAGTAAGATAAAAACTGTTACTTAATAACTATTCCGATAGTGTACTCACGATATATTTATGGAGAAGAAAATAGTACATCTCATCGCAGTATTTTGTTTAATCTGTCAGTTAATACCGGTATTACTACGGTTATTGAAAGAAAATATTTTCTTAGGTTATCCTGGAAGAAATCTTAAAAAATTATATCAATGTGCATAATATTAAGAGATGGGATTTGAAACGTGCTTTTATATCATAGGTAATGGAGCAACAAACATTGAGTATTGCGAAAGCAGGAATTATCTGTCAGCTAAATGCAAGGACTTCCATCTTAGCAGCAGCGAATCCCTCTGAATCTCAGTGGAACAAAAACAAGACCATTATAGAGAATATCCAGTTACCTCACACGTTAATGTCAAGGTACGTCCAGGTCCTAGAGTTTACTCATTAAGAAATCGCGGAATTTGTTGTTTCATATATACTTATAACAAGTTGGCTCTAAGCTCAATCATAAAATTTTCTAACCCAACAGTTGCTGGACAATGTGGAGTATTTGTATTGTACAGTAATTTTTCTTCGTGAATTTGTTTCTTCTACGTAGTATTGATTATGTTGAACTTTTGAAATCTTCAGCATTTTTGCAGAAATTAAAAAAAAAAAAAAAAGTATACAGGGTGGCCCAAAAGTAGGTATACACCCCATGCATTGAGCAAGTATAACATTCTAGTTTATGGGTTTATTTGCTTCGACTCTTCCGAGCTTAAGATGTAAGTAAAAACACATTAACAGCAAATAATAAAGAAACTAAGTCTACCTGATGGATGACAGTAAGAATGCAATGAGTTGATTAGTACCGTACTGTATACTTACTTTTGGGCCACCCTGTATTATTGTGCTTAGCAAATTTTATTTCTATTTTCATAATACTTTGCTAAATATGATTCTAAATATTTCCTTTTTTCTCCTAATTTCTGCAAAAATGCTAAAGCTGTTTATACAGGCTATATACAATTGAAATATTTCTCCTCACTTGCTTTTTTTTTTTTTTGTTTGTTTGTTTGTTAAAAGTCCCTAGACGTTTTGCTTGAACTTGTATGTAGCCTTTGGGCATAACTCGCAAATTGCTTTACCAATACATTTTAGTCTCGGAGATTTTCTGTTTTCAATGAAGTCTATATCACAGTTCTTGTCGAGGTTGCCCTTATCTAAATATAGAGTTCGATGTTTGGTCCTAATGTAATAATTCGAACACTTTCTACTAGCAGAGTTGTCACCTGTCAAAAATTAGACGGAACACGCTGATTGTAAGATCGTAAAATCCTGTATTACGCTTAAGAGCATTATATGGAGGTGTTCTGCATAACACATAATATGTAACAGAAATTCGTGCTAATATTAATAAATTTCGACTCGAACATGTGTATTATGACTATGGAGATGCCGGTGTGGTTTTATAGCTGTAATTTTTTATGCCAACTGTAGTAAGTAAGATTAAGGCATTGGGTTTGCGATAGCGAGACGTATCTGTTTCGGGTTTCAATCCCGTTCATGGCATGAAATTGATATTTTTTTATTTCACCATTCATTTTCATCGTTTATTTCTCATGATCTCCTTTAGTGTAAAGAGTAAAATCGTGGAACGTAAAAGAAAAATTAAAAATCAATTTAATAATATAATATATATAGAGTATTAAAATATTTGATTAATTGTACACTATGCATTTCTGGTCTGTAATACGTGTTATTAATTTTTTTTTTAAAATTCGTTTTCTAGGTTCGATCTAATTTTTTTGATTCTTGATCCACAAAACGAACTCTACGATCGACGATTAGCTCGCCATCTAGTATCATTATATTACAGATCACCAGAAAGCGAAGAAGAAGAATTACTGGTGAGTTGTTATGTAATATTTGGTAATTTTACTTTTGTATACACGTTTATTTGTTTACTTATGTTTTCGAGATAAGCTGTGAAATCATTCTGCTTGGAAACCTGAGAAAAAAGGATACCGGACCTTTCTTACGGAGAAGCGGCTTCCATTGAATTGTTTAAGTGTGCGATGTTTCGATTCTTCACGTCTCCTACAAAACAATCTTTTAAACTTCAAATACTGGCGTTTCTAATTAGATATCACTTTCATTTGATAAATTATCAAGAATTGAAGTTAAGATGTTCAATTAATAATGTTCGTAGTTGGATAATTAAATTATTAGATAGCTGGATGTTCCAAAGGTGGAGTTTTAATATTCTCGGTGTTTAAAAGTTAAGATACACCATGGGAAAATGACGCATGGATGAAGACAAGAGACTGATGTCTATATGTAGAATCAGGCATGTGGGTAAGATAACCAGGAAGGGACCAGACTGAAGTTCATGACACAAAAACACAGCAAATGGCGCCTATCTTGTATCAGTTTATTCTGTGGTTTGCGCATCTGTCACGTTTGACATCACCAGAAATGTTCAATATTGAATGTGATCACCCCGAACGATCATACAGGTTGCACAGTGTGTTTCGATACTGTGAATGACATCGCACAGCAGGTTCTATGGTAAAAGCATCCTTCTCTTGAACATGCACCCGTCGGAAGTTATCCAGAGTACAGGGTACACATTCAATTGGACTAAGAACCATTAAGCATATGGCCACTCCACGTGTGACCTCCTTCTGTTCTAGGTATTCCTCCAACATCTGCGCCGTGTGGTGGCGTTCAATACCTATCTATTAGACGACGTCTATGACCATATGCACCATGAAAGAATCTCACATATTATTCCAGATAATGTCTCGATAGATCGCATCCGTGACAGTATTCTCTGTTCGCTATCCTCTTATACAGTTTCAGAAACTCAAAGGCATTGTCCGTTTCCCCCCAAAACCACAAAACAGCACTCAAATAACGCCAGCGGAGAATCCTCCCACTGGGGAAACTCATCGGTCAATGCTTGTACGACGTTGCCTTATGTCTTTCCAAATTGTCAAGAAAGGGATTGTGATGGTCAGTGACTTTTTTTTTGCCAATTTTTAAAAATCTTTTTTACAACACACTTTTCTTTTACTTTCCCGTAACTTAAAGTAAACATTTTGCTGTGAAACAGGGAGCAATATATCACAACAAACATAAACGTCTTCCTTGAACACTGATTAAATATTATAGCAATAGAATAATAAGCGCTATGTAAATAGTAACTATTGACTGCAGTAAAACCATAGAAATGTATTGTAATAGTCGCAGTCTCCAATTTTGATAAACACTGAAGTGTATTGTGTAACACAGATCGAATTCTATTACCAATATAATAATAAATGCGTCTGATATAGTGTTGTTCACGAGATGAGAAGAGAAATAAGGTTTTCTTGTTTCACTTCGTAAATTTTGTAAGTCACATCTTTTGCTTTCGAAGAATTGTTTTCTCTAGTTTCGATTATCGAAAAAGATGTCCTCGTCTCGTTTGATTTTGTAAATTCACATTCAAAATTTATGACCCGATTTTTTAGATTTCAAAACTGTTACACGTAAGTGTCGGAAGTCTTACAGAACGAGTTTGTATGTCTGTCGCCGGGTATAACAGTCAAAACAATAGGGGATATCGAGATGCTGATTTTGTAATCGATTCAGCGTCCCAGAAACAGGTTCTGTCTTTTCCATTAACGCTCTATTCAAACCAGAAGTAATTAAAATTATCATTTTGGGTTTCAGTATTTATCGCCTCATGGTCATTATCACAACCTTCAACACTCTATCGAAATCAGAAGTGGTTCAATTTACAGTACGTCTGATTTCAATACTGATTTTCATAGAGTAAGAACTGTAAAAGATATTGAGAAGTACCTTTTTTGCAATCGATTCAGCGTCCCAAAAATAGGTCCTATACCCTCCCTTAACCTCTATTCAAACTGAAAGTGGTTCAAATTAACGATTTTTGGTTTCAATATTTATCACCATAGAACGAAAACAGTAAGGAATAGCAAGAAATCTTATACATGTAGGGCCGGGGGTGGATGGGGGGTGCACCACCCCTTCGTTGTAAATATACACTATCTAAAATGAGAAGCTAGCAGTGAAAATAGCAACACTTTCGAAACTTGCTGCCGTCATGTTTTTTCCGTTTGGGGCTTGAAAGAGAGCAGTTTTGCAAAAGCAATAGTTTAAGTTGATTTTCTAAAGATTGAAGGAAAAGAAAATGAAATATGTCAGTTTAACCTCTCACGAACATGCTCGTTAGGCTAAGGAAGGACGATGATAAATGCAAGTGAATGATAATGGAAGGATTGGAGAAAATGAGAGGGAACGGGAGTATTCCGAGAAAACCCACGGACACGATGTTGTGCACCACAAGCTTATATATATATATATATAATATGGACTTAGGAACAGGTTTTTTTCTTTGATATTATTCCTCGATTACATCCAGTAGTTGTAGATGTAACCGATTACTTCGAAGTTTAAGTATTATATTCAGATGCTTTGGAAGTCTTCCGTAGTTTCAAAATTCACTTGTTTTAATTTCATCTAGAAGTTATAAGAATCCTTCAGCGTAACGAGAGGTTCATGAAGGGACTGATGTAACATTGAAACCATATTTATCATTGGAGTATATTGTGTAATGACTTGTGTATCTTGAAAAAATTAACTAGAGTTGCCCGCCAGACTCGTGAAATTTATCATCTCGTCTCAAAAATGAGACTAGAATTGTCATTTTTCTAATCTCATCTCGAATTTATAAGATACTTATCATCTCGGGGGCAGCATTAGTCTAACACTATATATCATAACAATAAGTTACGCTTAATTAGCCGTGTAGGAAAAACGTAGAATTAAAGCAGTACTGGGAAAAGCTCTAGGAATTAGTGAAAAAAATATAAAATAAAAAAGTTCCAGTATCATTTGGCTGAAATATACGTTAGCAATGAACATTTGCGTGAATTCATGTTGTTGTGTTGTTGTGTTTTTGTCATATTTATTTATTTATTTATTTATTTGCCTGTTTTGCATACAAATGAGAGTATTCTCGAGCACGCATACAGTTGTCAAAATTACAAAATAATTACATATATGGTATAGAAAAAAACTTAGATAAAATAATACATACATAACTATGACTTTTTAAGCTTATACAATCATAATATAATTAACAAAGAAAAAAAAAAACATTTATACATTATCTTCAAAAAACTCATTTACCGAGTAGTAACATTTATCTACTAAGAACTCATGAAGATCCGATTTAAACATAGAATATGATTTGTTTTGTTTTAGAAAGTCAGGTAACTTATTGAAAATTTTTGTACAGTTAATATATACGCTTTTTTGAAAAAACGAGAAATTTTGGGGGATAACATGCAAATTATTAACGAATCGAGTATTGTATTTATGGACGTTACTGTTTTCTATAAATAAGTGTTTGTTACTTACGGTAAACAAGATAACTTTATATAGATACGCACAAGGTAATGGTAATATTTTTTGTCCTCGAAAGATGGGCTTGCAAGAAGATTTTGGTGACAATCCAAACACAACCCTTAGTGCTTTCTTTTGTAAGCGAAACGTGCTAATACATTCAGTAGAATGACCCCAAAAAATAATACCGTAAGTTATTAAAGAATGGAATTTTGCATAGTACACCGAAACTAAGGCCTCTGTTGTGACATTACCTCTTAGTCTACGGAGGCCGAAACAAATACTACTTAATTTTTTGTTGAGTTGAGAAATATGCTCATTCCAAGTTAGTTTCGAACTTATGGTGACACCAAGAAATTTAGTTGAAATAGAAAAGTCGACTTTTTTGTTATTTACCATTACGTAAGGAATAAATTTATTTTGAAGAGGATAATAAAAATTTAGCAAGGAAGTTTTATCATTGTTTAGAACTAACTTATTGTTACTTAACCAGTTACTTAATCGTGAAAACGCAGTGTTTAGATTATATTCAATATCATGTCGTGAGTTACCTGTAATAATAACATTGGTGTCATCAGCAAATAAAACACATTTATTAGGCAACATTTCATGTGTCAAATCATTGATGTAAATAAGAAAGAGCAATGGACCAAGCACTGATCCTTGAGGTACACCAGTTAGTATTGTACCTTTATAACTACTAAACTTATGCATTTCGCCATTTTTTTCGTTCGTAATTTGAACTATCTGATACCTATCCTTCAAGTAAGACTCGATCCATTTATTGGCAGTTCCTCTTATACCATAAAAGCTTAATTTTTTGAGTAAGAGATCATGATTTACAGTGTCAAATGCTTTAGTAAGATCAACAGAGAGTCCAATTGCCCATTTTTTATTATTTATTGCATGCATAACAGTACTAAGAAAATCGAAAATTGCAGAATCAGTAGATTTGCCACTTAAAAACCCATGTTGAGATAATGATATTAGATTATTGGAACGTAAGTAATTCCTTATCCTATTTGACATTACCGTCTCAAAAATTTTTGAAAATACAGATAAAACTGAGATAGGGCGATAATTCTTAATATCGTAACGACTGCCTTTTTTGAACAAGGGAATCACTTTAGCCACTTTTAACCGTTGTGGGAAAATGCCTGATTGAAGGGAAAAATTTATTACATGAGTCAGGTGAGGAGCAATTATCGAAGCAGATTGTTTTATAATAGTGGACGGTACTTCATCAAGACCTGCAGAACTGCTATTTCTCATCTTTCCTATAATTGCTAATATTTCATCAATAGTTACCGGGGTAACAAAAATACATTTTGGATAAGAAGGCATATTTGAAGAACCACTTGTACCAGCTTGGTGGGATAGAGCACCAAGAGCTACCTGAGGAGAAGTTATAAAATAATTATTAAATTTATTTGCAATTTCAGCAGGGTTTGTAATTCTTTTATTGTCAAAAATGACGTGATTCAAATTTGCAATATTACCCTTCTTTGTATGTAGTCCTACCGACTGGTGAATAATATTCCACATAGTTTTAATTTTATTTCTGGAGTTATTAATCATTTTCGAATTATGCATTTGCTTTGCTGTCTTAATAACTTTCTTATATGTTATCTTATATTTTTTAACGTAATTTCTGAATACATCAGAAACATTTGTATCATTAAGCAGTTTAGCATACTTAATTAAATTTCGTTTGGAATTACGAATACCAGTTGTAATCCAACTCTTCTTAATTTTATTACATTTACTAATTGGCATGAGAGGAAAAGCTACATTAAAACAGTGCAAGTATACATCTAAGAAGGAGTTAAATTTTTCGTCCATAGTGGAAGCTGAATAGATTCCATCCCATGGCTCAAGAGCCAACAAATAACAAAAGTAACTAATGTTACTCGGTGAAAATAACCTTTTTTCAATTCTGGTAGTATTTTGCAACACTGGTAAGTTAGTTGATGGAAGCGATAAGCTAACTAATTGCGCATCATGATCTGAATAACCTGGGTTGAATATTTCAAGTTTGTGGTTATGACACTCTCTGCTTACTATTACTTGATCAAGTGCTGATTTTCCAAATCTGGTAGACGTTTTAACAATAGCTTTGAGATTAAATGAAGTTAATAGGTTTTGTAAATCAGTTTTAACTTTAGTGTTAACCATCCAATTTATATTTATGTCACCACACAAAATGATAATATTGTATCTTTTGCACAGATGGTCAAGAAGAAGTTCAAGATTTCTAAAAAATACCCGTAAGTTACCCGAATTAGATCTATAAATACTACATATCTATAATTATGAAGGTTTATTTCCTGATCTGCACAATTCCAATTGCTTGTCTCTTAAAGTCATTACGGATTCAGTAGTTAATAAAAAAATCATATGTGCTCATTTAAAACCTACTTAGGCAATCTGCAGGACAAAGGTAATACTGAAATAATAATAATAATAATAATAATAATTATTATTATTATTATTATTATTATCAAAGTGCTAACCCCTTTTATATATATTAGCAGTTTCGCAAGCGTTTCCTCGTATACAAAATTCTTAGGTATTATGCTTTAATGTAGTGCTTAACAAAAAAACAAAAACAAAACAAACAAAAAAAAAAGCTTTAAAAATAACACAAAAAGGGAAATATGGCAACGACAGATCTGTCACCGTCACCCACTTTCTTTCGACCAGTCATAAATAACCCCCCCTACTGAGTTTGGTGACATCCTCCACCACACGCGGTGTGTCGGCATCGGACAGCAACTGTATACGAGGATAGCGACGCGACTATACCATGCGAGAATATATACAGGGGTGTCAATATCCCTAACATTGCGCCATCTGAGTCCATAATCCCAACACTGACATATGGATCTCTGGTCACAAAATTCTCATGTCATAAGGTAGATGTTGTTCACATATACACCACCAATTTTGCGGATGAGATCTGTCGAGTCGTTATTCAGCAACAATATGTGTGTGTCTTCCGTGGTGGGCAGCCCCGCCGAACCTGTCCGTGTTTTAACTAACATCGTCTTTTACTGTGTGTATGTGGTCCGACTGAGTAGTCATTTTACCCTCTACTGTATGCTGTGATATTTGTCTCTCAATTGGTTCTTATTTCGGTGTGCTCGCTTTCCTTTTCGTTTTTTATTTTCTCGGATCTTTTCTTGCTTGATTTTAATTATGGTTCTGAACGGGTGCAAATATACTTTGTTGATATACCCATATAATTGCTTACTCTTACTCTTCCGTGATGCATATGGCTCTAAGTATCGTCTTACGGACAATAGTACCTTCCAACACATCTGAAGGAATATCGCAAACTCAAGGATATCATGCGTGTAGAGTGGTCATCATGCTCCCCGCTTCTTAATTCGATTGAATGTGTGTAGGATGTACATGAACGTCCGATTACAACCCGAAATCCACCACCTTATAAGTAAAGGGTCCAAATGGATGAATCGAGTTGCGGGATTAGACATAGTGCGCCTGATTGAGCATGTGAAAACATGTCTATGTGCAAAGTTATAGCGGCTGAGCGCCAAATAAGAAACGGAGGGGAGGGGGTCAAAGTTGGTGGGAGAAAGGCTATGCTATGTTATTGAAATACTGTACATCAAATAAACTATTGAATCGTAAAAATAGTGAAAGATAGACATTGCAAACGGTGGTAGTTTCACATATTGGCAAAAGAAGAATCAGCAGAGTAGATCACAAACCTTCGCCGCCATCTTGAAATCCGCCATTTTGAAATCTGTGATATTTTTTGAAATGGAAAGGCAGTCATGTGATACATCAATCAGGGTCAGCATGTTCTCAAAAAGTCGATTATGAACTTTAGTGATCATTATCTGCACTTATTTGGAAGATTTAGGATCATCTTCATAGTTATTTATGAAAATCTAGGAGACATACTCGTACGTTGAAAGTTTGGATTATCACGAAAACATATCAACACGAAAGTTTGGATACGTGCTGCTGCTATATGGCCTAGTCCACATGTGTAACCTGTATAGCCGTTCGCCAATACCGAATGTTTTTGGTGAAGTCAAACGGTACTG
Source organism: Thermobia domestica (assembly GCF_964235325.1). NCBI lineage: Eukaryota > Metazoa > Arthropoda > Insecta > Zygentoma > Lepismatidae > Thermobia > Thermobia domestica. Next base: position 42,761,505 of record NC_137454.1, on the reverse strand, counting down.
ATGTGCAGTCGACAGGATAACTACCACATGGTAGATGCCTTATAGTCCCCATTTGCTGTGTTCCTGTGTTATATAGCCTTTACTGTAGTAACTGAGTATCACTCCCAGACGATTCCGCAGATAGATATAGGTGTCCCCCTTTCATTCATGTGTCATTTTCTCATGATGTCCCTTCACTTCTGGACAAGTGTATTAAAAATCCATCCTGGATCACTCAATCATCAAGTAATCTAATTAACTAACTATTTGATTAATTAAACATCTAAACTTTAATTTAAACCATTATCGGAAGCCATTTTTCCATAAGCAAAGTGCGAAGTGCTTTCTAAAGGAAGCCTTCGAGGCCTATATTTGAAAGTACGAACAGATCGCAGCAACTAGGATGAGGAATTACTTCGAAAACCTGTTGCAATGACTAATGGTGAGATTCGAACGCTGGACAAACCGATGAGAAAATACAATTGTAACTATTCACTTCTGTACGGTAAAACGATTATGTAAACAAGCAATTGTGTGTGCAAAAGGATGTGTTTAATAGTTTTTGATAAATGTTCTATTTCATACTTACACTATTTTATACTGGACGTTAGTTCGTGTCCAGAAACTAAATGATAGGATAGTAAAGTGTGGATCACATAAGGTTTAGATACGGGCTCAGCAGTAGAACGCCTATGTCTAGTGTGAAGGACCATAAATGGATGTCATGGATAAACATAATGTTTGGCGAGTTTTTTTTGGTGTTGTTTTTATTTTTGTATATTTCTTTGTTCCGTATTTTTTCATCATTCATTTACCTTTAGTACTATTCTCCTCTAATCGAAAAGGACATAAATGTGGGTTGCTAAACCAGAGCTCGTATTTTCAAAGATTACGTTCAGTATAAGGAAAAAACGTTGATTGGACTCGGTATTAATCCGTAGCGGGAGTCAAAGCTCATGTTGGCCCCCTTATTGTATTTGTAAATTTACAATATTTGGCATAATTTGAATGCTATTTGTTTTAAAATCCTCATATATGCTTTCTGCATCTGAATGGGCCCCTCAAATTTACTGAGAAATCGGCGCCCTTGAAACACAGTATAGACCATATAAAAGTACGAAATATATGATACAAAATACAATTCTCATTGAATCAGTATGTTACTGTGAGTGTATGTCATTGAAAATGTGCTGCAGTAGTAGAGTATGCACAAATACTTATCAATTTAATGGCAACACCAAAAAATGCAACTTAACAGATTAATATAGCGTTGGGCATTCTTTCGTTCCGAGAATAGTTCTGTTTGCCACGTGAAATAGAGTCATGGATGTTGTGAACGCTAGCAAGTGGAATATTACACAATTCCGCATGCAATGCATCACTCAGTTCTGTAAGAGAGGATAGAGGTGGAAATCCGTCCCGAATTCGTCTCCAAAACTGAGCACAGATGTTGAATTATGTTCATGTCTGGGGATTGTGCGGACCAGGGGAGGGGTTCAACTTTATTTCTGTTTTCTCAAACCACATCGCCACAGCTCCGGTTGTGAAATAGGCTCATTATTATCCAAGAATATGGCGACGTAATCACGGATCGTTCGGTGGGTCAGCACGAAACCCATTGAAAGCAAAGATATTGCGACCAACAGTATCACAGAGCCGCTACAGTGTTTCACGATTGGGCAGAGACACTGCAGATCATACTCTTCTTTCGGCGTCCGCTACATACAAACACGTCCCTTGATCTGAAGGAAGTTGAACAGTGACTCGTCTGACCAAATCACGTGTTTCCACATAATAGCGGTCCATGCTGCATGTTCGCGGCATCATTGGTGTCGTGCTAAAGCCTTTATCAGCGGCTTCGCCCTTGCACCAGACCCCGTATGTCTATATTATGTAGTTTGCTGCGAACTGTGATTGTCGATACAGGCTGTGGGAGATGTTGCACTCAGTCACTTGCATCGCAGTCCCCCGACGGTTCTGAGTGACAGTGTGCTTTAATCCTTGGCGAGTCTTGTCACTGTGGTCTTTCTTCCAAACTCTTTGGTCTTTACCAATATGGTTTTATCATATTTCGTAGGCTGTCATCGCTTTGGACACTGTTCCTCGCGACACACCTAACACAATTATCGCTTTCGTCACGCTAGCACTACATAACCGATCACCAACAATTTGCCTACTTTGATAACCAGATAGGTTATCTTACACTATCATTATCTGCTCAGTTCATTACACAGTACCACTGTACTGCTTCTCATGTAGTACGAAGTTTTCCCTAACAAGCCACTACCAACAGTCCGGCTTTGTGGTCGCCGCCTGACCGTTGCCAACCCAGATATGACATTTCCATTAAATTGATAAGTATCTGTATATATCAATAGCAGAATTATTTATTTGTAGGACATGGGCATATTAAGAGATTACATTGCTTACGCTCGAGAACACATCCACCCCAAATTAAGCGAAGAAGCCTCACAGAAGCTTATTCAAGCGTATGTGGATATGAGGAAAGTTGGAAGTGGTCGGGGACAGATAACAGCATATCCTCGACAATTGGAGTCTCTTATTCGACTATCAGAGGCCCATGCCAAAGTTCGATACTCAGAAGTCGTGGAAATCGTCGATGTGGAAGAAGCATGGAGGTAAGTGTTGGTTTGTTTCATTATTTTTTAAAGTGCTACGGTAACCGTCTGTTAAGGATATATAGATCCTGGTTGACTCATAATTCTCTAACAAACCTGTTTCTGGTGGAGCTTTTGCTTATAATTGGACGTCTTTTAAAAGCTTACCTGTTCATTAAAACATTATATTCTATTTCCTAGCTTTTTTTTTTTTTTTTAACAAATTACCCACCAGAGAAGTCACAATAATCGCAAATTATAGAAAGTACACTATAAGTGGAACAAAATAAAACTAACTATGGGTAGATTGAGAAAGAGTGCAAGAGAACGAAGAAATAGCATGTGAAGAGAAAATAAATGTATATTATTTGGAAATATTGTATTACATTTTTATAAAAAAAAATTCGTAGTTTTTTCTCGTTATTATTCCTCTCCTTTTCTGATCTCCCAACTAACCTATCAATCCCATTACTTTTCTTTTCCTCACTACATTCCATTAAATTTCAGTTTGATAACACTACCACTTGAGTCTGCACTCCAATGTGGCGTCAACTTAAACGCATTACAGCTTTTTACGAGTGTGTGTTCTACAGTTTTTCTTCCTTCTCCCTCATCTTCCCGTGTGATGAAACATTCTAGCGAAAGTGCTTATAGTGTATGTCTTATATTGTTTATTGTTTACTTCGGCTTTGGGACATACGTGGGACGAAAGTCCTGGCCTTCGAATCGAGAGAGTGAAACTGGAAGTTTGAAACAGGGACATCCTCTTCCACATAATCATTGTGCAAATCAACACATCTCTTCAAACCGTCTTTCAAATTTCACAGCCATTCTTTGTAGAAAGTGTTATTTTGGCTACAAAACCAATGTTCTGGAGTGGAATTGACCTCAGCATCGGAATAAAAGCGCCTTTCTTTCAACGACAGATTAATTTTTAGAAATAAGAAGTCTGATGTTGCGAAATCTGGCCAATATGTCGGATGGGTAATTATCTGGTAACAGACTTTGCACAACATTCAATATTTCGTAGACATTGCGGACGGAAGCATTTTCGGCTAACAGTCGGACACCTTTGGCAAGTATGCAATGGCGTTTTACCTTCAGAGAATCACGTTTTTTTGTAGCAGGTCCCTGTAATATTTCCCAGTCACGCTGTGGCCGTAAGGTAATCAGTAAAGATTACACTCAAAAAACTGAAAAACTACTTTTTTTTTTTTTTTTTTTTTTTTGGCAGAAGGGGCAGATGCCTGCACATCAGCCTTTTTAGGGGAAGTGTGAATTCTTGCACTGATTATTCATAACTTTAATGTCTGGGTCACAAGTATATATCCAACATACGTCCATGGTTTACAAGGCTATTGTAAGAATCGTTCTCATTGGGTACAAAGAGCTAACACCGGATACAGGATCATTTTGTTGCTATCTCTAAAAAAATATAAGCACAGTCTGACACTTTCAATCATTCCAGACATCATAACTTCAGATCTCTTGAATTTACAGGCATGAAAATTACACATTAATATCTTAAACATGGGCATGTTTACTACATTAAGTTCTATGTATGTAGTACATTTTCAAGGTGAAGGCAAGAACTTGTTGATCGCTCCATGGAAGAACAAGTATATAATAGTACTACTTATCGGATATGAATATATATATATATATATATATATATATATATATATATATATATATATATATATATATATATATATATGTGTGTGTGTGTGTGTGTGTGTGTGTGTGTGTGTAATAATCCTTATTTTCTTGATTTTCTGAGTATGTACTACTGGGAAAGCTTATAGGTACAATCAAGACATGCTGTTTTTCTTGAGGTATCTGGACTGGAGATGGCCACATTTTCCGGAAAAACTGAAACGGAAAATATTTTTTCGGGAAACCGGAAAATTGAAAACGGAAGACGAAAAATTTTCCGGAAAATGGAAGACGGAAAATTTTCCGGAAAAACGGAAAATGTGATTTCCGGAAACCGGAAAATCTTTTTCCGGAAATGGCCATCCCTAATCTGGACGTAAGATAGCAGGAGGTACATTATTTTTTATTGTACCTATAACACTTGAGTCAGTTTAAAGACTACTGCTTAATCCTTGCTTTGTAAAATTACATTCATATATAATTTACTAGACTAACACACTTTATCATAAGCAACAGAGGTATTTAAATAAGCTATCAGTTATCTATATTTATCTATATTTAAATAAGCTATCAGTTATCTATACAGTCGTCTTAAAATAATGTTTATCTTCTTTCCAAGCCAACCTGTTGCGACAGTAATTTCGGGATGCATTTTCAAATTCGAGTGTGGTTTCCTTTATCCTGAAGATCTTTGATCTTTGTGTTTAACGTCCCACGATTATGCCCATTAGGCTAAGGGGACGGATGATTCAGGCAAGTAAATGATGATGGAAGAATTTGTGAAATGAAAATCTGGGAGGAAACGGGAGTACTTCGAGAACATCCACGGACGTGATGGTTGTCCACTACAAAATTACTTTGCCGGGGATCGAACCAAGGACCCACGAATCAGAGGTAAGCGCTTTACCAGTGAACCACCGTGCCCCCCATTTATCTTAAAGAGAATGAGATTATAAGACTGTCACCTAAATGTCATTAAGAACGTGTTAGCAAGAGAAATGACACGAGTGTAGACTTAACGAGGTTTCTTGTACTTTTCCGTACTTCTTTGTTGCGTTATTTACATGTATCAGGTATAATAGGTCTATGTCATGGCTTCATTGAAGAAGGTGAAAAATATATTAACACAAGTGTATGGACTTCTCTTACAGGTTACATCGAGAAGCGTTGAAACAGTCAGCGACTGATCCTTTATCGGGCAAGATCGACGTGAGTATTTTGACCACTGGATTAAGTAGTGCTGCTCGCAAGAGGAGAGTAGAGCTAGCCCAATCGCTGAAGAAGATAATCGAAGCCAAGGGCAAAGTGGCCACACTTAACTACCAGAAGATCTTCACAGAGTTCAAAGAAAGTTCGCAACTGGTACGTGTTTCTAAGGAAGTATAGTTTTACTGGTGGAACAAGGTATTCATTGTTTAGAGTTTAAGGCAGTGTTCCAGTACCGAGGCTGTATGATTGCCTATAGTTTAATATTAATGAGAATCCTAAGTACTTAACGGGGATTTAACCAGTTCTCCCGCACCAAAGGCGAAAATTAATAGTTTAGCCCCGGTAGCTCTAAATAATATGTTCGTGTACAAGTCTTATTAGAAAGAAGACATCACATTCTTCTTAACAACTTTCTTTCACATCCATTGATAGGATATTTTTGTACATACGTTACTTAAGGTCAGCAAGGACTGAATTAAAAAAAAAAAAAAAACTTTTTTCATTCTTTACACACAAAGCATTAAATTTTAGAGTAATTTACTTAATCGGTACTCGTAACTGGCAAGTACTCACCACCTGAGAGAGAGAGAGAGAGAGAGAGAGAGAGAGAGAGAAGAAGACGACGAAAGAAAAAAAAAACTTTAAAGTCAGATAAAATCTAACATGTGCAGCGTTCCCTCAGAGACCATAAAACATTCAATATTGAATTCGAAGATATAATTGTTGGCTTAAAAATGGAGAAATTTTTAGATTCAGATAAGTAACTCGATGTTAGTGTTTAATTACATAATTTAAATCTTGATTATAGTTTTTGGGCTGAGGACTTTGATTCACCCGCCGTTAATGCTATCTTTGTAGGTTGGAAGACGCTTTGTTTTTCTCTTTCTTTTCAAATAGCTCCCAATTGTTCGTACGACGCTGGTTGAACGCTGACATTACCAACAGCATCTAGTGAGTACGAAGAATCACCCGTCTTTCGTCTGACCAGACCCAGCACTGTTTAAGTTTTACTGATTTTACGAGATGCGGCATTCTAGTTGAGCGACAATTACATGTATAAATTCATATGTTCATCATTTTATTATTAGTACCAATGTGAGACGCCATTAACGTCCACAGAAATCCAAAAATACATTTTTGTTAAGGTGATATATATCTGGTAACTATCACGTGAACTTGCATTCCAACATCGTGCCCTTCTGAACTTTTCCAAGCCTCTTCTGTTATTTAATTTTCTAGTCCTATTCTGGTGAAGTGCTTTAGCGAAAGACCTCATAGACCTACCTATGTACTGTATAATGAATTACCAAGGGATAGTGAAAACAATCTCACTCACAAAATTCATTATAAGCTAAACAAAAAAATGTTCAATCTCATCTGTGTGTATCTCTTGCGATCTTCTTTATATCCATGTTTAATGTCGAGTATCATTATAACCCTGATCAGCAGCTTGATCCATTACAAAACCGTTGCTCGTGTTATTACTTTGTGAAAATTTTTGGAAAAGAAAATCATCTGAACTACCGTGTAACATTTTTCCGCTGCTCTCAACTTTTTTTTCTTAACTTTTGTTGCTGTAGTATTTTATGTAAGTTGTTTTTGCTGTATTTCTTCCTACCTGAATGCAGAAAAACATGGACGTTCCTTTTGTCGAATCCTATGAATGTTGGTTTGTACAGGGTGGTTACAATTAAAGAGGCTCTATTCACGGCGGTCCAGCGTGAGCTTCAATCAACGTATACGCTTATACATTGAAATTTTACAAATATGCTAATGAGACCATGAGGAAGCGAGTTATGCTGGAAAAAATATTAGTTCCACTTTCCGCCACCAAGGAAAATGTGGCGCTGTATGCACATGAAAATGGTCCTGAATGTTTGGATAAGACTATTATATAGGTCGAAGAGATCAAATATGTCAGATAAAGGTAACGCAAGCAAGATGAAGGGCAGGTGGTTGTAACAAATGATGCAAAGGGAACAACTTTGGGAACAATGTGAGGGTAACAATAACGTTAAACTTTATTTCCATTTAATGACAACAAAAAGTGCAATGAAAATAATTTTATTAACATTTGCGGTTACAGTGACCAATTTACATAACATGCTCCATATGACCACCAGACACATCGACATAATGTTGCATTACCTGTACAACGCCACATTTCCCTTGATGGTGGAAGTGGAACTAATATTTTTTCAGCATAACTCGCTTCCGCATGGTCTCATTAGCATATTTGTGAAATTTCAATGTAATAGGTCGATTACAGCTCACGCTGGACCGCTGTAAATAGTGCATCTTTAATTTTAACCACCCTGTACAAACCAACGTTCATAGGATTCGACAAAAGGAACATCTATGTTTTTCTGCATTTAGGTAGGAAGAAATACAGCAAAAACAACTTACATAAAATTCTAGAGCAACAAAAGTTATAAAGAAAATTCAAGTTGAGCAGCGGAAAAATGTTATACGGCAGTTAAGATGATTTTCTTGTCTAAAAATTTTCACAAGGTAATAACACGAGCAACGGTTATATAATAATCGGCGGAATTGTTGCGACATGTCTCCTTATGCTGTCCTTAAGATTCGCCACTGACTAGACATTTCTTTCGTAGACCTGAGCTTTCAGATATCCCTACGGATTTAGATCGTGGGATCTTGCTAGCCGCGATCCGGAAAACAGTTTGTTGTTTGTAGCTCAGAAATCACATATCGCACTAAAAGATTTCTATAATGTGCCGTTGTCACAGTACAGGTGACAAATCCTTCGGGTCATCTCCTCAAAGAAAAACTGGCCAATAGTGAACGTTCCTGTGAATCCACATCACATATATATACGTACGTAGAGTGTAGTGGCTGTTCGTGCACAACATGCAAATTATCCGAGCTCCAATACCCGACAATTTTGCATGTTCACTGCCTCTTCTAGTGTAAAATGTGCCTCATTAGTCCACAGGATACCCCACTACCAGATGTCATCCACTTCCATCCATAGCAAAAACTGAAGGGCAAACTCAAGGCATTATGGCGGATCTTGTTTCAGTTGCTGTACTGCGTGAATTCTGTAAGGATACTAGTGTGAAATGACTCTAAGGACTCTAAGAACTTTTTTTACTTCGACTATGGGATGACCAATTCTCGTGACACCACCCGAGCACTGGTAGCGGAATATGGAGCACGTGCTGCGTCAACAAGCTCGGTTGGAATGGGTCGTCTTCCTCTTGCTGGGGGCACACGTAACTGACTCGTTGTCTCGAATTTCAGTACCATCTTCTTTAGGTTATTCCTTGAGAGAGGTTCTCTTCGTATTCCTTTCAGACGCCGATATTCCCTCAGTTCTGACTAATTGCTTCCGTCCTGATAGACGAATTTTTACTAACATTGCACGGCTTGTCTTATCAATATGCTGCTTCTCACGCTATCATGTGTATGAGGTGTGAGCTCGTGTGTGTGACGGCCTTTACAGCGCCAAATTTTCCTCTGGTAGCGGAAAGTGAAACTAATGTTTTTTCCAGCGTAACTCGCTTCCGCATGGTCTCATTAGCATTTTTACCAAATTTCAATGTAATACGTTGATTACGTTCTGCGGTAGACCGCCGTGAATAGCGGCATTTTAATTGTAACCACCTTGTATATCAAAAAGCAACGTTCATAGGATTCGATAAAAGGAAGGTCCACGTTTTCCTATAGAACCTGTCAGAGCTCTGTAAGTCTACTTTTCTGTTGTGAATTTTTAAACTTTCAGTAACTATAATTTCTTAATAGTTTTATGTACATACGTTCTGTTGCATTGATTGATGTCACTAATTTTGTTTCATTTCAGTAAAAACAATTTTTTAATATACTTATTTATTTTCAGATGCTTACGCGAGAAATGTACGAAGATGCATTGAAAGATTTACAAGATGATGGAGTGATAATTGTGGTTGGTAGAAATACAATTCGTGTATGCCATGGTGCATCTTAATATGGACATATATTGTAAATGAAAACATCATTGTAGGTAATATTGTTGAGCACCGAAATCAGAGTTACTTAACATGAATCCGGTTAGAAAATGAAATTTAGTTATGCAGGGGCGATACGTGTTGGTTTGATGTTATCGCTCTGAACTCCAGCTTTATTTTTTATTATTACTATTTATATTGCTGTCTGTAGTAATTAAGAGTTAAGAATATCTAGAATGAGATCTATATGGTGCTCATAGTAAATTTTAATTCTTTTTTTAATGGATTAGAGTTTAGAATGAATAAAATTATTTTTCCAATGTTTCTACTGCTTATTATTCCAAGACTACATATTTATGGGATACAAAATGAAATCTTTTTTAATTTGGCGCCCCAGTGTTATGCTCGTTATAGAGTAAGAATAGGGGTAATAATTGAGCGAATGGTTTGTAAAATATTGGTATTACGACAGCTCGGATGGAAATGGGAGAACCCCGTGAAAACCTACAAACTTCCCATTACGAACACGTGGCTTGAGATTGAACAATGGATCCGTATCACTCGAGGTGAGTTCTCCAGTACTTTTTTTGACTTCTTCCACCACTACCCCTGCCTTTGCCAATTATCTTGGACTTACTGGCAAATGCAACTGTCCAATGCAATCATTTATCTCCCCCCCCCCCTTTTTTAAAATCTCTTTCTGTTTATCGTTCCCTATTTAGGTAGGGGATGGGCGTTTTGGACCTGAGTTCTCTAGTATTGTGCCATCGTTCTTCTGTATACATGTGGTATAGGACTTTCATGAATGAATACTTAATAATAGAAGTCATTTCCAACTTACCAATGTATGACATATGAACGGGCTTTTATGATCGGAGCTAAAAGAAAGAACATGTTGAGGGAAAGAGAGAGAGAGAGAGAGAGAGAGAGAGAGAGAGAGAGAAAAGAAATAGGAGGAACAGGATAAAACAATTGTTACCAATATTCAATTAGTGAGGAATCCACGAGTAGTGTGTCAACTTCGCCTTGTTTGCCGGTGACTATTATTTTTCATCAATGTTGCCTTTTTGATCTGTGTTGATGGGCGTACTGAGAATCGAGCAGGAAGCTGTGATGTCATAGAACAAATATAGGTAAACGGAGAAGTAAACAGACAATGTGCAGTTCATCGTCTTACTTGATGTGGTGTTTTTCGTGTTGAGTCGTAGTGAGAGGTAGGTTTGTTACCATGAGGTACTACACAGAGGAGAGGGTGTTTATTGTTGAACATGTTTTTTGAATCAAAGTCATGTGCTGATGAGATAGCATTGTTTCAAGAAAGATTTCCAAATAGCGGTGTGCCGGAAATAACAATTCAGCGATTAGTAACAATATTTCGCGAAACGGGATCTGTACGTGATAAACCACGCAACAGACAACCGCATGTTCTTACAGAAGAGGTGATTCAGAACGTTGAGTATCGCACTTCGCATTCAACTAGAAAGTCAGTTCGTAAACTTGCTGCGTTACGAAGTTTACCAAAAACAACAGCATACATAGCCTTAAAAGAAGCTGTATCTACATGCATTTAGGATACAGGCTGTACAAGAATTAAAGCAGATAGACAAGGTCGCACTATCAGATACTGTCGTTGGTTTAAATCATTCATCAGAGAGCAAGGAATGGATGTTTTGGACAAAGCTTTCTTTAGTGATGAAGCATGGTTCCATTTAAACGGGTATGTGAATAGCTAAAATTCACGATGTTGGTCAAGTGATGATTCCCATGTGTTACACGAGCAACTATTTCAACCGACGTCGAATAATTGGGCCTATTTTTTTCAATACCACAGTTGACGGTACCGTGTATCCAGACATAATCACTCAATTTATTTCCATGCTTGAACCTGATGAATGCGATTGTTGATTACAAGATGGGGCTACATGTCACACGTCAAATGAAACTGTGGATATGTTGATGTAAGTTTTTCGGTGACAGAGTAATAAGTAAATATTTGTGGCCAAGCCGCTGCCTGGACTTGACATCTCTAGACTTTTTCTTATGGGGATATTTAAAACAAATCGTGTATACAAATAACCCAAGGACTGTACAAGACCTGAAAACCAACATCCGCAGAGCCATTGAGGAAATGAACTTGTCAACTCTCCGTGAAGTTGCTTCCAACATGCTAAGACGTCTGAATCTTTGTTTGAACGAGCATGGCGGGCATTTTCAACATCTATTGTGAGGCTACGTTTCCCTTCCTTCCACACAGGGTTGCAGGGTGCATGTAAGCTACTCTATTTTTCCTACTTTTTTCAATGTTTTTATTTAGTGTTTTCAATGATGCCATGTGATAAACAGTACCTAAACACATGCTGTTGCACTTAAGCACAGGTAGTGTTACCAGTGCGTAGCGTAAAACTTCAAAAACCACGTTTTCGCGAGTACGCCATTAATGACAGAATTCTGGACAAGCTGATGGTGAAAATGAACCGTTATTCTTCGACTGCGATAACTACCGATTCAACCCACAAATCCGCGCTGAAATTTGTGGACTGCATGTCCATGCAGATGTGTATAAAACATGGTAAATCGCATGTCAATTTTTTTTTTTTACTTTCACTTATATTTGGCAACACTGCATGTACACACGTGGAATTCATTAGTTGCTTTTATGTTTAAAAATATCTACATGGATCGAGGTAAAAAAAAATGGTGTATCATTTATACGTGTACCTCATTACGATCAAAATTTAGCCTGTACCTGATTTCAACTTGCGTTTTAAATGGTACACTTGTAGTTACTATGTGAAGTCTTGACCCAACTACGGTAGATCCCATAGTTTTGGAGCTATGGAGCTTTAAAGTTCATTTTTTCATGTTTTTGGCAGCCTATAACTCCGGAAGGAAATATTCGTGCACCCAGATGGTCTGTTTGGTTTTATCTTGGTGTCAGGAATCATCATCTAAATGTTGTCGGTGTTGCTTTATATATATAAATATGTATATACTGAAATACATTAAATATAAAATACATGGTAAGATTAAAAGGAATCTATAAAATAAGGACTAGTACCTACATTATTTCATTAAATACATAAAACACCCTCTTTGAATCTATGACAATTTGTATATTAAAAGTTACTTTACAAAGAAAGAAAGAAATACGAAAATACCACTTCAGTTCAGCCGAATTTTAGAGTAAGGGCAACATTTTCACCTAAACCAAGTTGTTCCAAATCAAAATCGACGAATCCAATAGTTCGAATATGCCGATGACATTTCCAGAAAGTGGCCACAAGTTTAGGATCGACGAGTGCTGCGCCTTCCTCTATATAGAAAGTGTGTAATTGGTTAGAGATACGTCGCTGGCATAGATTCAGTAAGAAGGTTTCTGCACCCAACACCATACCAAATGTGATTTCTTCCAAGATGGTAGCTCCTTCGAGAAACAGTACAGCAATATCTGAGTCTATATCAGAAGAAAGATATGCATATTTCAGATACGGAGATGAAATAGGCTGTTTTACCTCACACCAAATTATCTTCTTAACATCCAAATGCAAGTGTTGTAAATGTTTGCAATGATTTAAAATTGGAACAAGATCTACTTCTGTGTGGAAGGAGAAACATTCGAATTTTAGACATGTTAAATTCTTGAAATTCATGATCAAATCTTTCTGCATGTTCAAGGATACTGGATATGAGGCACAAGTTGCAAGAGTTAACTTCCTAACACAATTATTTGGTGATATTAATTTTTTTAGCATTTCGTGGCGATGATAAGTTAAGAGCCGTAAATCAATATCGGAAAATTTCCAATTTTCAGTGTTAAATTTTTGTACATTAGAGTTTACTAAATCACTGCAATCGTCCAAGAATTCTCCCCAGTGCATGTTTACATTTTGTAACTTGTGAACATTTTCAAATAAGGTAATAATTCCTTTATGGCTTATTTGTGTATGATACAAGGATATTATCTGCAATGTATGACAAAGTAGGTTTTTGTAGTGTTTGTAAGAGCATATGTGCTGAATGTTCTTTGATAAATTGCACGGTTCAACAACACTTCGTGTCTGGATTTCGTTTGATGCAAATGGATTATGTAATAGCTCTTTGTGCATTTTGTTATCTGCTTCACACTTCCAGGTCGCTGTGAGAAATTGGATTCCTCTGTCAGTACATCCTGATTCTGAGAGGTCCAGAACTTTCAGTTGACGACAATTGACGCCTATAACACGCAATATATCATCAGTACAATGGGGCCCTAACACTAATTTCGTTATACAGTCACTGTTGGCTTTAATTATACCCGATAACTTGACGTTTGTCTCCCTTTGAGCGCAATAATCATTAATCTCGGAATAATAAGGTAAGACTAGATGTTCATATTTGTCAAATTTGGAAAGACACTCAAAAAACTTGGAGAAATATTTTTTTGGCACTCGAACTTGTAAACCAAATTTCATACCTGATGATAACAAAACATTCATATAGAAAAGAGTGTGATTACATTCGCGCGTAGTTAAATCTAAACGTTCGTGTGATGAGTGGGAATGCACTAAGTCGTTTAGAAGGTCCACTCGAATAGTGACAGGCAATTGTTGGAAGTAGTTTTTCACTGGTTCCAAGTTGACCTGTTCAAAGGTCAAAGTTTTTTCATTGATCTTGATCTTGCTACTACATTTCCTTAAAATATTATTCAGTTGTTGTACCAGAACAATTTGTAGTGAGGACGGCTGAAAGAATAAATCGTATTTTGCAGACATCTTTTCTCAAACATATATACTCCAAATTGTAATAACATAGCCGTGGAACAAGATATCAAAGTTGCCTAGAAAAGGAAGCTGTTTCCATGGTGTTGATTAGTATAACAATCATGCAGAAAAAATACGTTTTAAAATTTCGAGTAACTACGGCTGTAAAACAATGGCTTTGCTGATTCCCAGTGGGGGCATTCGGTCGAAAAAGTGTCACACGCTTTTTCAGGCCAGCCACCCTGAATGAGTTTTCCTCATTCACACCAGGCAAATAACGGGGAGGCACCTAACTTATAGGTCCCAGGCCGCTTCCCTTTCCTCGGATTGTGTGCTCGCCGAGAGACGTCATCCCTCAAAACGTGAAGGGCTAAATGGCCTTGCACAGATGCCGAAATCCCAGAAATCTAAATCCTAAATCCAGTGGCTTTACTAGCTTCATTTAACACATTTCGAGCTGGTTACGGGCTCAGTCCGCCGTGGAACTAACATTCAGTAAGACGGACAAGGGAGATAACCCTCCCTTTGCTTTACAATTTTATTTGGAATAAACTTAAGGGGGGTTATTCGCAGCACGTCTTTCATGCACATTCATTGGTACTGCTTCGTTCAAATTTGAATCGTTAGATGGCATGGGTACATAATTTTCGTCACAACACTCACAGAAGAAGTTTAACACACATCGAAAAGAGAGATGTTCATGGTTATATATTAGTTATTGACAATATAGTACAATACGAATAATTGTTGTAGCAAGTTAAGAGACCTTTCCAAAGAGCAAGCTTTGCGGTTTTCAGAAAGACCTCAAACATTTTTAAAAACAAAATACTTTTTAATGTATTATTAGCTACGTGTCCTTGCTAAAACAGAAGCTGCGGCAGAAATTTTGAATGGGATCAACTGGAGAAAATTGCATGTGTTTCCATAATCCACTGTCTTATAACCCGTACTATAGCTTGTATACAACCTCCGTATCATTCAATGTAAAGTCGCTTACCTTTACTTTTTTTTAATACACTGACCAACCAAAACATTATGAGCACCTGTTTTTTGAACGAAGTCAGTTGGGCTGACGTAAAAGGCACGGGACACAACAGAGCCAGACGATGGCAGGGATTTCATTCGGATCAGTCAATGTAATGCTTGTGCGTAGAATAGGGATATAATAGTACTTCATACGGGTCAGATTGTGATGGCCAGACAGCTGGGAAAGAACATATCGAAAACAGCGTACTTGACGGGGTTTCGTGTGCTGCCGTGAATCAAACCAAAAGAGATGGGGCGGCTACACCTCATTAAAGATGTCGGACGTTGTACAGTGTCGAGGTTCGTTCCACTTTTGGTCACAAAAAAGTAGACTTCCTTCCAGAAATTAAGTCCAGAAAATGAACCTGGATTCTTATGTTCCTTTGGGTCTGTGCGTACAGATATTGGCGGATGTAGCCCGGGGCCGGTGGGCCCAGGCCCCCTAGCTTTCTTGAGTAACAAAAATAATTTATGCTGTTATTTATATATTTTTGAAAATTTATAGTACTCACGATATACCTATAGTAGTCTGGGTTCTGGCTGTTCCCCCTCCAGTTTTTATCATCTAGGTTCGTCTCTGATATTAAAATCTATTTTCTCTTCATTCCGCCACCGAGTAACATGCGTACATGTCTAAAAGAATCTACAAGAGAAATATACCATTTGAACTTGGCTGCCAAGTAAATATCTAATTTCCATATAGAGAACGGCCATACATTATGACAATAGAAAATAAATAAGTCAAAAACTGGCATATTGGGTAATACATGATTGAAGTCTGTGGTGGGCGCAGGAACCCACAACACTAAAATACACAGACCGAAGGCTACTTTGCGCCATTATAGCAGGATCGTCATTTCAGACTTCACTTGAGGGGGGCAAGAGCACCCATTGACATAAGACTTTCACATTTTGTACTAGTATATTAGTAGACAATCGATTAAAATATATGAATTCCTCAAACTCTTGGGAGGGGGCAATTGTCCCTCCTGCCCCCCTCTAAATGACGCCCCTGCATTATAGTTCAGTGGTTAGTCACAGATCTGTGGGTAAGAGTCCATGTGAGTGAGTTCGAATTCCCTCTACAAAAAATAAATCGCACAGTGTAATAAACCATATTATGTATTAAACCATATTACCCTCCCATCTCTAATGTATATTCTCGAACATAAAGCAGAATAGAAAGATAACCATCTTAGTTCAGTGTTTCATAAAAGTGAATCACTTTGTAAGAAAATAAATGGTCACTAAATGATATCCCTGTTATTTTGAGCACTATAAAACTTGTCAGTTAAATTTGCTAATGAAATGTTGACATCACTTGCTGTCTCTTAAATGACAAAAAAAAAAAAAAAAAAAAAAAAAAAGTTTGATCTCAAATGCGACATGTCGGCGTAGCCAAAAGGAACTAATCTGACTCAAGTGCTCCTTTAGTAAGTGTCACCTAAAATCATTCTGTTTACCATACATGCGGCATGTTCCATTTGTGACCCCGGTGTTAACGGCGTTTTCTTAAAAAATAATTTATCACAACAGTTGCACAGTCATGTGCAAAAAACTTACTTTCTAGAAGCTGTATATTTAACACTGCAGTACATAAGATTTCAGCAAAGTAGTTATATGCTGTGCTCTTCATAATTTTTATCTTTTTCCCCATTAGTTGAGGGCGTACCTCTGGTGCTTGGGACCCTTGGTTCGATCCCCGCCCAGATACGTTTGTGGTGGACATTGTGTCCGTGGTTTTTCTTGGGGAACTCCCGTTTCCTCCCCCATTCTAATTCCACCACACCAATTCATCCACCATTCACCTGGCGTAATCACCCGTCTCCTTTAGCCTTTACGGCATAACCGTGGGATGCTAAACTGACACGTTTCGTTCCATTTCATTTTCTTTCTCGTTAGCATATGGGTCAAAATGCACTACGTATCTGGGAATGTAAATAGAAAGTATTAAGAAAAAAGTAAATGTTCAAGTTTTATTCATTTTTTAAATATATGGGCCTAGATTCTGCTTAATTAAGTTACTTTACCGGGCGTGACTTCGCTGTACATGGTCCCTTCCATCGGTGGAAACATTAACTTCCAATGTTGATTCAGTATCATGAAATAATTTGGAAGCAACCTGAATTAAGATGTAACGAAAATGGTCCTGGAAGTCAGAAATACTGGAAGTTGGACAACAATAATCTGATCACACAGACCACAATTGAACGAACGCCATCAGGGCTGTCATAGCTATTTATGGGTTGTAGCGAAAATAAATTGTTTAATACTTCCTAGTACTTCCTTCTACCTGTTAGCTAATTTCATAAGTATTTCAGTATCGTGCAACTAAAGATAACTGAAAATAATGGGCGCGGGGTCAGTGCATTGGCTCTCAACACCATATTTCCGTCATTCACAGATCAGTATATCGTCGGCGGCAATTCAAAACCTGCTATGTGCATTTTGCAGGAGAAGCGAAAAACAGTATCCTGGTTAGATTTTTCGCTTTATAAAAGTGATGTTATAAGTAATATTTGATGCTGCACGTAACTGGTACCTTCTCAAGTTACTTGAAAAGGTATCAAGTTACGTGCAGCATCAAATATTACTTATAACATCACTTTTATAAAGCCAAAAAGCTAACCAGGATACTGTTTTTCGCTTCTCCTGCAAAATGCACATAGCAGGTTTTGAATTGCCGCCGACGATATGTAATGAATGCTACGTAGTACAAAAAATCATCATCTAGGGCAAAGCACTCGTTAAAGCACACACATGGACATTCCTTGTCTTTTCCCCTTACCCTTCAATTGTGTTATTTCTCGATGTAATCTCCCATTAGATGTAGCTGTTGCTTTTTTTTTTTTTTTTTTTTGCAACGTCAACGTTATGATTGTTTAGAAGTGTGTTTTGTCATTGGAAAATCACTGATGCTATTATCCGACTACAAGATACGATGTTCACGGAGAGTGTCCTTTATTGTCAGAATAGAAAAATCGCTGGAATCGGGCTCTGGTGTGCAGAGAGCGTGCACCACCGCTTCAAAGTTGTCAGTAGTGATGCGCACGAGACAAGATTTGAGGCTGTCTCGTCTCGAAATTGTGCTGTAAAAGTGATGTCTCGACTCGAAAAATGTATATTTCTCTATTGGAAGAGCTCTGTCCCGACTCGAATTTTGAGAGGAAAATTCTGTCTCGTCTCGTGCGTAGGGGTGGACGGTTCCTGAAAACGTAAACCGCGGTTTCGGTTTGCCACTTAAACCGGTTTGGAACGGTTAACCGAAACCGAACCGAACCGTTCCCAAACCGAACCGAACCGAACTGATCCCAAACCGAACCGAACCGAACCCAAACCGAACCATTCTCAAACCGAACCGAATCGTACCGTTCAGAACTGTCCGGAGAATTTTGACAAACTAAACTGTCCGAAGGGTTTGAAACGTGGTTTCGTTTACTATTGGCTAACCAAAACTTAAGCGAACTCCGTCAAAGCAAATTCAGCTGTGTCCACATGAAGCTGAATTTAATCTTTAACTCACTAGTAACATACGACCACGTTGTAGATTTGTGTATAATAAAAGAATAAAATAGCAAAGAGCCTGCAAGTACTCATTGCAGTATATATATATCATTTCATATGTCAACGGAATAAAAAAAATCACTGGTAGTGATCAGTCTTTGAAAAAGATGAAATTCATTGGGTTAAGTTCTGACCTGTTAAGCCCCCATTCTACAACTGCTTCAAATTCGAAAATTTTGTTATTCCCCTTGTTTACCTTCACTTTTAATATTCCCGCTCAAATAACAGCTTGCTTCATTTCTCTCATTTTTCATACTTTCATTCTCACCGTTGTGATTAATATTATAAGAAAAGCGTGATTAACTAACCAGACTCATCATCCTCAAAACGCCGAATACATATTTCAGACTTTGACCGTTTCTGATTTTGAAAACCCTCCTACGTACAAGTACTATGTAAGTCAATACTCGGCACCTTGTATATCACATCGTTAACAAATCATTATATAATTACTGTAAATAATAAGTAAAAACTTCTTGTGAGTTTTACTGAAACGTTTGGATTGCGAGCGTAGCGAGCAAGAAAATTCTTAACAAATCTGTTTCTTTGCAAACCGACAACAATATTGATTTAATAGGGCGCCAAATTTTACGGGGCACCACATCGTTTACTCATTTTCAACACTTCTTTTTTCTTATTGCTTGTTCGGCGCCCTTCCCCCGTAGCTACGACTCTGGGTGTGGTATCTTCTCCGTCACGATGTAGGTTTTGTACATTTGCTAATCGTACACATAAATATCATTCTCTGACAGAAGAGTTGCACTAAGTTGCAATCTCACTATCTTCGATTCTGGACAGTGAACACAATGGCGAGGAAACATCTACCATCTACCATTTCCCACTTTAATTTCTCTTTATTTCATCACCATACGGCCAACGAGTGTGATTACAGAGGTAATGGAGGAGTACACACGAGAAATTGTAAAAGATCTAGGCTTAATAATAGACCAAGGGCTTATAGTCCTGGACCCATAGTATACCTCCGTAAAAAAATCGAGGTCCAGAGAATTTGATTTTTGATTTGTATTTTGGGATCATTATTGAATTAATTTAGCTTGGGTAGACATTTCTAATCCGGGCCGATTAGGTTCTGAACGTCATTTTATCCCTTTCGATACGGTGCGCTTTTTGATGTTTTCGTTCACGAAGTTATGCAGGTGCTGCAGCTTCCCTAATTATCCTATTGACACTTTCTGTGGTGCGTTGTGTTGGCCAAAGACAAGGTTTTCAGATGTTGGTATATTTGTTTCAATCTAGCCAATAAGAGGAAAATTATAGAGGGAAAAATGGGATTTTTTCAAAATTTTCACTTAAATCCGGGAATTAAAATTTCTCATGGCTGGAAACACTGCTACTAGATAGATGCAACTCATCTTAAAATAAACTTTGGTACACCACTAATATATCCTAGAAATATGATGTCGATATCTAACAAACTAAGCATGTAATTTTAAAAAACATATCATCCTATCTTTTAAAAAATCGCCATTTTCTGGACGTCATTTTTAAGAATGGCGAATATATTTTAATGATGACTTAATATTTCGTGAATCATGAGATTTACATTCAACATTCTTGTATCAAAGCGTAGATTATGAAGATCAAATATCCTTATAAACATAGAAAATAACCTATCAGAGCAACCTTTTGGTCATTTTACAAAATAGCGAATACTATATAGGAAACTATAATAAAGGATGTTATTTTTTTGGTTTGTTTGAGTTATGCCATAGTGGTTAAAGGAGACGTGGACCTATTGATTATAGACGAATCCAAACCACTTTTTAGTTCAACTGTACCCCCGGGAATCGAACCCGGGACTATACACTCAAGGCATGCGTGCTAGCAACTAAATTAACTGTAGGTCTAACGGAAAGTTATGATGGAGGCTATAATAAATAACGAATAGACATATATTGAAATAAACTAAATATAAATAGGTTTCAATCCTTTTATTGTGATCAGCAAAGAATGTCTAAGATCATGAATAGAAGTAATTAACGCAAGTAGATAAAATACATAAGTTTGCCTATGGGTACACAAGTATACAAATTCAAATTATAAAGAATGCTCATTATAAGTAATGAATACATGTATATAAATTTGTTTGATTTACATTTGTATGAAATACGTGACAATTTTCTTAAGCTATATTAATTCAATAATGATGCAAAATTGCAAATGAAAAATGAAATTTTGTGAAACACGATTTCTTTTTACAGGCGTATATCGTGAAGCTTGATTTAATTATGTCCATTTGCAATTACGCGTTTTTACAATCACTTGCAATACATTTCCAGCATGACGAACATTTCAGAAGAGCGTATCGGCAGGAGCATCTTTTCGTAGCGCAGGTTTTGCAGTTACATGTTCACTGAGTAGAGGCTTTAAAAATTTAATAGGTTTAAGAACACCATCAACGTTTTCCCATCGAAACTCACAGAGGTCTTTTGGAACATACGAACAATTCAAAACATTTACACATCTTCTGAGTAAATAAAATGTTCTTTTAATGTGTCCATGCACGGACGATGGCGTTGGCGGAAGGTCACTTAGTGGGACTGATCTCTTGAACTCATTGTAGGAAAGTTCATCAAAAGTGCGAACATCACACTTTGTTTTCCACACTTGCACAAGATACTTATCGAGGTCTTTGAAGTCACAGTCGTCGTCAATCTCAGCAAATTCTTTTAGAATCTTCACTGGTTCAGCGGCTAAAGCTCCCCGCTTAGTTCCTATTTTGCTCATAATGTCATCACATGTAAGAATATGGGCCTTGATGAGAACATTGTAAATCTCTGAGTTGAGTCTATGGTACAAAATATGAAGAGGGATGAAGCGTCTTTTTACACCTGTTCCATAACATATCCATAGTTCTTCCAATCCTTGACTTATAAGAAGTGCAACAAAATGAAGTAACAGAATAATTACATCTGTGTTATTCGATAGAACAATTATTCACTTGAAACCTTTCGAATTGCCCACTCTACATGTGGAATGAACGAAGGTCAGCTTCCTGCAATTTGTATTTCAGTTCTTCCACAATATGGCCTGCACCGTTTGAATATATTTGTGCCGGCATCAATTCCTCATTAACAATCATTCCACTAGCAATAATTGGAAATTCTGAGTTTGCTGAAACATCAGTAATATTTCGCCGCACTAGCATCTCCAGATTGAGCTTGTTTGATGTAGATCACCATACTTTATCATGTTGCAAAGACAGAGATGTAGAATTTGTTATACATGCAAGTTCGATTCATCCAGTTGTAGACATTCGCCTCATTTTCTCACACTCTTTGAGCGAAAGTTCAAGACAACTGTCAAATATGATATGCAGTTCTTGCAGAATACATACTGATTTTGATATTTGTAGAACTCTCTGAATAACCTCTCCAAAATTTTTCATGGATGACAGCTTGACCGTTCGCAATTGGGACATACTGTATAATCCACAATAACAGCAGTGTTTAGTGCAGGGGCCTTTTCGAAATAAAAATCGCCAGTTGAAAGAAATTTTTCTAATTTTTTAAAGAGTGTGTGTTTTACTGGTTTTGTCGCAGCATCTCCATCAAATAACGCATTTGTTGGGAGAAGGTCGTGAGACATAATGTTCTTGATAGATTCCCCACTTTCTTTTGCCAGATCTATCTCTATGTTGACTTGGGAAAGAATTTTATTTGAGATCACCAGTGGAGCTTTTCTGGTTGCTGGTTCCGTTACACTGTTCCGATTAAAGCGTGGAAGGTTAGCTTTATTGATTACGTCAAAAAGCGATTTTATTTTCAATACAAACTTCTCCTGCTTCAGCTGTGTATATAATTCTGGCCCATGTGAAAACATATCTAATAGACGTGCCTTTACATCGTTATTCACATGTTGTTTTGTGACAAACTTATGCAGCCTCTCAGGCTCAATCATTTCAAACGGATTTCCTCATCGCTGCGTAAAATGAGCAAGGCTCTCAACATTTCTATTGAAACGTTCTCCTCTCTTTCCCATTAGCTCATGGTGAGGAACAGTTTCACAGTGGTCTGTTAATTTAGAATTAGTCACCTCTTTGAAAACGTTACAAATAGAAAGTACTTCGTGGTAAACTAGTTGCCATTGAGCAACATAGTCACTTTTAGGTGTTTGACCGACAATTCCCTTGAAACTTTTCTGATCTCTGAATGGTTTGTTCTAATTTCATATCAGGAGCTACAGCATTGAATCGTCCTTCTTTGTCTTTGATCACGAAGTGTTCTTGAACAAATTTGTTGTGAAGGTACTTGTTTTCTACTTCTAGTTTTTTTATTCTTTCCAAATATCAGGAGCCATATCTCACATAGTTTATACAATCGAATTCACGAAACACAGGAATGAGTGACTCCACAGTTTTTTCTGCAGCTCCCAGTCACCTTTTCTATCAGCATGTACTAGGTCCTTCACTAGACCGATTAAAATTACATTTCCCCATTTCTTGCAAAGCTCTGACTTAACCTCGCACTCTTTGATAAACTCTTCAAACTTGACTCTTAAGGTTTGTGATATTGAACGAAGTGTAGTAAATGTTGCCTGGCTTTTCATTATGTCCTTCAAATGAAGTGCGTTCTGTGCCTTGCACGCTTCTTCCACAACATATGCGAAATCTAATTTGTTATTCTTCTTCCAGAAGGCCATCCAACGTAATGTTTCTATAACCTCAGAGATGGTGAGCATACCCTGTAACGATCGAACATAATGAGTTTTGCTCAATACAGATTGCACAGTTTTGGCTCCAAAGATTTTAGTCTCAATGAGTGCATCTTCTATGCCACATCCTGTTAGATAACTTCCTACACACCGCAGTGCAACTTTTGTCATGTGAAAAATGCCCATCATTGGATAAAGTTCACTAAATTCTTCTGATTGCTCATACTGATCTCAGCGACAATACGGAAGACACCTTTGTCACAGAATATTGGGAGGATTGGTTGATCTTCAAGCTGAGCACGCACATTTTGGAAATTTTTTATAGCTGTTGCGTAGTTTGAGACAGGAGATGATATTACTGGTAAAAAGCCAACCTTTTTGATTAAGACGGTACTCTGGGAGATTAGAGCATGAATTCCAGCCCATGGAGGAACTGCCTTGTGCTGATCTTTCAGTCCACACTAAATAAGAGTAATAACAAATTCAGTTTCCTTGGTTTTACAGATTGCAGTATCAGGCACTACATTATGCATATCCTCAGCCACTTGGAAACTTTCTGGTAAATCGGGACGTGTTTTTGCTTTTAGTAGTTTTGCACACACTGACAAGGCAGCTGTGTTATAAGTTTACAACTTCGTTTCTGTATATTTAATGCTGACACTGATTGTTACCCTGCATCTAACTCATTGGCACGGTCTTGAAAACGCACCATTGCCGTATTATGTGTGTCATATGTGCCAGACAAAGAAAAGCTGTCTTCAGAGTCAACATTATCAAAGCCTGCAATTGTAAATGATTTGTTAGTAAAGTGACTGGGGAGTGGTCTTGGCCAGAGATATGAAAGACATTCATAACCTACGTCTGACACAAGAATGTTCAATGTAGGTCTCATGATTCACTAAATATTAAGTCATCATTAAAATATATTCGCCATTCTTAAAAATGACGTCCAGAAAATGGCGATTTTTTAAAAGATAGAATGATGTGTTTTTTAAATTACATGCTTAGTTTGTTAGATATCGACATGATATTTCTAGGATATATTAGTGGTGTACCAAAGTTTATTTTAAGATAAGTTGCATCTATCTAGTGGCACTGTTTCCAGCCATGAGAAATTTTAATTCCCGAATTTAGGTGAAAATTTTGAAAAAATCCCATTTTTCCCTCTATAATTTCCCTCTTATTAGTTAATTTGAAACAAATATACCAGCATCTGAAAAACCTTGTCTTTGGCCGACACAACGCACCATAGAAAGTTTCAATAGAATAATTAGGGAAGCTGCAGCACCTGCATAACTTCGTGAACGAAAACATCAAAAAGCGCATCGTATCGAAAGGGTTAAAATGACCTTCAGAACCTAATCGGCCCGGATTAGAAATGTCTACCCAAGCTAAATTAATTCAATAATGATCCCAAAACACAAATCAAAAATCAAATTCTCTGGACCTCGATTTTTTTACGGGGGTATACTATGGGTCCTGGACTATTAGCTGGAATAAACACATTTCTTTCTCTCTCAATTACAGAAAGTCTCAGCATATTCTGCCGGTACTTAATGAAAACAATATCCTAACCATGTCCCGAAGACGATATCTCTGATACTGTTCTTTACTATACAAAATAGATTCACATAAAACACCACCTTAGTTGCATCATAAATTAACATGTAGATCAGAAATTCACCGTTACAATACCCGAGGAAGTAATAAACTGAATATGCCCCGGCATTCTTGAAAAATAACAGAGAAGGCATTTTCGATTTCGGCAGTAAGAATCTGAAACTTCCTACCAAAGTCAATCACTGACAAACCATACAATTCATTTAAATTATCACTCCAAACATTATTATTTAGGGATCAGAGACAAAGCATTGGCACACAAGAAAAGTTTACTACAGTATGAAATTGGACTAACAGTATTAGTTTTTTCTTTTCTTTTCTTTTCTTTTTTTCTTTTTTTTACATTTACATTTACATTTGTATCTTGTACCTTATTTGTGTCTTTGTTTTTTCTTTCTTTTCTTTGTAATGATGACAAGGGTTAGGTGGCAGAGCAGCCTCAGGTTGAACCTCTCCCGCTGAAATAAAGAGAAATTCAATTCAATTCAATTCAAATTGGCAGAAATTGATCTGGCATACGGGAAAGCGGACGGTAAGGGTCGTGTGGCACAACGATGTACAGACAACAGTTCCCTAATCTTAGAATTCCACACCACGCAACGTTTTCAGGTGTAGATCGAAGATTACAAGAAACAAGATTGCTGGAAGCACACAGGCCCAATGTTGGACGAAACAGAACCGCATGGACTGGGCTTTTGAGGAGGAAATTCTTGCTTGAAATCAGAGAAAACCGTCCACCAGCACACGGGTAGTAACTGCTGAAATTAAAACCCATCATCGGCAGATTCGGAACATGCTTCACGAAAATCAGATGTACTATTTCCATGTCCAAAGGGTGTATGCATTACACGCCATCCACGTAGGCGGGAGTTTGTCCAGTGGCTACGCGAACCATGCTAATATATCCCGCTTCATGTCTCGTATTTTCTTCAAAGATAAAGCTATGTTTTCCCATGATGGAGTGATGAACACTCACACTCAACATTTGTGGTCTGAGGCAAACCCATATGGAATGTCAACTCGTGCCCATCAGGAACGGTGTTCTGTGAATGTGTTGGCATGAATCGTTGATAATTCTCATCAGACCGTACCTACTACCACAATGCCTAACCGCGTAGGGTATTTTTGAAAGAGATTCTGCCTGAACTACTAGAGACTGTGCCACTGGCTGTTCATCGAAACATGTGGTTTATGCACAACGGTGCTCCAGCACATTTGCTGTGGAGGTGCGAAATTGTCACAACGCGTCCTTTCCGAACAAATGGATGGCAGAGAAGGACCGGTATCTTGGCCACCTCGCTCATCCGACCTTAACCACTTAGATTTATTTTTCTGGGGCCATATGAAACAACTAATCTGCGCGACGCCTGTGCAATCAGAGGAGGATTTGGTTGCTGGAATTGTTGCTGCAGCGTGGAGCATTCAGGAAACGGCAAGAGTGTTTCAACGCGTTCGCAGCGTCTTTCCCTTCGACGCAGCTGTAACCTTTGCATTGAAGTGGTGGGTTGAAACTTTGAACACCTTTTGCAGTGTCCGTTCTGACAACCATCCTCTTTCCACGTAAACAAAGACTCCCCTCTGTACCTTGCTCCCTACAACTACCTTCTGTATGCAGTCCCGTTATACGATTTGGATCCAGAAATATCGGCCCTTGTTACAGTACGTATAAATATCCTGAATGGAAGGAATATTTTGTTTCGCATCCGTCAGTTTAGATCATTGATTGAAAAAAATGTACTGTAGTCGCATTTGTGTGATGTACTAATCGAAATGAATGTGCTAAAACAGTTATGTGTATTTTTATTATTATTATAATTACGCGTTCTTTATTTGTCTGTAGTTCTTGTTCAATTACTGTAGTTGTAAAGGTAGATGCGTTCTCAAAAGCGTTGTGATATTAATATGATCAGATCAGCAATCGGAATTTCTTTATTTTATGTTACTTATCGGCTTGTGCCGTAGTATTTTTACATTCTAGGAACGTAAAGTTTCCAGTGAGTTCTTGTGCAACGGCTTTACTAGTACTTTTTGAGGCGGTATGCAAGCACACACAGTAATTTTTACTTCATCCGCCATCTTTTATCTTCGTGTCTGAGTACTGACCTGCCACGTAGTATTATTTCCAGGCAGTGAAATGTCCTTTACATGTTGTTGTCCACTTAATTTACGTCATAAAATATCAAGGAATTCCCTGTGCCGCCATTGCACAAATCTGAAAACTGCAAATTTGGATAGAGTAGGTTAGGATATTTTGTCGATATCATGCCGCATCACGTCTACAATCGGTTTTCCCACGCTTTCGGGAGCCTATAACACATAAACGACACGCCTTTCGTTAGAAACAGCATAAACTTTCTTCGTTACCTGATAATATTACACTACGATATATTCCACATACAGGTGTAAATCATGCCCCCCCCCCAGTCATTTCAAGACGAATTTAATGTTTCATTCTAAACGTAGCTTCTCCTGGAATAGCATCTACCCTTCAAGTAACTGCCACCCCTACCACGGTATCTCCTACATCCGCCCATGCCGTAAACTTGTCTTCTAACTGATATTAAGAGTTTTATTCCAAAATTCAAAGCATCAGTAAAAGTACCCACACAAGTACGCCCCCTAAATTGTTTCAGTAATATCAAAATAATTTTAATCTGAATAAAGTTATACCGAAAAATGTAACATTCACCCTTATTATAATGTCTGGGTGAACGGTTGCTAATAATGCAAACTGCATTTCTGTCGATTTCAAATATTGAACTGAAACCGAACAAAAGTCCTCAAAAAGGGCCCAACAGTTCTTAAACCGAACCGAACCATTTTACAAACCGAACCGTTTCAAAACCGAACCGTTTCCAAACCGAACCGAACCGAACCGTTTGCAAACCGAACCGAACCGTTCCCAAACCGTACCGAACCGAACCGTTCCAAACCGAACTGTACCGAACCGTTCCCAAACAGAACCGGACCGGTTTGAAGTCCAAACCGATTGATTCGGTTTAGACTACAAACCGAACCGAAACCGGTTAACCGGTTCTTGGAACACCCCTACTCGTGCGCATCCCTAGTTGTCAGTTAGGAGTGTCTGATGTGCAGGAACACTTTTTGTGAAAAAAGGACATGAGGAACATTCTGGAATGGTTTGTTTGCAATGCTGGACTGCGCTTAGTCTTCAAAACATGTTCGTAATATGCAGGAGTCACTGAGTAAAAAAGTGAATGAGAAATACACCTTCACTTTCCCAAAACATGGCTACCACCACCTTCTAAGCACTGGCGGGAAACCAAAATTTCTTCGGTAGCTGGGAGTCTGTGTGTTTCTATTGTAACGATTGCCGTTTTGTTTCAAGATTGAAAAGATACTAATTTGCGGGTACATGACATGTACACTCATGTCCAAAATTATTGTCGCATGTCTATAAATATGTTGTTGTAGGAATATAATTTGATAACGAATTCGCCCGGCATTTCTTATAATGTTAGTATGTGTATAATCGGCAAAGACATGTATGTGGCAAATTTCATGTCAAAAGAGCAGTGTAAAACGAAAATAAAACTTTCTTGTCCATTTGGCAACATTTTGTTTTACTCATTCTAATTTTCATATTTATAATTCTTTTCCTATGAAATTTACGACAAATATACATTTCCCAATTATACACAAAGTAAGAATATTAAAAGTACTCTGCAAAATCACTATCAAATTATATTCTTACAAAAAGACAGTTATATATATGCGACAATAATTTTGGACATGAGTTCAGGCCCATATCCAGGGGGGTCTAGGGGGGGCCGGGTCCTCCTAAATTTTTGCTGGCCCCCTAAAAGTTTTACAGTAGGCTTGCAAAAGAACTATAATATGGTGATGAACTATCACATGGTTGAATCGGGCCCCCCTAACTTCAGCCGGCCCCCCCTAAGTTTTTGGGCTGGCTGAGGGCCTGCATGAGTGTACATAATTATGAGCTGAACAAAATATCGTACTTAAGGCTCAACCATCATGGGTAGTTTTCTAGAAGATATACAAAAATTCTGGGTTAAGTTCCAAAGTTGGGCGTTTGTTTCCAGCAAAATTTTTATAATTCACAGGAAAGATATGGACAATTTGATCGTTTATGTGCTTGATAATATATAAGAGTCTCGAAAAATCTGTTTATGTGTTATATATAAGCGGTTATAAACATGGGACTATACGGCGAACGGAGGGAACTACTTGGCGCAAGGTAACCGAACAGTTGCATTGTGGGAAAGAAACGAGCATTTATGTTATCAACATGGCGAATGTACAAGGGCAATGAACTAACAGTTTTAACATTTGTGAAGCAAAACGTTGATAACGAGCAAAATCTTTTAAAAGTTTGTGAAGAGCACGGATTAATGAACCTAATAACAAATTGAAGAAAGTGTGCAAAGGAGATAACAGTGAAAAAACGTGGAGAAAGCGGACGCCCAACTTCGGAATAAATGCCAAAATTCTCGTAATATCACGTACGTCAACTACGCCACCTATATTAAGTGAGTTTGATACTGAAGTACAGGCCTACACCTTCCATTATCAAGCCTCTCATTATGATAGAAATAAGACGATAGTACACACAATACTTAATAAGATATAACATTAAATTACATTACTTCTAGGGATAAAAGTAACATTATGAATACAGAAATTATAGAGATCTTTCTCGTCTTCCAATTCATAAACTTTAATAAAGCATTTGTCGCCAGATTGGAGCGGAAGGTGGGATAAATTAGGCTTAAATATCGACAATATCGTTATATGTGCTACTCAACAACTTTTGAATTGTTGTTTACTGTATTTTTACCCTCCACCGCTTCCGTTCCACTAGTATAGACCAGGGGACTCTCGGGATAGCTTTTCTGCTCTCATTTTTCCCACAATACTTTGCGGTCGGTGACGTCACGTGGAGGTATCGCGGTATATTTCAAAATAAGTGAAATTCTGCATAAACAATAACACTACTGTTTTAAGATGGGGAAAAGTTATCTTACTTGTGCAGTAGCTCATTCTAATAACATAGGAAGCAATACAAATGAAATAATGTTCCATCGATTTCCTAAAATTGATGAACTTCGAAGAAGATTGATTTCCCGCCAGGCCCGTATCCACGGGGGGGCTAGGTGGGCCGGGCCCCTCTAAACTTTGGCTGGCCCCAATAAAAGTTTCACGGTAGGCCTGCAAATGAACTATAATATAGTGATGAAGTATAATATGATTGGGTCGGGCCCCCCCTAACTCCGACCGGGCCCCCCTAAATTTTTGGACTGGCTACGGGCCTGTTTCCCGCTGTAAGCGAAAGAACACTTTTAATGTGGATAACGCACGAATATGTTCTGCTCCCTTTTCACCAGAGGATTATCAAAGAGTTTGAAAAAACGAGCTTCTAAGTTTCGTGCAAAAGTAGTGTTTAAGATCTGACCCTGTTCCTTCATTATTGATACCAAACTGGCATGGGGAAAAATAAACTAGACACTAGTCAAGTTGAAAAACAGGTATGTAACAACGATAATTAATTTTACTTTTATGACATTTGTTTCTGAGGGCCTGAAGCTTAAGGAGTTTATGTACGTAAAGTGAAGTGGAAGGGGGTATCAACGAGAATATAAATGTATACTCTCATATATTCTTTAATTTAAATGATATTCGTAAGTTTTGTTAAGTATCTGAAACATTATTCTAGCAAACAGTTCAAAGTGCACTTTGAGCAGAACATTCATAGAAACCTATTACGAACCGAACCTCACCTAACTTTACCTAATCTAACGTAATCTAATCTTGTTTAACCGAACCGTGCTTGTTACGTACAAATCACATTGATTTTGTTCCTTCTCGAATGCCACATCGTGTAACAAAATCATTTGTTCTGATCAAAGTGCACTCTTACCATATTCTTATAATTGAAGGCTGGCCGAGAGAGGGGGCTAAGCCACAAAAACTAAATTCCCATAAATCGAAGGGCAAAGTGTAGGACAAATGACTGCAAATTTTCCCTTGTGAAGGTCGTTCTTTTATGTATGTATACCACTCTATAGATATCTGTGCAACTTATAACCTGTAATACATAATGTAAACTGTGTTATATTGAGTAATAAACAAATATTAGTAATGTAAAGGAAATATTTTGCAGTCACGATTTCTGACAATTTGGTTAATACACACTAAATACAACGGGTTAGGTTAGATTTCTAACCTGACCTAACTTAACCTAACCTAATCAAATTAGGTTAGGTTAGATTCGGTTATATTAGGTTAGTGTAGATTAGATTTATAACATAACCTAACTTATCCTAACACAACCTAACCTAATTTATTATTACATGCCCGGAATCTCTGAAACTTTGAATAATGTTTGCTTTATGTATTTTACTACCTGAAATGTTCTTATTGAGAGGATTGGTTTACGGAAAGTATTTGAACTCCTTCCACCCTTAGAATTTACGTTTCAATGAAAGTGCAATGACAAAAATCCATAATGCCACCCCTTCCCCACGCCCAGAGGATGGATTTGGTTTTAAACGGCATCGGGTTGGTCACTATTCATTTCACTGACCCTGAAAATTATGGACTGGACACCAATTTCGGCTAAGTTAGTTAGTCCTGGCTGCATTAAAGTACCAAAAATCGTTCAAGTTGGTCGAGGAGAGTTGACAATCAAACATTGTTACAATGAATAGAAAATGTCCCCTCTTCCCTTAAAACGGAAGTTTTCAAAAACAATGGGACATGTTTTTCTTTAAGCTTAATGAGGAGTTTATATACCGAGTTTCATCTTTCTAACTTGATAGGTTCGTGAGATACTATATTTTAGGTACAAATTTTGAACCCCTTCTATCCCTTAGGATTCGCCCTTTAATCAAAGTAATAAGGGCCAGGTCAATTCATGTACGGTACTAAAAATTATAAAAATCGATCCAAAACTCTAGAATGAATTAGCGAGTAAACATTATATTCATTTTTATTTGTATAGATAATTAATCATTATTGACGATATTTATATATTTATTACATTATATTGTCTCATCTGTGAGTAGAAATAACTCATTATATGTATTTGGAAAGATAAGGAATATCATAATTATGTTTTGAATCCAGTTTTACGAATAAAGCGCGAAGTGTAACAAGCAGGCAAGAGAAAACAATCTTCACCTATACCTCCACATGACGTCACGGACAGGGAGCCAATCAGAACGCTAATTGCGAACTGGGGCTACCTGTTATTTTATATACCTTGAGTATAGACTACTTTGCGCTTGCCACTTGTAAAATGAATCCTTTGTGTTATACTAGATTTCCTATAAATATGAGTGCAGAATTTATTGAAGTGAGATGAATCGCCAGGTTTTAAGCAGGACTGCATATACTCACCACAGATTAATGTATTTGCATAAATCAACAATGCTGGAACAACATCAATTGACCGATAAATGCCGAGTTGCTTTATCGTCGGGGAGCTCCTCCGTGGATAAGCGGTTAGCATACGCGCCCTTGTCGCGGGAGATCCGGGTTGGATTCCCGGAGGGAGCTCATGTGGTTCGGATTCCACGTTAATCAGTAGGTCCACGCCTCACATAGCATCGCTGCTGAAAGGGCCGCTAAACTGAAATTCAACTCAACTCAAGCTTTATCGTCGGGCAGTGATGCCAACCTGAAACTTTATAAAATCCTACGTCGATAAGCAAAAATTTTCATTTTGCATCCGAATTTCCCACGTTGTACTATTAATATTATTTATGATAAAATATGAAAATAAAACTTACATATGTCATGCATTACTTTTTTCAATTCTGGGTGATTATCTATAAATTTATATTTTCCACGTTTATTAAATAGTTTGTGAATAACTATTTTGCTTAATCGAAAGCAAGTGTATTTTGTTATGTCAGAAATGCAGAGTCCATCACATCTTTATACATCACCTTATACTGGGCCGAATGATAATATAAAAATCTTGTTCTCCACACGTGTGTGTTTTGGAAATTGATTGCTTCTCGTTTGTTTTTTTACTTTCTCTTGCTTTCTTTTATTCGTTCGTCGTTGTTTTTCTTCAAATACCGGAGCACAAATTTCGTTTTTTGGTACTTGATTTTTTAAGAATCACATGTAATTAAGTCATTCCCTACTAGCCTGGACTCAGGCACGTAGCCAAGGGGTGAGTCTGGGGGGTCCGGACCTTCCCCCTTCGGAAACAGAAATGAAAAAAAAATAAGGAAGGATAAAATAGAAACGAGAAAAAGAAGAATCAGCGTTAAAAATATGAAGCTACTGCAAGCGTTTTGGTTACTCTTTCTTATGAGTTTTGTGAGGAGGAAACGGGGTGGGGATCAAATTGAAAATTGATATTATTGTAACGGAGCATTCCGAATCCATCTAGCTTCATGTTAATCCTATGGACTACAAATGACGATCGATAAACCAGTTCGATCAGATACTCTCAGGTAGAACTTAAGAAATGCCCACAATAACCAATAATATGAACCTGGCAACATAAATTCCAGTAACACTTGTTAAAGAAGTTTTCAATCCATTCTATGAATTGATCTTTTCTCTGCCGAAAGAGATCTTGTTGCTATCCTTGACGACATTAAACGAAGATAAAGAAGAAAAAAGACAAGAAGAACCGAGTTCGAATAACCTCGGAAGGCTAGCTACATCTTTTTCAATACTTTTTTATATTCTTTTAGTCGAGATTTCTTCATACTCGTAGTTTGTTATTAAAATACTTACTAACATATCCTCATTTTATTGTCCTAACAAACCAATATGGATATGTTGCCAATAAAATAGTTTAGATGGATCGAGCCCCTCGTGTGTAACCACAGTATTTTATATCACGCCCCCTCCCCCAACTTACGAAATCCTGGCTAAACGAACCAATGTTGCCAGTAAAATAGTTTGGAATGATCCTGGTGTGATAACCACAGTATTTCATGTCACGGATTGCCCCCTATTACGAAATCCTGGTTGCATACTTGATGGACTTCACCGACAACAAACAAAATGCTTTAGACTAAACCTTGACAATACTGATACGCGTCTTGATGACTCATTATATTTACTTCCTGCTCGTAGATAATTTTGTTGTGGTTTATACATATAGTGAAAAATCCCACAAAATTCCCTTTATCCAATTCAGAATAATTAATGACAAACAATAGCATAAAATGATATTTCCCCACGGGTTGGCAAGACTGTCGTTAGATAAGTGATCGGCTACCAAACACAGCTACTAAACTCATGATGTAGTATTGAATAAAAAAGATATTTTTTATTACAATCTTTTATTACTATAAAAAATTCACGGTAGTATCTAAAAACATTTGTATCTAAAACAACATTTTCAAGGAAATTCCAGACCAGTGACACTTGTGATCCAGTTTAAATTAGATGAAATTTTAGTAAATCCCATTGGAAGCTTATCCTCGCAGTCGCCGAAAGAAAGAACTCCAATCTGAACGAATTCCTTCTCGTCCATAAGCAACAATGGACCTCCGCTATCCCCCTGTAAATATGGAAATAATAGAGACAAATTAACCTTTATATACTGGCAATAGTGTTCGTATTTAACCCCTAAAAGAAAACATTTGTGAAAATTCACACACATGAAAGTTATTTCTTTAGCTGCAGACTGGCAACACTGTGTTCACCTTCGTTAGTAACGTGGTGATCGTGGTGCAAACCTGTTTATACTGCTTTGTGTTTACGCTGTGTATACGTAATTGTTGGGTGAATTTTTACCCATGTTTCCTTTGGCGTATGTAAAAGCGATGTTTCCTTTTAAGGGTTAAGTAGCTTTATTCATGAAGTCAGTTGTCAACCTACGTAAGTTTAAATGTTGTCAGTACATTAACATCTTATCTTATACACATGATCTCATTTCGTCCAGCTTTGGAATGTAGTCCAAGTTAGTTACTGGGAGTCAGGGCGTTCCCTGAGTTTGACAAACATTAAAAAAAAGTAAATTGTATGCTAATATAAGTTTTACTAATAAAAGACATGAAAGTCTTATGTCCTAGACAATCTTGCTCTCTCTCCCCAGTAAAATCTGAAATGACACCACTGCTGAGAATGCGGGGCTCCAAACATGCACAAGTGAACCATCATGTTGAGCCTACAAACTTTGAATTTTTGACTTTTTTTTTTTTTTTTTTTAGCTGACGAAAGGATTAAGCATAATCAACCAAATTTACAAAAATGTATATTTGGATTCTAGAGAACGTTCACCAAATTTTTTTTTTCTTTTTGCAATTCCTAAATCCCAAATCTTAAGAAGGGAGCATAAATGTATCCATGTCCTATAAAAGAGACCAGACCCTTGAATTGAATCATATAACAACATAACGTAATAAAACCTCATCAAGGTAGGTAAATAAGGCTAATAACCTACCACATGGTTCGGCATGCTGATTACGTTTAGATTATATTTGAGCAAATTTTTTACCCATAGGAGGACGAATCAAATGTACAGAAATGTATGTTTAGGTCCTAGAGAACATTTTTTTTTACCTATCAAATTTTAAATTTTGGCAGTTTCCAAATTTTAGGGGTGGTCTATGTACTTCTTCCAAATTTTAAGAGGGGAAGAGCTATGTACCCATGTCTTATGAAAGAGAATGAACCCCTTTACTCAACCACGTACGTTGAGTTGATTTTAGTTCAGCGTCCCTTTCAGCAACGAGGCTATATGAGACGTGGACCTACTGATTAACGTGGAATCCGAACCACATGAGCTCTCGTCAGGAATCGAACCCGTGTCTCCCACGCCAAAGGCGCGTACGGTAATCGCTTAGCCATAAAGGAGCTCTCAACCACGTACGTGTTAAAGGCTCATCAAAGAAGATAAATAACGCCAATGACTGAACATGTGGCGAACACGTGGCCATACTAATATTTAATATTTTTTTATGCACAGAGGGAGATAAGCAGGACTGCCCAAATTTACTGTGGTATACAGGGTGTTTCAAAAATGTGTTACAATCTTTTGGGAACAAATTTCTCATATTAAAATAAAAAAAAAAGTTCATATGCACCTGTGCTCAAAGGTGGGTAGTTTCGGAGTTTTAGGGTGCCGCAAACGTGAAACAAGTGAACTTTAAAAGTTCATCGCTCCATTACTATGGGACCTATCGTAGTCGGGTTAAGACATCACTGAGGAACTGGTATGAACTATCCAAATATCCATGTTTAAGAATGCTCCAGTACTTGTACACCAATTTTTCAGAGAGGTAAGTGAAGAGTGTTCAAGTACTCCCAAACAGCCTCTCTAAAAATGATTGTGCGAGAACCGGAGCCAGAGGTTCTGAAAGATGGATATTTGAATAGTTCACATACTAGTTTTTCAGTGATGTCTTGACCCGACTACGATCAATCCTATAGTAGTGGAACTATGGACCTTTTAAAGTTCTTTTTTTTTTTTTCACGTTTTCGACACTCTATAAGTACGAAACTACGCACTTCCGACCACAGGTCCATATCAACTTTTTTTCTTATTTCCATGAGGAATCTAACCCCAAAATTTTGACAATTTTTTTAACACTCTGTATATTCAGGTTCTAGAGAACATTTACCTTTTTATCTTTTTTTTTTTTTTGACAATATCTAAATTTAAAGGACTCTTATACTTACTTAATTAATGTATATAGCCATATAACGTGATAACCTCACATAAAAGATAAGTTATGCCGAAAACCTTCAAATTTTGAATTGTTGGCAATTCTATCCCCATAGAAGGGAACAAGATGGTCCACCCAAATTTCCAGTGATATATAACGTAATCCTAGGGAGCATTTAGCAATTTGTTATTTTTTGACAATTAAGGGGTGATCCTAAATATCCCTTCCAAAGTTTAAGAGGGATACATTAATGCACTCATGTCTTATGAAAGGGAATGGACCACTGTGCTTAGCCGTATAACTATAAAGTAATAAAATCTCATCAAAGAGCAAATCCAATGGTGTAAATTGATACTTATTTAAAAGAATAGTTTTCGGTAGACGTATGAATGTTGCATGGGTAGAATAAATTTTCAGCTACATCTATTGGTCTTGTAAAGAAAATAAAGTGAAAATAATTACGGTACGAACTTACCTGGCACGTGCTTCGTTTCTGTTGAACCAGAACACATACGAATTGTTTCTCAATGTGTTTTTTCCCGTAGATTTTCCAACAATTTTTAATGGGAGAGGCAGTTGCATTCATCCATTTCAACAGATGATCGTTCTCTGTATTGTCTAGACATAGGAAGATGTAAATAAATATTGAAAGTGAGAGTAAAACTGTGAAAAACTACCGTTCTAAGCTTGGATTATCAAAGAAAATACACATACGAAATAGTTCTTTATATCTATCTATTTATATTAGCAGAATACCCGTTCTCCGCACGGGGGAAATTCGTTAATTTTGGACATAAAGAGCAAAGGAGGCTGAGTTTTGATTGATTTAAACGACATCGGAAGTGTCACTGTTCGTATCAGCGACTCCGAAAACTATAATCGACACTAATATCGGTCATTTCGATCATTTTCAAATATCTCCCCTCCCCTAAATTGCACCGTCACAGTGAAACGATAAAATACTATTCCAGGCCCAAACCTTATCTATGTTGAAAATTTGATCGAGATCAGTCTTGTGTTTTAAGAGGTACGAAGTCACACATTGACTTTCAATTTTATATATTAAATACGAGTATATTTTACGAAACTCTGCTCGTGCTAACAAATTGGAAGTACATTTACTACAGTTGTATACATATTGTGCTAAATCATACAATAAAAGTTAAGAGCTTGTACTCGGTTTCTAAGAAATATTCTGGTTTCTAGAAACTGCACATTAAAATAGATAAATATATTGATAAAGAAGATGGATTACAGGAAGGAAGTTATTGGTTCTGACCAACTTCGTGTCGCTTCGAGTATTCCGAGAAAAGCCGAAGCATCGCGGCCGTCGAGTTGCGACCGGGGTGGTTTCTCTTCAAGGTGACACTGTCGGGGCATGGCAGTGGAACAGCACGGGCACGGCACGTCATGTGAGATTTAGAAAAGAGAACGCAATGAATTTTCAATGATAAGAAACTTCGAGGACCGCTACAAGGACAGGGCACGACATGGAAATTGTATCCTATCTGTGAATTAGCCTTAAGTTCCACCTTCCTTTCCTACTGTAGTGGCAAGGTATGTGTGAATTGGCCTTAAGTTACACCTTCCTTTTGTACCTTAACGGCACCCTATGTGTGAATTAGCCTTAAGTGCCATCTTCCTTTTCCTACTTTAACGCCACGCTATATGTGAAATTAGCCTTAAGTCCCACCGTCGTTTTTCTACTTTAACTGGACTTGTGTGTGTGTGTGAAATTAGCCTTAAGTTCTACCTTCCTTTTCGTATCTTAACGGCACCCTATGTGTGAATTAGTCTAAGTTCCATCTTCCTTTTCCTATTTTAACGGCACTATATATATACACACACAGGGTGTCCAATATACAATGCAATCCGAAGTTTAGGATAGTAGAACTTCTGAACTTGAAGGGATACATAAATAATAGTTATGCCAAAATGAAGCTTTTTTCATGCATATATTTTTAAACTAGGAAGCAACGATTGAAGTGCACTAGGAACCACACAGCGTTGTCAGATGTAACCAAAGGTGTATATATATATATATATATATATATATATATATATATATATATATATATATATATATATATATATATATATTTGCAAAACACGTAAATTGACTCATAATTCATACGTATGGATGTTCTGTCGGTAATTTTCAGTTTGTTTAGTTGTAGTAGCTTTGAAACTATGGGGCAGAAAAAAGAATTATTTATTTCCACGAATAAGTAATCGGATGAGGCTTCTGAAAGGGGGAACTAGGGGAATCGTAGTTTTCATAAATTAACACTGTGAATTGTCAACATTGCTGATGTTTCAGTGCATCAAAAGGTGTGTTAAGGATTTGTATACATTACGCAATTCCTGAAA
This sequence comes from Thermobia domestica, assembly GCF_964235325.1. Lineage (NCBI taxonomy): Eukaryota > Metazoa > Arthropoda > Insecta > Zygentoma > Lepismatidae > Thermobia > Thermobia domestica. The sequence continues at coordinate 42,722,476 of NC_137454.1, read as the reverse complement.
ACAACGAAAAAGAAACTTTGAAATTATCATGTTAGGACACAAGTTGCTGAACTGAAACATTTTGACACAATTTAACAGTAAAAAAAAAAAAAAAAAAAAAAAAAAAAAAAACTGTGAATAATAAAATTTTACTACAATCTTATATTAATGTCATACGGAAAAGAGTCGTTTATGGATTTAATTTTGTAAACTGATTATTAGGCTCTAATTGAATATTTAAAGTACTGGATAGACTGTTTCCCGAACGGAGAACTGTATGTAAGCAAAATTTTATACCAAAACAAAGTTGCTTTGTATTTGTTTCTTTGTTTAATGGTAAGCTACGTTTTTATTGGATGTCATTTGAATTTAGGCAACCAATACAATACATATATCCAGATCTTTAATTTCCAGGTACTTGATAAAAACGGTTAGGGAACCAAAACCACACAGAGACATGACAGGTTGCTTAACTTGCACTTACTGGCAACCAATGCAATGCCAATAAAGCCAATTATGATAGATGGATAGAGTTGAGTTTAGCGTTCCTTTCAGCAACGAGACTGTATGAGACGTGAACCTACAGTTTAATGTGGGATCCATAGCCACATGACCTCCCACCGGAATTGAACCCGGGTCTTCCACACAAAATCAATTAAGATAGCCAGCTCCCGGACTGAATATAGGAATTATAAGTATTTAATGTTGTAAGTGCACTTTCTTAATTATATAATTTGCTACACGGAAAAAAGTAGCACTTGAATTAGATCATAAAAACCAGAACAAAATTTATTTTTTCTTTTTCTTTAGTCGAAGGATTGTTATACCAAAATATACCTACTTCTATGCAACTTGCAATAAGAACAGCTACTCTTGTCATAACATTAAATAATAATAATTAAATAAATATAGTGGAGTTAAGTAAGTTAGCAACTAGTCAAAGATTATGTAGAGATAGTTGGGCAAAATATATTATGCAGCGTATTCGTATGAAAATAAACCAATAAGAAATTTGAATAACTTGAGAATCAATAGTGATAGAATCGTCCGGTTTTGTTTTTCGCAAGGAAGAAAGAATAGAATTTTGAATTTTATATCCACCACAAACAAGTCACTCAAATCACCTTAGTACACCTCCACTCGTACGGTACGTATCCCTTTTGTTGCTTGGCAAACATTAAGGGCGGTACACAAAAAAAATGAAATGAAATCTTTGAGTTTTACGTCCCACGGTTATGCCAGTTAGGCTAAAGGAGACGGTGATGATGAGTAATGAATGAAATGGTGGAATGAAGAAAGTGAGAGGAAACGGGAGAACCCCGAGAAAACCCACGCACACGGTACTGGTCGCACACAACATCCCTCCAGGTGTTGCCTAACATTTAAGGTGTCACGGATCCACAAGCATCGATATTTCTTTGTCATAGATCATCCAAATCTTGAAGTTGGGTCTGATACACAAAAGTTTTCACGTTACCCGCAAAGAAAAAAGTCCAGAGGGTCAAGTCGGGCAATCTCGGCAGATGCGACGAGAGAGTGGGGTAGTCGGGGCTTTTCCTTGCCTGCTGAGGGGCTCGGTGAATACAGAAAGTGTTATAACCCTTGTGCTAAAGAGAAAATTGCTACACGTATTTTCCGTATTTTTAATGTAAAAGCCTCAAAGATGCACCATCATCGACTACAAGTACATTATTTGTCACCAGAGATGCAGAATTAACTCATTCAGCGTTGTGCAGATCGTGTACTTCAAGCTGTTTTGAAAGAGAAACAAGGTGCCAAATATTACTCTATAATTGTTGATGCAGCCCCTGATTTCGTACATGTTGAACAGAGGTTTAATTTTACGGTTTCTGAGTTTGGTGATTGATAAACAACAGAAACAGAAATATGCAATTCAAGAACGTTTCTTAGCCTTTGTGAATATTGTCACCAGAAAACTGGAGATGCCATAGCAGATCTTATTTTTCGTTACCCTAGAAAATCATAACATTCCGCTTAGTAACTGCAGAGGTCAAGGCTATGACAATGGAAGTAATATGAGAGGACAGTATAAGGGTGCTCAATGTCAGATACTTAAGAAAAATCTTCTAGTCTTATTCTCTCCTTATGGTGCCATACTTTAAATCTTTCTGGTGTTGAGGCAGCTGAAAGTTGTCCTGAAGCTATTAAATTTTTTGGTATACTTCAAAAGTTGTATACTATATTCAGTTATAGTCCTCAGAGATGGGATTTAATTAAGAAGGCTATTGGATGCTCTCTTCAAAGCATATCAGATACACGTAGTGTGGCATGCGTGAAACCGTTTGCGACTTATCTTCCGGGAATGTATCAGTAAAAGAACGTATCAGGAATCTGAAAGAGCTCAAAGTGAGTGATGAAACTCTGTATGACATAACGGGATTGAAGGTTACCTGAGTGTATACTTATATCATCATTATGGTTTAAAATACTGACAGCCATTAACTACGAGAACGTTGTCTTGCAAGCAAGAGAAATTACAGGTACTTTGAATGTGGAAGTTGACAGTATCACAAGTTTGATAGAAGATCTAATACTACTACGCAGTAAATGGGAAAACATTTTGCAAGAATGTAAACTTGTGAGCAAAAATTAGGAACAACTTCAGATTTTCCAGAAAAGCGCATAATCAAGTAATGGTTAGCAGGCGGAACTGTTGAAGAACAAGTAAGAAAGAATCCCAAAAAATTTCAATCAGGTTTCTTTTTTTATTTCTTTTTTTAAAAACAAATTTTGGATTGTGTTACAGTTAACCTTAAAGCCGCTTTAAGGTTAGTGTAAAGGGACAAGTTTAGCCGATAGATGTCACTACTGTCTTCGTATCTGTCCCATGTATTTTTTTACCTTTCACGAAAATTTACAATTTCTTTTATAAATTTCAACCTAGAGACTTCAAATTTCTAGAGAAGGAACTTCATAACCTATTAAAGGGAGCAATCCGTGCCGATTTTTTATTTAGAATTTTCTTCATTGTTGAAACAGTTCCATTGTTAAAGGTTTGGATATCCATTTCAACAATCAAGCCATTTCAACAATGAAGAAAATTCTAAATAAAAAATCGGCACGGACTATTGCCTTCGATAGATTATGAAGTTCCTTTTCAAAAAAAAATTGAAGTCTGTAGGTTGAAATTTGTAAGAGAAATCGTGAATTTTCGTGAAAGACAAAAAATACATAGGAGAGATACGAAGATTGTGGTGTCATCTATCGGCAGAACTTGTCCCTTTAAACCAACCTTAAGGCAATACATGATCATAACACGGAATTCGGTTTCTGTGCAAGTATCCAACGTTGAACAATGATGAACTTGAGGGAAGAGCAAGATTGTGGTTAGAACTATACAGCGTTGATGTATCAGATGATCATATTAATGAAATGGTTCATTTACAAGCGATTCAATCTGTGAACTTCAGTGCTGCTCTGACGCCATTTCAGTTGCTCAACACAATCGTTACCAAAACCTAATCAACATTTTTCTGAATGTTACTATTGCTCTTCGTATTTTTTTGTACCCTATTAGTGTCTGTGGCGGAGGCTGAAAGATCGTTTAGTGCACTTGCAAGAGTAAAGAATGTCCTTGTGTCATCGATGACTCAACACAGTCGGAACGAGTCTACTTTAGCTCGTCAGGTAAATTTTAGTGATATCATAGATACATTTGTTAGCAGGAAAGCAAGAAAGACTGTTTTGTAAATTACGAAGTACAACACTTGTAATTAGTATATGTATTTAATGTAATTAGTATAATGTAACTAGTAAATGTATGAGATATAGTTCGCCAGTTTTTATACCGGGCCCGATGATAACTCAACCCCGGGGCCCGAGTTGCCTCTCGACGGAGCTGGATCTCGGAGGCCATTGAATGGGACCTCCCCTTATAATGTAATTGTTCTGAATCTGGATATTGTTCTTCCTGAACACAGAGCCAGTTTCCAGCAATTGTTTGTACAGTCTAACAATGCAATAACAGTTCTTGTCCCTATTGTTGTCTATGTCTTTTTTATGCGGTTACAGGGGACTTGAATTCTTGAAACCAAAAGCAGCACTCTACTTTCTGACGAACAGTAAAGGACACCATTTTGCTCACAAAAAACTGCGCATGTGTGAAATCGTGTTGTGATAAATTGTTTGCTGGACATAAAATTCTATTATTTCCTCTTTCCGGAAAACAAAACCGGACAAATCTATCACTATTGATTCTCGAGTTATTTAAAATTTCTTATTGGTATATTTTCGGACACACTGTACAGTGGATACTAGCAGACTAATCGAAGTGGTTTATTCCAAGGTTCGTAGCTCGAGTGTTTTTGTATCAATTATGGTGGAATCAAGTTGGACAAGGAGTACGTCCAATACTTAGACATTTTATAAGTTCTATTATTGTATTAATGTGTATAGACAGAACAAGGGAATAATCTTCTGATAAGTAAGAACTCAGAATGTGAGAGGAATAAAGTGCGTAAGATGTTAAAATGTATCTAAGTGTGATTATTGTTTATCTTAGAAACAGACCGCAGGTTTAGAAGCGGTTGACAAACTACAAGTATTTCTGATGGTCAATTGATACCTGATACATGTGACTAGCCTTACGACATCTCTACCTAAAGAACTTTATCATTCTATTTTATATTCAAAAATTAATAGAATGTATGTTGATTTATTTTCGAAAAAATATAATGTAAACTATGACTTCTATGAATCCACTAACTTAAAATGCATTTATGTACACTCATGTCCAAAATTATTGCCGCATGTCCATAAATATGTGGTTGTAGGTATATAATTTGATAACGAATTCACCCGTTATTTCTTGTAATGTTAGTACGTGTATAATCGGCAAAGACATGTATGTGGCAAATTAAATGTCAAAAGAGCAATAAATAAGAACAATAAAACGAAAATAAAACTTTCTTGTCCGTTTTAGCGACATTTTGTTTTACTCATTCTAATTTTCATATTTATAACTCTTTTCCTATGAAATTCACCATAAATATACATTTTCCCAGTTATACACATAGTATCAGTATTAAAAGTACTCTGCAAAATCATTATCAAATTATATTCTTACAAGAAGACAGTTATAGATATGCGACAATCATTTTGGACATGAGTGTACATTCATTTATGTATTCGTAGTGCCAGGAACATGTGCTCTGTCTTATACCTTTAATTGTGGTGATACTAAAACGCAAGTAACATTATCAATTCGAACCTGCAAACGTACAAAGTATGCATTATATCATTATGCTACTGTAAAGTTCACGTTTACAATTTAATAACATAATTTTCTAGACAGTGGCGGATCCAGCCCGAGGCCAACGGGCCTAGACCCCCAGTTTTTGAGTGACAAAAATAATTTAAACTATTATTTATTTATTTTTAGAAGTTTATAGTAAACTCATGATACACTTATCATAGTACGGGTTCTCTGGCCCTCAGTTTTTACTTTCTAGATCCACCACTGTTTAGAGATAAATTTTGTTATGCAATTAAACAAGTACTAAGCTGTGGTACTTACTATCGTTATCATATCCCCAACCAACGGCAATAATATAGCGACCAGCGTAGGTTTCATTTTCGTCCTTACGTGGGGCAAGTTTCACTGGTTGAACTACCTCTTCAAAAACAGAAAAAACAAAATAAAATTAACCATAAAAACAATAATATTGCAAAACTTAATAAATAATCACCTGTGTAACAGTTTAGTTACTTAATTTGGTTGGGTATGTGGCTGTGCTCAGTGACCGAAGGTACACGATTTATACCGGCTTTAAATACAATGTTGCAACGTGGAATTCATCTCTGATAGGCTCTCACTAGCCTAAAGGTTTGCGCCCTACAACTAAACTAAATTGGAAGATAGAGCAAGGAATTGGGATAAAATGTAAAGAAATTAATTTTAAATCTTGGCTGAGAAAAGCTGTGTGTGAAAATGGAATCGAATGCTTTTCTAAAACAAAATATAATGTAGTAAAACCCAGAAATACATAGTAATGGTATCTAGAGTTCGAAGTAGTCTCCTAAAGAATCCACCACAGGTAGCCAACGCTATGAAAGACGCCAAATACTTGTGGACTCACCATGAGCGAATCTTTTGATTACACTGCTCACTGCTGTGACAATATCTTCACGTGTTCGAAAGCATGGTCCACGCATTACTTTTATTTATGTATGATGTCGAAATCACAAGGTGGTTAAGTCTCGCAAATATGATGGATACTCGAGAATTTTTCATCTCCGTCGCATGCGAAAATTCTGCACACACGCTGCCGTATGGATTGTCGCGTTGTCATGAAGGACGAATGCATGGTGTAAACGCTCAGAGCGTATCTTTCGATGGATTACGATGAAATTTCTGCTTTCATGGTGAGTCTGGATGATGTCACTTTGCTCTACCTGTCTCAAAATTCAATAGAGAACTCTAGATGCCACTGGTATGTGTTTCTGGGTTTTACGCGTAACTATAATTGTAAAGGCTTGTAATATAATACAATGTAAAACACGTATGAAACGAACGATGGGGATATGTATGTTTAACCAGCTCCCTACATATAACGGTTACAAATGCATTAACCTTCTATTTGCATATTTCAGATTAAAAAAAAAAAAGTGCTCATTTTCGTAAAAAAAAAAAAAAAAAGAAAAAAAGAAAAAAGTAGCATGACTTTTGCAGTAATCCTGGTATTATAACTTACAAAGGACGGATTATTCACCTCTGTAACGGATTATTCACCTCAGCGATTATGTGGACATTTTAGATGATCATGTCATGCCGTGATACAGATGTTCCTTAACAACGCTGGACCTTTCAAAAATAAACGAAGATGAACATGCCTTAATACTCACAATCATACCTGTTTAGACATTCGGTAAAAAGTGGCTGTGTACACTATAGAAATACTTATAACTCTAAGCTATTTGCATACAGTAAAAAAAAAAAAAAAAAAAAAAAGGTTGTCAATTCAGCACAAGGGCTCTATGTTACCCGATTTGTGTTAAATTTTGACATCAATCTGATGCTACCTTAACTTCATTGCACTTTGGGGTAAACCGTTAAATTGATAGTCTGATTTGGCATGATGAATTAATTTGGTCACACTTCATTGGCTTTGTTTTATATACAGTTGCCAAACAACTACTTTTACAAAAATGTTTTTTTCTTGCTTATTAAACGACTTGTCTCCTTTGAGGGATAATGCACTGTGGCATAAATTATATATAAATGGTTACAAGGAGGGTTATATAATCGTCGACCAAGAGAAACATAGTAAACAGGAACAACAGATGGCGGCACTTTTATTCATGTAAATACCAGAATATTAAGACGCTTACAAAACTATTTCTGAGGAAGATGATAGAAAATGTAACACGTTGTCTGTTACTTGCAGTAAGTGTCAAATATAGCGTATAAAGCTTTAGTTATAACAGAAACTAAAAACTAAAACAAAATTTTAAGGTAAATTACTATATTTTATGATATCCTTAAAAGACAATGTGCATGCTTAAAATTGCAGTATAACGTATATACACCTGATACACAGGAATTTGAGGCTGCTGTGATATATTTGCTAAATCATTGTTCTTATGCTGTGATATCTTTGCTAAGGCATTGGTCTTAGCAAATGAAAAGATTCGCTGACCACTGACAAATAATACAGTTATAAATTATACAGGCAAGTGAGGCGCCTAGTATCAAAATCCGCCACATTCATTTCGCTCAGTTTCGAGTAATCTAGCAAAACGTGCAGTGAAGCTCTTTATACACGCGTAAAAAGTATCATATTTGAACCAGTTTTTTAGTATGAAATATTAAACTTTTAAACAAAATTCTGTTTTTATGGAATTCCTTTAGATCAAACATATAACAAGCGATATATAACTCAATTTCGGTAAAAAAATGGATTTGGCGGGTTTTGATACTAGGCGCCTCCAATAATAACACAGAATATCTCAATCACTTGCGCCCACCATGCTTGCTGAAGTGCTACTAACAACACATGGTCTCTATAGAAAGTTCACCGACAGGTTTTTCCTATTTCTGAATTTCTTTGTTCATCCATCGCCACAGTGTTATCTTCCCACCGCTTAACACCGTCTCTGTGTCATATCGGTAACGACAGGCATGTGTTATCTCCAAATAACACGCTAAAGTGGAAAGCATGTTGGGTCAGTGGCCTGTTTAACCGGAACACCAGACTACTGGTCTTTAAATAACACGTTAAAGTGGTAGTTGTGCTGGGTCCACTGGTTTGTGTTAGCCGCAACACCAGACTATTGGTCTTTAAATAACAAGTTAAAGGGGTAGTTGTGCTGGGTCCACTAGTTTGTGTTAAAATTGAGTTATTTTTTAACACCATCATTTTTTGCCGTGCATGGTTTGAGGAACATCAAGATGAATTTCAATACATGCCCTGGCCCGTTCAGTCTCCTGGCTTGAATATTTTTCAACATTATGGTACGTTTTAGAGAGTGAATCTGGAACAAATTTTCTACTCCATAATCGCTGAGACACTCATGAGTACTACGCTCCATGAAGAATACTCCACTGTTTCTCTCGAAACGATTCACGAATTATGCACCTAGATTTTACGACTAGTATAAGCTGTACTACAGGGTAAATTTGGTCCAACTCTGTATTAATTAGTTAAGTTTAAACATGTTAAAGTGTTGCCATTGTTTTGATTACTTAATTATACCATCAATCATGGGCATCCAAAGGGAGGCTCGGGCCTCCCTGGCTCATGTACGTACATATACGTAATATAGCAATCCACGTATATTAAATACCAGAAATACCACCCTAATATAGTAACCATGGAGATGGCCCCCCCTAGAAAATTAGCTTCGGGCGCCCCTGCCCTCAATCTGCACGAATATCTTAGTATTGAATACTAACGTAAGTAGTAATATTTGGAAGGATAAGAGCCAAGGGGTCATGCCTATACAATACTGTGTCAATATGGTATATCTTATCACCAGGATTTCTTTCAGAGGGTCTCTGTAGGGTAAACCTTTCTCAGAGTGAAAACGACCAAGTAAGTTTGTGGTGGACAACATCGTGTCCGTGTGTTTTTTTGGGGTACTCCCGTTTCCTCCCACTTTACCATTTCACCAATTCATCCATCATCATTCACTTGTTTTAATCATCGTCTCCTTTAGCCTAAGAGACAGTCATGGGACTTTACACTGAAATACTTAATTTTCTTCGGTGTTTTCTGCCTTTTCCGCTAACCGTTTACATGTTGAAAGTCCTTCCCTTCTCCAAAATCACTACTTATGATTAATATCCATTCTTTCGAGGAATATTTCCTTTGATGGCACAAAGCACAGTTACTGACTGATATGAAGAAGAAAATTACCTGAAAAATTAACAGGTGTCTTTAGTTTGAGCAGTGCGATGTCATGTAACTTCCGGTTGGGATGGATATAGAATTCTGTAGAAGCGACTGTCATTGCATCTTTGGACGATGACACATTCGTGTTACTTAGGCTTCCAAATGTAATGTGTAATGGATTTCCCCTGAAATAAGATTTTAAGAAAAAAGTTATTAGTAAGATAGTACTTGTAGAAAATTAACATTGTTTCTTTCTTAACATTGTTTCTTAATGATCATGGTATAGATGGTTCTTCAGCAAAATAATTATGTTCGGTAATAGACGCCGAAATCTTAATCTAAATAGTTGTGAAAGCGGTTAGTCTAAAGGTTGTACGTATCCTGAGGCCATGGGGAGAAAGAAAGACAGCGTAAATTAACGGCTCGAAGAAACAAAATGCTATGTCACATTTTCTAACTTTCGATTAAACTGGAAAAGAACTTCAACATTCTCATGTAATTCAAACAAGCTTCCTGTGCCATCTGTAGGTGAATTTTCGATATTAAACTACACAATATTGTTCTGTGGTTCGATCACAACTCTTTCCACCTAATAACACAGTTTAACTGGCAGTGGCGCTTGCTATTATGTTCGTCCGAGCCGGTCATATTATTTTAAAAATTCCATTCGGAGAAGTTACTAAATACACAATTGTACCTCAGTTCGATATCGTTATCATCATGGATATTCTGGCATACGGTCTTCCGCTAACCTCTTCATCTTCACGTACAATTTTTCTATTTTAATATTGATTGTAGCCCCCTACACCCTTCGTCCCCTCCCTCTGTTTCCTGTCACCATACTCTCTTGCTCGTTCCTTATGACATAATTCTTTCTTAACCACTGTCCCAACCAGTTTCTCTTCATGTTTTCAATACTATCTAAAATTGTTCTTTTCTCCCTCACTATTCCTAACACCGTCTCATTCGCATTCCGCTCGACCCAGCTAATTCTTTTCAATCTTCTCCACACCCACATTTCGAAACCTTCCAGTCTTTTTTCATCATTTTTTGTATATGATTAGGTAAAATATAGATCATAAATCAGTTCTTTACGATTGTACTTGCGTCAGGAGTACTATTAGGCGTAGAGGAAGAGCAGGTATAGTGGACCCAGGCAGCTAAAGTGGACCATCTGATTTTCTTCGGAAGAAATAAGGACAGCGAGTTGTTAACACTGTCAGAAAATGTCATTCTCTTCCCTTCCCTCGTCATCTACGTAAGCTTTCAGTAAGGAAGCCATTGAAATCGAGTTAGGAGGTATTATTATATGTGTGTGAAGAAGATTCTAACATTTGGCAACTCTATGTTTATTTACGTTTTTATTTCTTATAATCTGTACATGCAGGATTACATAAACAATGTTGTATCACGAATGAAATATCGCTGTATGTTACATTAGCTTGGTGTGACCTTAAAATAAATACCATGTAATTTATTCAAGAAACATGTTACATCACTGTTGGCGGCTAAGCTGGAATAGGGTCCACTTTGCGCGACCTTTTCAGTTACGAATAACGCAAAATTTATAAAGTTGTTAGCGGTATGTCTATTATACAGAAAGGTGATTATAGTAAAATATATAGCGTAAGTGATACTAACCACAATACTATCGTACTAAAAATTTAGCGAAGGTTGTGGTGGTGAAAAGTGGATACAGTGCGTAGAGTGTTTTGAGTGGTGGCATGAAACATGCACTGTATTAGATGTTGTTGAGCGTTATGTTTGTGATTTGTGTAAAGAATAGATAACACATTGCTCAACTCGGGATAGCTAAGTAGTGCTCAAATAATTCTGAACTGTTAATTGTTACGACATAAAAGTGAATGAAGAGCGAATCGTCTATTTTTATTACTTATGTTTTTGTGATAGCTAGTGATTCTCTGTGGTTACGTATCAGGAAAGTGAAACAACATATTATCTTTAGGCAATAGTTGAAATTTCGAGGCTAAAAGTGGACCCCGATTTTGCAAACGGGCAAAACTCGCCATTTTTTTATTTAACAAGGAATAACTGAAAACTTAACACAACATAAACGAAATTGTTGTGTTCAAACGTTGTACAAATCTACAAAGAATTATTTTCTTCTAGTAGTATACATTTGTATATTGACAAATGTCTGTTTAAAAATAAAAATGAGGGTCCAAATTAGCCGCACCTCCTCTGTAATATGATAATTATTAAGGCTTAATTTGTTAAGATGGGAATTAAAAGCGGGGCTCCAAGAGATCATTAAAAATAAGCTAAATTACTTGGCGTAACTGTCCAATTTGTAGGCCTTAGCCGCTCCACGCCATCTGTTAGCAATTGGTGGAACTGCATACACTCTAGCGACAAACGCGTTGTCAGCATAGCGATTAGCCCTATCGCTAACCAGCGTATCGGGAGCTTTCTAGACCTAGTAGCCGCCACGTCTTTTATTCATGTGGCTTCCCAGTTTGCCTCATGACGCTGGGTAGACGCCGAAAATTGGGAAAGCACTAGCCAGGAATCGAACCCGGGACCACGTGGATGGAAGTTCAACACTCTAACCACTAGATTAGGCTGCCCCCTTATAACTAAAAATAAGTTCATATATTCTTTGAGTACCCTTAATAGAATAGCCTTTTTTCTAAAGTTCTAAAATTCGTTGCTAATAATAATTCATAGTTTTTATTCTGCATGAAGACATTATGTATTCATTTACAGCGTATTAAAATAATTCATTTTAAAACTACGAGATTGAATCTACGTATTCCTGTTTATCTTCTTCTGACAGTGAAAACACACACACACACTGCTAACAGTGATACAATAGCTCTTACAGAATCACCCATTACTACTTGTAAACTCATGATATACTTACTTGCTTTCTTCGGCACAATGGGCAGCTGTGAGTGCCCATTCTTTATCTATTAACGTCGCACTGCAACCAACTCTCATGTATCCAACAGCAGGGAATCGACCCCTAGGAGCTAACTGCCCCCCTGCAATCCTCAACGTTAGGTCTTCATCTATGGAATCTATAAATAAAATAATTCAGCTAGTTTGAAATACAATACATGTTATTTATTTCTCTTTCTATACATTCATTCATTCATTTATTGAATTATTGACGTTAACAGTTCGATGATAATATCACAGAGCGCACATAATAGTAATAAACTTTCAAAGTGCCCATGGCCTATTGAACAATTGACAGTACATAATTATGTATAGCCTACATGTACATAATTATGTATACAGAAACAGTCCCGTTTCCAGTGGGGTCCAGGGGGGCCCGGCCCCCTAAATTTTGGCTGCCCCCCTAAAATGTTCACGATAGACTGGAAAATGAATTATAATATGGTTGCATCGGGCCGCACCTAACTTCAGCCGGGCTGGGTTAGCCCCCTACATTTTTGGGCTGGCTACAGGTTTGTACAGAAGTAAAGCGCCGTTTTTTTTTTTTAGTTTAATAGTTTACGAGGGTCGTTCAATAACTCCTTAGAAAATCCGACAGATGACGCTCGTAGTATCGAAAACGGTTTCTCTTAGTAAGCTTCATTCCTCACTATGCTTTTGTTAAAGTTTCAGCTATATCCATCACGTGGTTTCGTTGTGATAGTCTAGTGAAGAAACAAACCTGTATTTGGTTAGAAAAAATGGAACTGTTTAAAAGGATTAATATTTCTATATTCACAAGGTACAGTGTTTTCAATTTTGCACGAAAAATTAGGTTTGTAAAACAATTCGGCAAGATGGGTGCTGCGTTTGCTCTCAGTGGAGAATAAACGCAATTGTGTGATCGATTTGAAGGCTAGTTTGGCGCTTTTTCGTCGCAATCCCGACAAGTTTCTGGTTCGAAACATAACAGTCCACGAGACATGGACACATTACTACAGTTTAGAAACAAAGAATCTGTCGAAACAGTGGGTTATTAAAGGCGGTCCAGCTCCGAAGAAGGTGAAGACGATGAAATAGGCCGGCAAAGTGAGGCCATAGTTTTTTTGTTTTGATGCACGTGGAATCATCTACATCAATTACTTGGAAAAAGGACAAACGATAATGAAGTTGCTGTGTCGTTATTGCACCAGTTAAGAGAAGAAATTAAGAAGAAAACAAAAACATCCTCATTTGGCAAAGAATATATTATCTTCCATCAAGAAATGCATGGGTACATGCCTGCACAAGCACAGTTTCAATGGCGAAAATTACGGAATTAAAATTCGGACTATTACAACATGCACCATATTCACCAAATTTGATCCCCAGTGACTTTTTATTTCCTAACTTGAAAAAGAAAAATGGCTCGGTAGAAAACGATTCACGTCGATTGAGGAGGCTATTGCCCAAGCAGACTCCGAAATCCTACTTTCTGGATGCCTTAAAAAAGTTAGAGAAACGATGGGGAAAATGTGCCGAGCTAAAATGAGATAATGTTGAAAAATTTAATAAAAATGTCCCCAAAAAGATTTAAAAAAAAAATTTTGAAGGACTTATTGAACAAGCCTCGCATATTTTTGGTGATTTATATTTGGATGAAATTTTCTGTTAGAGGTTCAGATTCGGCAAACATAAAAAAACAAGACAGTTCTTTAAAAAAAGGAAGAAAACTACATTGATGGACTATTTTCTCTATCTCTAGCATGCCAAACTTGCCCTCATATTTATATAACCTGCCATTTTCCATATACCATGTATTACTTATTACACTGTTAAGTTGGCCAATTATCTTTCTTGGAATGTGGTTGCATGGCTGCAATGTTATTCCTGAGCTGTTAATGACAACTTTTCCTGTTGCACGTAGTTGATTTTCGTTTCTGAGAAGCCTTTCCAGGACATGCTTCATTGATTGGGTTGAGTTGATTTTGAGTTTAACGTCCCGTTCAGCAGCGACGCTATATGAGACGTGGACCTACTGATTAACGTGGAATCCGAACCACTTGAGCTCCTGCCGGGAATCGAACCCGGGTCTCCCACTGCTTCATTGATGTGTGTTTCAGTAGGTCAATACACTGAAGGGGATGGAAAGGAGAAAATATCAACATTAAAAGTAAATTTTTCATGTGAAATGAAATGAAATCTTTAAATTTTACGTCCCACCAGTGGCGGCGTTTGGACGTTAAAAGTGGGGGGGGGGGCAAAGATAAGATCTGAATATGTGTATATCAATGTTAGTGTTCCTGGTTGTTTCTAACACTTTGTTTGACGAAAGGTTGTATAACTAATAGGATACTATCTTTTTTCAGTTAAAATACCGTATATCATGTTTCATATTTAATTAAGTAAATTGACAAGAGCAATGCACATAGGTACTAACCCTTGATTCCTTGCTCATGAACATCTTAAAATTCTGTCTGGGAAATTGTGTGATCCGATTATTTAATAACATATTTGTAAAACAAATAAACAGAAAGGATATTATTAATCATATTAATGAATAATGAGGCTTATTTTGTAGAAATTATATTGAAACTGGGGATTAATGAACAACTTACATTTTTAATTCCACATTTGCCATTAAATGTATGTTATTACTCTTAGAAAATGAAAGACAGTAAATACTACAAGATATGTTACGACACAATTGTAATATTAATTCCTTTGAATTGCAATTAAAACGCAATTCCTGTAGCTGTCTTAACCCCATGAGAAGACATATAACCAATATACACTTACGCAACGACAAATATTATATGGCCATTTTTTTTTTCTATGAACCAGTAATATATGCAAAAACTTTACATTTCCAAATGGAACTATATACATTAACCTTTTTAAGTTACGACTTTTTCAAGGTAAATTATTGAATTTCAGTCAGTCAACTACAGCATCATCCTGATTTATCCTAGGATCATGGTTAGTACCTCATTCTTTTCAGAATAGAACAACCTTTCATACGGTTCCATATTCCTATCATGTTCCTAAGGAGGGAAATTTTGAGGGAAATTTAGATTTTTTCTGATTTTTTCAAACTTTGATCCTCTCTGGACCCCCTTTGTTAACGCACATATCTCCAAAATCAACTGAAAAATACGAAGGGGTGTACTAAATGTGTATAAAAAATTTCAAACTTCTATCTTGAAAACTAAGTGCGGGAAAATGTTTACCAATGAGCTAAGAACATTCCCACAATGCCCCAGATGACCCGGATATAATATAAAATTTTCCTGAGACATCCCTATTTATCTTATGATCATTGCTCGTACATCATTTCCTTCAGAATAGAAGATACTTTCAAACGGTTCCACTCACATGTCTCTATCATGTACCTGAGTTGTGAAAATCATGAAAAAATGGATTATTTGTTTAAAAAATATTCCTTCTTTGTACTTTCTTGCCCCTCTGTACCCCCCTCTTTTAACGTAGAGATCTGAAAAATACTAAGGGGTGTACTAAATATGTACAAAATTTCAATCTTCTAGGTGCAAAAATAAGCCCGCCAAAAACATCTCTACAATACTCCAGATTCCCTTATAAAAAGGGATCTCAGGTAAAAATTCCCTGAGACATCCCTATTTACACTAGGATCATGGTTCGTACATCATTCATTTTAGAACAGAACACCCTTTCAAACGGTACCATTCACATATCTCCATCATGTATCTGAGGAGGTAAAATCGCGAAAAAAAGGGATCTTTGTTAAAAAGATATCATTTTTTTTCTTTTTGCCCCTCTGGACCCCCCTATTTTATCGCACAAATCTGAAAAGAATCTGGAATATATTATGGAGTGCACTGAATGTGTGTGCAAAATTTCAATCTTCTAGGTGCAAAAGTAAGCCCTGCAAAAATAATAAAAAAGTCATAACAAAAAATAGTTTTAGTATGACGTCATCACACTACGTCTCGACGCAGAAAGGCGTGAAAGCATACGTAACGTGTTCTACAATGCCTCCAGGCTTGAGTAAAAAACAGAAGTAAGAAGCTTTTTTGGTACTTTTTTTAAAATCGAATAGTGAAGATTCTATTCTATCACCGAAAAATAGATGATATAATTTAAAAGAGTTAAGTGGCCACTTCAAAAAAGTGGGGGGGCAACTGCCCCCTCTTGCCCCCCTAATCGCCGCCCATGCGTCCCACGATTATGCTGGCTAGGCTAAACAAGATGGTGGTGATGAGAAATGAATGCAATGATGAAATAAATAAATTGGGAAGAAACGGGAGAATCCCGAGAAAACTCACAAACACGGTGTTTGTCCATCCACTGTAAAGCCCACTTGGAGTGAGCTTATATATAAATAATAATAAAAAATAATCTCTGAGATTGCTGTAGAGAAACCTTTGAATAAAATTGTTTTTGTAAGTGTCGCGGCCAACTTGATTTCGAGTTGTCTCGGAAATTTTATTTTTATTATAACGGCGTTAATTTTAACAAGAAGCTTATACTCTAACACTTTCCAGCACAAACGGTTGACGTAAAGATACTTTAAAAACACGTTTGCTTTTAGAAATGTCTCCGCCAACTGGACGTCAAGGTAGTCTGGACATTTTCAATTTTTAATAGTGAAGCCAATTTCATTGCACAAACACTGAAGTTCGAGCATTGTCTGGCGTACACAACAGTGGCGGATCTAGAAAGTAAAAACTGGGAGGGCAGCCAAAACCAAGACTATGGTAGCTATATCATGAGTTTACTATAAACTTTCAAAAATTTATAAATAATAGCTTAAATTATTTTTCAAATTCAAAAAAAAACTGGGGACCTAGAGCCCCGCAGCCCTAGGTTAGATCCGCCACTGATACACGATATACATAATCAAACTTGTGCCATCTGAAAGTTCTCCGACCAACTTGGCGAACATATAAATACCACCTTTCTTTACACAAATAAAATTATTTTAAGTCCATTTGACATAAATATAGAGACTTTTTGTTACATGAAGACGTTACGCTGAAACTATAAACAGGGTGTCCTAAAAGATAAGTACATCGACCAGATGTAGATGTAACAAGACAGTATGGATGTAAAAAGTATTTAGTGGAACTAACGGAGTTATTTGTATCCATATTCATAGGAGGAAGGAAGAAAATAATAAAGAACGTGTCATAACGTTTCATCGGTAATTAGCGTGTTGAAATTGAAAATTTTAAATCATAGTAATGCAAATGGCAAACTATTTATTATATAGCCTGTTTTTTTAATATTCTAGAAATCAATTTACTATATAGTGTTTATGAAATATAAATTATCACTTAGGTAATAAGTTACTGCATTTGAAGAGCTTATATTGATGTTTATAACAGCACTTGATTCAAAGTTGGCCACATTTTAGCGAATCTGATGGTAGCCAATATTGATAGGCTTCACTATACAGTACAGAATTAACAAACCCTTAATAAACCCGCCAAGGTATACAAGTTCAACGTCCCTCTTTAGCAACGAGATGTAAACAAAATAACTAATCACTTGGGCCCAAGGATGTTATAAAATAGAGGATCTGCCCATACAACAAAATCGTGAAGCCATACGTCACAGCTACGCCACACCTACTCTGCCCACTCGGCGCCAATAAGATCGCAATGTTTCGAGCCAACAATCATGGCGGAAAGGAGAGTATCCAATCAGACGTGTCAGCTCACACGATGCTCGGTTGTTTTTTGGCTTCATTGACTTCATATGATGAAGATATGTATGGGCAGATCCCCTGTTTTATAAAAAATGAAATGAAATCGTTGAGTTTTACGTCCCACGGTTAGGCTAAAGGAGACGGTGATGATGAGTAATGAATGAAATGGTGGAATGAAGAAAGTGGGAGGAAACGGGAGAACCCCGAGAAAACCCACGCACACGGTGTTTGTCCACCACAAAGTTCACTTGGCGGGGGCTGGGATCGAACCCGGGACCCCAAGCACCAGAGGTGAACGCTCTACCACTGAGCCACCGCGCCCCCCCTGTTTTATAACATCCTTGCTTGGGCCCGAGGATGGTAACCTTGGTAAAAGACATAAACATAACTACAGATAGACAAGAAAATGAGATGTGAAATACGAATTCTTGATAGTGTATCAGATGTTTTGCAATTGTGGAAAATACACTGTTTAAAAACTAAAATTACAGCACAAAGAAAGAGACATCGAATTGGTCCAACGTTTGCGACGGGTCACTATATTACGGAGATGCGTGAAACCACGCTTTATGTCGTAATGAACGGATGGACTTGGGCCATACATACAACGTCACAAACTCTGTATATCTTCAGAAAACAGGGCAGAGGGTCCAGTCAGTCAGGATAGAGCGTGATTTTGAACAGGGTTATGGAAAACAGGGGTAATTCCCCTATGGCTTCGGCGAAACTCCTCCAAATGTATCCTTCTCCAGCTCCAAAATTTATAATTCCTTACCCTAAATTTATCATTCTCCAGCATCTGGTTGGAAATGACTGCTGTAGAGAATGGAAGGACAATTAAATGATTGACAATACAACTCCACGACCAGCAGCCACACATTCTGGAAACAGGATCCAGGAACATAGAGTCAAACAATGCTTCGTCATAAAATATGACAGTACAGCAGCAAATTTCCGCATTTGAACGCTTAATAATTGATCGCGACTGGGGTTTATTGCTTTGGAAATGTCTGTACTTGTGTTAAGAGGACTGCCCCATGGTAATGTGCATATGAGGTGAATGGCTTCAGGAAAGCAATTCACCACATGCTACATTCCAACAAGCGTGTCATGATATTAAAGGAGAGATAGTGAGGACTATTATTTCAAGTTGACATTACTTGAGAAACACCCTATTATCACTAGTCGTCGAGACATGAAAGATTGAATTTGCAAAATCATTAATTTGTCTTGTTTTTTAAATGGAAATAAAACAATATGCTCCTCCTTTTTACCGCATTCCGGAGGATGTGTCGTCTCTACCTCAAGCACAGTAGCTAACTTCTTTATAAGGCCAGCAGGATATCGATCTTCCTGGCAGATCAAAAATATTGGACACACTGGTTCGAGGAGGAGAGAGAGCACAACGGGAGGACAAGAGAATCAAGGCCCGAAGCAGAAGTGCCGAGGTTGACAACTGCTGAGTTCATTATGACAGAAGCGAATCCAAGTGGTGGATACGGAGAAGACTCGAGTTGCTGAGAGCCCTCAGCCCAGCCGTAGTCCTATCTCGTCGCTCCCAGTAATAGAGAACCATTGAAAAGCTTGAACGATAAAGCGTTCCTATGGAAGGATACCATATCTCGTTATCATAGCCGTCCGTCCGGTCAAAGCTCAGGAAAAGCAAGCTACTGGAAGTTGATAAAAACATGCAAAGGACGACGCAGAAGACATTACTTTCTTGTCACCTTCCATCCCAACGATCTGTTTCCAATCTATTATTGTAATTCTTAGTTTCATTTTGTAACCTTGACAGATATTGCAGTCGTTGTTGAAAATCCTAGAAAGGATTGTCACCTCAATCTCCAAAACATCTCCTTTGCAGTATATTCAAATAAGCTGCAGGATTGACAACCCCATGATTGGACAATACAAATGGGAAGATAAACTTCCTTTGCACACGGCTATGACTGATCGAACAGCCACATCCTGAACACGGGTGCACCGATTTGGAGTTATTGCACAGTAGCTACTGTCCTCAAAAACAATTCGACGTCACCTAGTGTAGTAGGGTGTATTTGCGCTGCAAATTTGGCCGTAACAACAGGCTCGGCGTCATTTGCATTCTGGTTTGCTACACCGGTTCGAGACAGGATATGGGTTGGCATTGGATTTTGTGCCCGCTCGCGTTTAATATGTATTGATTAGCCGGCGGTACATCGAATGAGGTGTGAGACTAGGCTGTGGTCTTTTTTATTGAAGATGCTGCATGGACCATTTTACAAGACCCTAACGTGAGGAAACAATCAGCAACTAACGCAGTACACTTCCTGGGTGGACAACACAGTTTATTGGTTCTTTGGCCGGTTTGTTCACCCGATCTCTCTTTCTTTCTGAACGTGTTTGGCCTATGATTACACAACCTTTCGCATATCAGATACCTCACGCAGCTATAGTTGATGAGTTTTAGCAACGAGTACCATCTTCATTGCTCTAGGAGGACTTTAAGGTCTAAGCCTCTCTATGTTTTGTCGGATTGCAAATTCTTTTCGAACGCCTAGAATGAACCCATCCATGCTATTGATCTCTGGACGTTCTGCCAGACTCTTGTGCTGCTGTTACACATCACAATGAGCAGCAAGTGAAATAATTTCACACTTTGTGCCTTAAACTATCTGTCTGCCATATTTCCGACTACTACCTTTTCTTTTCTTCTTGGTGCTGTATTTTTAATGTCCAGCGTTGTATAAGCAATACTGTATAAGTATTTATTTATTTATTTTAACTATTTTAATAAAACTGTATATTATGAATTTTATTTTATGACCTACGATACTATTGCTTTCCTTTAATTTTACTCGTATATTCTGAAATATTTAAGACTTACAAGATTAGCTCTTTTTTAGTTGATGTATCTGATTATATTCGATATTATTCTATTTATGTTTAGGTCGAAGTTACTAGTAGTTTAAAATGTAGCCCTGCGTAGAGTAGTCGCTAACATTCTCATCTATGGTGCAAGCAGTCCAGGGTTCGATTCCCGGTAGTAACACTCGATTGAGAAGGCATAACAATTTATTTCAAGCCATCTATCTTGAGTAAGATTTCTCCTGGTTTTTTTCTCATTCGCACTAGGCAAATGCCGGGATAGTGCGTAACATACAGGTTCTAAGTTACTTCCCCCTTTCTTTTCCCCTTTCCCGAACGATGTACTCATAGACGAACGTCATCCCTCATACGTGACGGACTTAGCGCCATGAACGCCGGTAGTGGCCAAAAATATCCATAAAATAAATTAAAAATAAACGTAGTTTAAAATCTGTAACTGCATGTCTACTTACGTACTTTGTGCAAGTGTAACTGTTACACACAAGAAGAAAAGTTTCTGCAGCATCCTAAAAAAAAAAAAAAGAAAAAAAAGAAAAGAAAAAAGAAGTTTAGATTAGTACTACATCTTTAATGAAGCTTTCGTTTATTTGTGCTGATATCCAGCTTTACGCAATGTATCACAACACACCTTTTTTATAACAGACAGAAATAGGCTTTTTTTGACTTTATGAAGCATAACTACACCGTTATCTTAACATCCTATTGTTCTTTTATAGAAACATACCTTACTTTCTGTTTCAACTCTGTGATATTGCCTCATCACGACACTTTCTTATAGAGTTTAACATTCCACGATTATGAACCGAGTCTAGAGGAGAGGGTAATGATGAAATTGATGATAAATACATGAAATGAAATTTTATAGTTTAACGTTCAACGTTTATGCTTGTTAGGCTAAGGGAGACGGATGATTAAGACAAGTGAATGATGATGGAAAAATTGATGAAATGAGATGCTTGAAGGAAACGGGAGTACGCCGAGTAAACCAATAGAAACTTACTTGGCCGAGGTTCCAACGAGGGACCCCACGCACCACAGAAGTAAGCACTCTACCACTTCTCTACCGTGCTCCCAATAAATACATAAGTAATAAGAATGATGAAAGCAAGAATCCCCCCCCCCCCCGAGAAAACCCCACGATCCAGGGACCCTACACGCCAGAAGTAAGGCCCTACTACTCAGCCACTGCGGACCTTCATCATAATACCGTAATAAAGCTTATAGGGCTGTATTCAGAGTCATTCCGGCGTGTGATTAGTCATACTAAGAGCCTGACTACTGCATGAAAGATACATTAGTCGGACTCTTTAGTATGGCGCTAGTCAGGCGTCAGAACGACTCTGAATACGACGTATAGTTTCTAAATTCATGTTACTTTCTTTACTACATGAAATGGTTTAATATTTAAGAGGCAATATATTACTTCTAATACTAATAAAAACTTAAATAATATAACGACTTATCAAAAAGATAGTCGTAAACCTGGTTCGTTTGCTGAGATAAAAATCCGAAGTGGTAGTATTTCTTTGGCATAAAAATATTAGCTTCGATATTTAAATACCATTAATCTCACCTTTTTAATAAAAATGACAACGTCTATAAACGGTGCTAAACTGGTTTATTATTTGATATAACTTATAATATCCTTTTCTTAAAACTGTTAAGTACACAAACTCACTGACTAGGTAACCATAAAACATGTCCATAGCAACAACTATGCCATAATAATCACTTACATATATTAAAAACATTCTTCTTTTGTTAATATGAAATTAACATTCTACTAAGTATAGTGCACATGTATGAGTACTTTCTGCCCAAGGTACAGGTAAATATTACACAAACCAAAGTATTTTGTTATATAAAAAATGTCGCTCGACAAAGGGACTGAATATAAAAGTCATGAGTAGGCTTGGCTTTTATCTTCAAGAACCACTGGTCCGTTTACATTAGTGTTTTTACATAGCATATGTCCATCATATTTTGATCGCACCTTGTATATCACTTCATTACATTTCACATAAATTTTACACTTCATCAATACTTATTTTTAACAATAAAGTTTTAACACAAATTAATATAATGAAAACAATTTTGTGCTTGATTAATCATGCATTAAATTATAATCCTTCACGTTAATAAGAAAGAATTCAAGTTATTGAAAACTTATCGTTGATGAATGAAAATCAAAGAAAATATAATTGAACAAAAATCAAAAATTAAACACAATCTACGTTTGGATAAGCACATGTAAGTAAATAAATCTATTTTTACAGAAACAAAAGACACCCTTTTGTTATTATATGAATACATTTTTATTATTATTATTATTATTATTTTTCATTCCTATTTATTTGAGCAAGAATGTCAGGTGCTACTAACTCTTTCACTAGATGCATCCATTTTTCCTTTGTATATGGAGTAGGTTTCCAAACCTTTAACTCATCTATATTGCGAAGTCCAATTGACATCCCCGTTTTAGCGTTCAACAATTCGAAAACTTTAGGATTTATTTCCTTAAAACATAAATAAGGACCTGAGAAAATGTCACAAAATTTGTAAATCTTCTTTAACAACATATTACTTTGCGGATGTTGTTTAACAAAAACTAAGTCATTGACCTTGATCCGATATTTTCCTTCTTGCAAAGACTCTACTTGCGAATTACGTTTCAAAAACTTATTATGTCTTCGGATCTTTACCATCTTCACTAAATTGGATGAATCTATAATTGTCGAATCTTCTAATTTGACATCGAAATGTTGTTCCACAGGAAAAATCAAATCAGAGCCATTATGAACATTAGCAGGAGACACACCTAAAGTATCTGATATAGAATGGTTCAAAAGGTACGTAATTTGGCTGACATGCTTAATCCATTCAGCATGTTTATCCTTACAAAAGTGCCGAAACAACATACCAAAATTGCGATGTACATTTTCTACCACGGAGCTACTTGGATGGTACGGAGTCACAAAATGAACTTTAATGTTGGCTTTGTTCATGGCTTTGAGAAACACATCACTTTTGAATTGTGAACCGTTATCGCATAATATATGTTCGATAGGGCCACAATGTGGAATATATACATTCAGAATTTTATTTACGATAGCAGCGGAGGTTGCTTTACGCAAGGGATAGGCTACCACATATCGTGAAAAGATATCCATAGTTGTTAACAAATAAATTTCTCCAGTAGCTGCTCTCGGTAAAGGTCCATATAAATCGATCGACAGAAATTAATGTGGTCTCTCAGGCGTTATTGAGAGCATTGGTTTTTGTACAGCCTGGTAATTATGCTTAATTCGCATACACTCAATGCAGTCATTGATATAATTTTTGACTTGAGCTCTCATTCCCTTCCAGTAAAAAGATTTATTAACCAAGGCACATACCTTCACATACCCAAAATGTCCGAAATCATCATGGTAGGCCTTTAATATGCGTGCTGTTAACGTAGGTGGAATGCAAATTTTGTTCCTAGATTTGAATTTGAAATCTTTAATAAGTAAAATCCCGTTGTTTAATTTAAATCTGGAATTCCAGTGTTTGGGACAACTACATCCCTCGCCACATGAAGATAAATGTTCCATGATTTGTTTGTATTCATGATACTTCATTTGATGTTCTCTCAAATCTTCTATTGAAATGGTAGCTATTTCATCCTGTAAGATCTTAAATTCGTTAATGGACAAAATATGTTGCTCTTCTCCAGGAAACAGACGTGATAAGGTATCTACGGGTCCATTATCTACCCCTTTAATGTGTTGTACTTCGAAATCATAAGCTTGAAGATCTAACGACCAGCGAAGTAATCTGTTATTATATCCTTGTACGCTATTAAGGTATCGCAATGAATTATGGTCGGTAAGTACTATGAAATGACATCCGCTAAGATATGGAGCGAATTTTTGTATTGCAAAACGTATAGCCAAAAGTTCAATTTCTGTCGTGGTGTATCCCTTTTCAGCTTTCTTTAGAGTACGGCTAGCGCAATGTATAACAGCTGATTCCTGAATAGTTGGGTTAGGTTGCCAGAGTACTGCAGAGATTCCAAGTTGAGAACCGTCACATTGTACATAGAAAGGAACGTCGTATCTGGGGTGGTTCAAATGGATGTTTCGTTTTACGCACTCCTTCAACTTATTAAAACTGTGTTCTTGAATAGGACCCCATTGCCATGGTACTCCTTTCTTTATGATCATAAATAAAGGCTGGGCTATCTCAGCGAATCGCGGGATGGCTTTGCGAAACCAATTGAAGAGTCCTAATATTTGTCGTGTCTGTTTCACATTTACTGGCGCAGGCAGATCTTCTATGGCTTGAACTTTAGATTGACTGAATTGTAAACCAGAGGCATCAATTTGGTACCCAAGAAATTCTATAGAATTCTGCAAAAATTTGGATTTCTGTAGATTGATAGTAAGGCCCGAACTTTCCAATCTGTCTAAAACTATATCTAAATACTTCAAGTATTCATGTGGACTTTTCCCCATGATTAAGATGTCATCAGCATACGTTATCACGTTGCTACGTAAGTCTTGACCTAGAACTTTGTTCAAGCAGGATGCTAATGCTGCACTACCATTGATAAGCCCAAAGACTACACGATTGTATTCATACAAGTGACCTTCAAAACTAAATGCTGTGTATGGTTTTGAATTTTCATGTAACTCGACCTGATTATACGCCATCACTAGATCTAGGTTTCCGAATACAGTGTTCCCTTGTAAAGAAGCTAGTATTTCTTCTACTGGAGGATACCTCACTTGTTCTAGATCAATGTGACTGTTCGTGCGTCTCAAATCTAATACCACACGTAGAGAACCATTTTTCTTGGGAACAACATGTAGTGGATTAAGGTGTACGCTTCTTGAAGGCCTAATGATCCCATCTCTTAACATATCTGCTATTTGCTGACGTACATTCTCCCTGTATCTATATGGAATTATATAGGGCTTGGTTACTATGGGTTTATCTGTTTTAACTTTAAAAGAATAAACAAAATCCTTGCAACGTCCAGGACGTTCTGAAAAGACATTTCGATGTTTATATAAGATGTTCTTAAAGTCGGCTATTACTGTATTATCAGCAAAATCAAGGCTGCTTTCGAGAGATTTAACATGCTCAGAAAATAATACGTCGTCCTTTATATTCACCAAATTTTGTTTGTCTTCCAATCGTGGATCATTTAATTTATCACTTTTTGCACTAATAGAAACATTATTCACTACAGGAGACATATCATTATATTGACAAGCAAGATTATCTAATTTTGGAAACAGTTTCTGAACGATTTCTTGAGGTATACCCGGTATAGTCAAAGTTTGCTTTTTAAAATCAAGCATGACACGTAATTGGGATAATAAATCTAAGCCCATAATTAATTTCTCGTTAAGATCCTTTATTACCAGAATAGGGATTGATATTTCAAAATCTTGAATAGATATTGTCACACGAGTAATTCCTGCTACTCTCTTTTTATGTTTACCGGTAAAATCAACTATAATAAGATTCTCAGCCTTTTGTAGCTTAGGATTCGAATAATTACTAGTAATTGCTTTCCACAATGAATACGATAATAGAGAGGCATTTGCTCCTGTATCAAGTAGAGCTTCGGTACTTAACCCATTGACTTTAATAGGTATTTTAGCTGTACTACATGACTTTAAAAATACAAAATTTTCTTCAATATTAAAACCATCATTGACAGTATCATCTTCAAACCAACAACGATTTACAACCGGTATAAATTGGTACTGACACCTATTAATTGCTATTTCAGAATAATTATTTACAGTGACGTCATGTGAAAGATCATTTTCATAATTAGCATGTACATGTAAATTGGAAGATAAATGTTCATAAAAATTATCACTTAAATTTTTAGATAAATGTTCATGAGAATCTACAGCTGACATGGGTTTAACCCCTACCACATCAGCCGCGATTAGTTTAAATTCATACTTGTGTATGGTTCCAATAAAGTACACTGTACAGCACAATCGTGATTATGTCCCGTATTATTGTTCTGTACAGAAATTACTTCAATGCCTGGATCTTGATACGAAGTGCCATCTCTTGTCCTTTCATTACGTCTATCCGCGTAGTTCGCTGTATTTCTGGAATTTCGCCATACATTACGTCGATTTTTAAACCTATTTTGACTATATGATCTAACATATGAATTGCTACGGTTAATTAGGTTAGGCGGATTCCCTACGTGACCTTGTCTATTTTGCTCATTTTGATTGCTAGAGTATACTCGGCTTAGGTTATGTTCCGTATTATTCACACTTCGGATATTTAAATTCCGAACAGGCACCAAATGATCTGAATTATTCTTATTTTTACCTATTCCTGATTGTGGATTCATGGCATGGTATTGAGTTTCGTAGCATTGGACAAGCATCAATAAATGGCTGAAACTCATACACTGTGTGGAAAATAAGATCTGTTGCAATTTAAATGGAAGCAAATTTCGAATCGATGCTATTATTCTCGATTCCGATTGTAATGGATTAACAACCTTTAATTCGTTGTAGACATTTACAACAAACTCTACAACAGATTTATGCAATCGAGGATTGAAGTGTTGATTTCTAAGGGTGGCATCTCTATTTGCCAGCAAAAAGTCATTTTCATAATTTGCGATCAATGCCGCTTTGAATTCCTCATATGTACTAATGTGATCACGTATTGCTTTAAACCATAAGGAACAAGGTGGGAGTAATACATGGGGTATTAATTTCATATATTGTGATCGATCGATACACATTATATTGCATTCGTCTTGGAATTTCTCTAAGAAAGAAGTAGCATTCTCATTACACTTACCACTGAATTTGCTCATAGCTCGAATTTCACTCATCTTAACACTTAATTTTACCTTCCTTTTCTCATTCCTTGTTCTTGTTGAGTGATAGTTCCTATCCATGACGTGCGGTGTCGTCGCACCATCTACGTTTCGCTCATCAGTACTCTTCGGACAACTTTCTTCTAGTATAATATCCTCATCAGACCCCGGCGAAGGCGAGTTCATCTCTGGTGAGTGGGGCAACTCAAAGCGATCACTACCCAAGTTATTACGGTAAATGTTGTCTTTAGCCTGTAACGTTCTAATCTCTTCCTGAATAGTAGCTAACAACTGTGTATTTACACGTATGTTATTAGAATTGTTGCTGACCTGGATCTTTTGCTGTTTAATGGAAGATTCTATTACTTCTAAATCTTTTTTTACAGCACTAATTTCTTGGTTTTGGTGATTGTGCTTTTCTTGACAATCATCGGATATCCTTTTTAACTTTTCCTCGAACTGCGAGGATATGTCATTCACCACCTGGATAATCGTCTGTTTCGTTTCATCTGATTTCTGTTCTATCCGTCTACTTAATTCTTCGTATTGCTTGTTAGCTTCGTCAAACCTCAGTTCTATCTTCTGTTCCATGGTCTTGTTAGATTCGTTGAACTTCTGTTCCATGGTCTGGTTAGCTTCGTTGAACTTCTGTTCCATGGTCTTGTTAGATTCGCTGAATTTCTGTTCCATGGTCTGCTTTAATTCTTCATTTTGCTTGTTAGCTTCGTCAAACTTCTGTTCCATTCGTCTACTTAATTCTTCATATTGCTTGTTAGCTTCGTCAGACTTTTGCTCTATGGTCTGCTTTATCTCGGTAGACATTTGCATTAATTGTCGCTGTAAAGCTAACAAGATTCGATCCTCCGATGTCAATTCTGGTGTTACACTAGTTTCACCTTCGTCACTAGTATTTGATTCCTGCTGCATTGTTTCGTTGTCCATTTTTCTTATGATTACTTTACCACTTCGCAATATGGTTAAGTTCGTATTCATTAACTGTAGTATAAAAGTAAATTCAACCTTACTCTTCTTCGGGAATTGAATTTACAAAGTCCCGGGTGAGGTAAACCAAAATTTTTATAACGACTTATCAAAAAGATAGTCGTAAACCTGGTTCGTTTGCTGAGATAAAAATCCGAAGTGGTAGTATTTCTTTGGCATAAAAATATTAGCTTCGATATTTAAATACCATTAATCTCACCTTTTTAATAAAAATGACAACGTCTATAAACGGTGCTAAACTGGTTTATTATTTGATATAACTTATAATATCCTTTTCTTAAAACTGTTAAGTACACAAACTCACTGACTAGGTAACCATAAAACATGTCCATAGCAACAACTATGCCATAATAATCACTTACATATATTAAAAACATTCTTCTTTTGTTAATATGAAATTAACATTCTACTAAGTATAGTGCACATGTATGAGTACTTTCTGCCCAAGGTACAGGTAAATATTACACAAACCAAAGTATTTTGTTATAATAATAACTAAATTATCAACCATTACAAAATATGTAGTGCGGTTAGTGGAGGTGTCTTTAGCGTGGGAGACCTGGGTTCGATTCCTGGTAAGTGTTTCGGATCCCATGTTAAGCTGTATATCCACGTCTCATAGCCCCATTGCTGAAAGGGAAGGTAAACGCAAATCCAATCCAATCCAATGGAAAATATGTAGAATGCATATTTTTACACAGTGCTACAGTATTATTAGCATTTATTGAGTCAAATCAAGTTAAGTCAAGTCAAGTCTAAAGATAAGACATATGTCAATCAATACACCACATTGAGCTGAACAAAATGAGATATGAATAAGTGTAAATCATGAGTCATGAGTCAAATTTCGAGAAAATTGACAAAAATAATTTTGTGGTTTGATTTGTCTTGATTTGATTTTACTTGATTTGATGTGACTTGATTTGATTTGATTTGACTTGACGTGACTTAACTTGATTTGATTTGACTTGACTTGACTTGATTTGGTTTACCTTGATTTGATTTGACTTGACTTGATTTGATTTGATTTGACTTGATTTGATCTGACTTGATTTGATTTGACTTGATTTGCCTTGATTTGATTTGATTTGACTTCACTTGATTTTATTTGACTTGATTTGACTTGACTTGATTTGATTTGACTTGACTTGATTTACCTTTATTTTATTTTATTTTATTTTATTTGACTTGATTTGATTTGATTTGATTTTTAGTTTAGGGTTCCTTTCAGCAGCGAAGGTATATGAGATGTGGACCTATGGATTAACTTGTAATCTGAACCACATAAGCTCCCACCGATAATCGAACCCGGGTCTTCCACGCCAGAGACACGTCTAACCTCATAGCCATGAGGAAGCTCTATTTTTTTGATCCTAAAAATTAATATATGATAATCACGTCACCTACCAAGATGAAAGTGGTCTTAAAGTAAATCTTCATCAAGCTTTTCATTATGAAACTAGCACAACAGCAGTACACAATGGTAGATGCACTTGAGAAGAGATGGAGGCAACGGTAAGAATATGTTTATGGCATTATTGTTTGCGAAAAAAGTTTAACTCCTTTTCCTCTTAGAATATGCATTTCAGTCAAAGTGAAATGATAAAAATCCATGTCGGCCTAAGTGATAAGTTCGAAAATTCATTTAAAAAATTCGTTTTCTCCTGATGATGAGAATGACAATCTCAAAGTCATGATGAGAAAAAAATCTTCTTCTTCTTATTGTTCACCTCAACCATAGGTTGGTGAGCAATATGCGAATTTTAGAACTTTTCTCTCTCTTGAGAGAGCTGTTTTATACTTTGATAAGGTCTCTTCTTCGTAACTGCATCTAGATATTCTATCCTTGGTCTTTCTCTTCCTGGTTTTCCTTCTGCCTTTCCCTCTATCAGCACGGTGATCCAATCGCTGTGCCGAATAAGATGACCAAACATGCTATTTCTTCTTCTTCCTATTATCTTTATGATCCTTCATTAGCTTCCTTTAGAACGTCTTCATTCCTTTTCTTTTCGGTTCATGATATACGTAGCATTCTGCGCCACCACCACATTTAAAATGCTTCCAGCTTGGATATTTCAGCTTTTCTCAGTGTCCACATCTCAGACCCGTAAAGTGCCACGCTCCATACCAGGGTCTTAATAAATCGTTTTTGAACGTCCAATGACACATTTCTTGATGTTAGCATTCCTATTTTCCAATTGAATGCTTCCTATTGAAGCCTATTTCTTGCTTTCCTATACTTATTACGTAGAATTTTCAGATGTGCTCTAAATTCATGCTTGCTCCAAAGTAGGCAAACGATAAGCTTTGATAGTAATGAACACGGAATCCTTTGGCGGGATGTCTGAAGTGTTAAGGACCATCAGCAGCACGGTCTCTTGTATTCGGGAAAAGCCGTGCTGCGATGTTTTCTTTCACGCTCATAAGTACACAAAATGTGAAATGTACCGTGACTCATTACATCGCAGCACACGCTATTCCAAACACAAAAGAACGTAGAGGTGACGATTCCTAACACTTTCGACTTCCCTCCGAAGCATTGGGTGTCCATTGTTGTCAAGTATTACATCTTGCCTATTTGGATTCACCTTGCAATCAGGGCATATCTGAAAACACTGTTGAGACCCTATCTGAGAATAGCACTCTGTAGAGAATACTGTGCACACCCATTGAACATTAATGAAATATGCATTTTTGGATTGCGTGTGCGTGACTTCCCTTACGCTGATAAGGACCACCATTCACAGTTTCTGGAATTCGAAATAGGGCCTGTTAAAATTTAGCTTTTTCGCGATTTTGAACAGTCCTAGCTCTGAAACTATGCACTTTTCCTCATAGGTCCATATGAACTTCTCTTATTTTGATGTAAGGAATCACGTCTTACAGTTTCCCCGTATAGTTCATTAACACCCTATATATTTTACTGCACTGCTGTAAAATAATAATAATAATAATAATAATAATAATAATAATAATAATAATAATAATAATAATAATAATAATAATAATAATAATAATAATAATAATTCTCAGTAATTTATTATATTTATTTCTATCAAAACTTCTGCATACCCTTATATGCAGTATTATTTCTTCTTGCCAGCTTTCTTCTGAGTGAAGCCACAGTTCTTACTCATATAACATATGCAATATTTCTAATTACGATTGTAACTTATTTTTGACAGTAGCTTGCACTCCGTTTACTCAGTCCTCATTCCTCGTCAGAGGGGCTCACCAGGTTGAGAACTACTGAATTAGAAAGTCATTACCTGAAATGATTCAAACGGTTCGTTCATTCCTTCCTTTTTTGAGTTCGGTTGCGTATTTAGGACCCAAGTTCTTCCCCCCTCAAAATAAATTTATTACATACACAATTTCATTAAAATTTGTCGGCATCCAAAAAGAAAAAAAATATATAAGTGCTTATTCAGTGTTGTGCATAGCTTCCCCCCGAAACAAAATCCTAACTACGCCACTGCTAGAGTTTCTTATTTCAGTTTAACACAAAATGGCTAAATATCTGATACTGAAAAATAAATGTTTAAATAAATAGCCTATAGTATTTGTAAAACCATATTTCAAACTCACCTTGTTCGTTTTCGGGAGTAGATTGTAAGCTTGCCTAATCTTTAAACCATTCAGTGTAATCTATTGGGAGTAATGAAGTTGAAATAGTGTTGATTTTTGTCTTGAAATCATAACATAATGTATGCTGTCTTGTCATGGTGCAATTGTATATATCAATTGAACAAAAAGACCGTGATGCATGGTCTTAATATGATTACGAAAGATAAACAGATATTAACCTTTAACGAATGGGTAGAATACCTTTATTGATCGTGGCCTGTGATTGTTTTTTGTCTTCTTACGGAATGGAAATGGCGTTTATTGATAGCATTGATCGGATATCTTTGGCAATAAAGGTGCTCATCAACTCCATCGCACTGGCACCAATAGCAGACTTATTGTTTCTAGAAACCTTTCTCTATCTTAAGCAGCGTATTGAGTACAAAGGTTAAATTGCTACTTGTTACAAACAAACAAAAGTTAAGATTGCTTATTGCCTTTAACTTACGTAACAGGGACATTCAGTGGCGTACACAAGGGAGGTTGGTGTCCTCCCAGTTGCGTACATTCTCATTTACGTACATGTCAAAATCCTTCCCAGTTGCGTATAAGTGCCAGATGCAATGAAATGTCATGATTTAAAAGCGAGATAAGAATTCCCATTTGCGTACAGGTTCAATAGCTGATACTATTTCTGTGAATTTTTGTTAGTTTTTGAGCAGAGGGGGATATTGAATCTAAAGGTTTCGTTTCGAGTAGCAGCCACAGCGAACAAGAAAAAAAATGAAATCTTTAAGTTTTACGTCCCACGGTTATGCCGGTTAGGCTAAAGGAGACGGTGATTATGAGAAATGAATGAAATGATGGAATGAGAAAGTGGGAGGAAACGGGAGAACCCCGAGAAAACCCACGCACACGGTGTTTGTCCACCCCAAAGTTCACTTGGCGGGGGCTGGGATCGAACCCGGGACCCCAAGCACCAGAGGTGAACGCTCTACCACTGAGCCACCGCGGCCCCCACAGCGAGCAAGAGTCCCTGAATACTTTCATTTTGCAAGCCAGCACGACGTTCTTTATTGACGGCACATTTAAGAGCTACAACAAACTTTTCTCCCAAATGTTTGTAATTCATGCAGATATTGGAAGTTTAATAGGGGAAACTAATGTGATTCCAGTAGTTTTTAGCCTTCTTCCGAACAAGAGGAAGCATATATATGAAAGGTTGAAGTTCTGAATTGGAATCCTGGAGTTGGAAAGGTAGACTTCAAGGAAGCAGTAATAAATTCTTTTAGACAATTTTCCCTTCAGCTTCCATAAGTGGGTGCAAGTTTCACTTTAACTAGTATCTTTGGTGTAAGATACAGGATTTGAGTTTGGTTACAGACTACAAAAACAATCACTTCAAGTTCGAATGTTTGCGTCATTAGTTTTTCTTCCGTTAGAAATGGTGGAATGTGGTTTACTGTCTATTCAAGAAGACATCCCCTAAGCTTGAGCAGTTCTATGGCTATTTCATTGACCAGCGGCTAGAAAATTCTACAGTTCCAATAAGCATGTGGAACTGTTATGCAAAACGCCATAGAACAAATAATCCCGCAGACGATTGAGATAATACATTAAATACTCTACTAAACAATCAAAATCCTCATGTCATCGAATTAGTCCGTTTTCTCAAGTTAGAAGCCAGGAGAAGTGACCATGCTTACGACAAAAAGTATCTCAACTTACAAGGTAAAAAAAGAAATTTATATATGCAACTTGACAAAAAAAAAAGAAGAAGAAGAAGAAGAACGTTTTGGGTAATTTTGATGTTTCAAAAGATGTTAGATGATATTTGGTTCCACTTTCATATATTCATAAGTTGTCATAAACTGTAAACCGCATATATAAAATATATATATCTTGATAAGCATTACTTATAGGTGGTGGTAACAACGGTAAACGGCCAACTGCACTTGGACCAAGATCATAGAAGATCGAGATCAGGGGCGGTCTGGTCAGGTCGGCAGGTCGGCAATCGCCGAGGGCCCTGGATCTGTGGGGCCTCAAGAACAAAACGATACAATTTTGGTTGGTATTAAAAAAGTTTACATATATTTAGATACTACTCCATCGCATTCAAGCATAGGATGTGTGAAAATTACTTCAAAGATGTAGGACTATGACTCGTTCGCACTAACCCATGTTTGCAATAAGTATTAAAATAAACTTACCTTGCAGTACACAAATTTGGTTGAAATTCTTAAGGAAAGAAAACCTGGTGGGCTACTGAAATTGACCTAAAATATGAAACTTGTATAACTTAGTGGTACTCACTCAGTAAAGAATAGCGACAGTGCAAGCATTGGAATGCATCGGGGATCCCGCTCAACCCGTTTATTATTCCGGACTTTCTATATTGTTATTCGATTTTTATGTGTGAGAAAGAATTATTGTGAAATTTTAGATTGCTAGCAATTTTGGTATCATTTTTTTCTGTTTTGGGGCCCCCCTTCGAATTGCCAAAATACAAGTGACGTTGGAAATTAAAAATATTTTCGCTGATTAGTATTGTATTTAGCTAAATGGTTAGCACACGTGCGTACGATGCTCATGGTCTCGAGTTCGATTCCCAATGGGGACACTCAAAAATGTCAGTGTTAACCAGCATCGTAAAGACAATTGGAGAGCTACCTGAATTAAGAGGCAACGGACTCCGGTCTAGAAAGAACTTCGTGTGTCGTTGCACTGATTTCGCATCGTCGTGGCGATGGTAGCTTTCGAAAGCCAAAGCGGACATGATATTTCAACATGCTTAGCTTCGAATCAAATAAAAAAGAGACGCAGAAATTCAGACCAGAAGATTGGTTATGCAGCATTTAATCGACATAGTGTTATTTATAGGAAGATAAGGAATTGTTTACAGGGGGGGGGTAAGTCAGAAGAGGCGCATTCATTAGATTCTGTCAAAAACCATGGGAATTTCCTTGAATTGGTCATGTTAGTTGCAAATTATGATGTGATTTTGCAAATTCATGTTACAAAGTGTATTGAAGACATCAAATCGCACAAACTGAAAATAAAGAAAAAAAAGGGAAGTAGAAGGAAAATCGACAAAAGGACAAACTGGACAGGCTCTCTCTTGACTTTTTTGTCAAAAAGATTCATCAAAAAGTTAATCAAGATAATAAATTTGGACGAAATATTATTTTGAAAGACCTTCAAGACAGTGTTGTTTATAACTTGATGGTGGATAGTACACAAGGTATAGCTTTTATGGACCAGTTGGCAATCTGTGTCCGCTACGTAGTCCAAGGAAAGGTATATGAAAGACATAAACTTAACAATTGTTGATGATTCAAGTGGACTTGCTTTGTACGAATGTATAGTCAGAGCTAGTTGAATGTGGCATTAAAGTATTATTCCGTGTTCTTTTGATGGGGCGAGTAACATGACCGGCTGTTACAACATATTTAATTTACACTTGATGAGACACGTACTAAATTAGGCTGTAGCTAATTCTACAGTAAATTTGCTCCAAGCAGAAAATTTATTTGGTTTAGTAGAGGAATCGGCTGTTTTCTTAAGTTCTTGTTACAAGACAATATACTAAAAAGAAACAGTGCCAGCATAAAACTATGCAGACTCCAAAAAATTGGTGCCACAAGATGGTGGAGTAAGCATACAGCACTTTCATCAATTATTGACGTACAGTTTTTGATAAGTGCTACCAACTCACGAAAGTTGACCCATTTGTTCAATGTTTTAAATAAAATATTGAATGGAAGCTTGGATTGCAAATCAAAGTTCGCGTCCACAAATATGATAAAGCAATAGTCCAAATTCGAATATGTTTTCATGCCTTTTGTCATGCTCGATATTTTTCTGATCACAACTCCCGTTTCAAAATACTTAAAAAATGGATTACTGTTGGAAATTGGTGCAAACTTTGTTACAACAAATCACTGCTAAAATTAGTTCAGAGCACTTTGAATTTCTCACTTGACAAATCAAAATGGTGTACAATTGCCATGAATGGTATTTTAGAGGATGTGGATGATGTAGAAGTTTCACTGGACTTCGATGAGAAGAGAATTTCGAAGAAAAATGCCTAGTGAAAAAGCAAAAGATGAAGTTTTAGAAGTTACTCCGGTTCAGAAATTTAAACAAATCTATTCCGTATTATCGATTGTGCTACTTCAAGTATTGAAAAAAAAAGATTTAATCCAAACAGATATTTTGAAAGATAGTTCATGGCTCCATAAATAAATCCCTGAAATAGCAGACATTGACGAATTTCCAACAGAAGTCTTACGCACCATTTGTCACCTAACCTTAGTTGATCTTAGACTCAGTGGGATCAAGGTGATGAAATTGATGTGAATAACTTAAATGAAGACGAACGACGGTTCAATCGGAAGAAGGCAAAGAGAACTATGTCAACTGCTCAGTGAAGAAGAAATGTTTTAGATGCATAGCATGTACCTTTAACTTTGTTTTCGTGCTGTCACACTCTGGTATTTTTACCAATCTATATACAGCTTACAAGTTTATATTAACTCTGCTTTGCTCGCAGCTAACCTGCGAAAGGATGTTTTCCAAACTTAAAATTGTTAAGAATAGATTAGAATAGAATATCGGCGCTAAACCAAGATTTAATGTCTAAGCTACTTTTTATAAATTGTAATATACCATTACAGTCAAGGTAATGACAATTTTGTTTGTATTGACCCGATACTTTTCGAACATACCGCGTACTGTAAATTTTTCAACACACAATTTTCGGTCTACGTATTAAATTCATTTGTCTTTTACTCAAGCCAAAATTAATGTGGGAGCTTCGGAATAATCTAGGAAGAATTATATTTCGGAGAATAATTTCTTTATTCATATATTATTTCATTATAAACTCTGTATATGGACATTTCAAATGGACGACTATTGAAATGATATATTTTAATGCAATACAAAAACATAGGTCGGCAATTGGACAGAAATTTCTGAAATTGTCTACCAATCTGATATTTGGCAGAATAGTTTAGACCCCCTTCGTCCCTCTGAGATGCCCATATCCTCCCAAAATCCGGTTTCACCCAGTTTTTACTACTTTCATTCGCTTTGTATTTTCCGCCGCCAAAATTCTTTGTTCTGATTTGAGAACTATATTCCACCTCAGTATTTTGGAGCAATTTACTTCGTCTTTTGTCTTTGGGTCAACAACATAGTTCGCAGTGATGCAGTGAAATGGCATAAAAAGACCGTAAAATTAGTCTCAGTTAAGAAATAAACCATCCAGGAAGCAGTTGAGCTTCAAACTATTGAAATTCATTATAAAACAATCCGAAAAACTAAAATATATAATTCAATTCAGCAGATTCCATAATCGCTATATTGGACAATACCCACATCTCAGGAGTAAAGTGATTAATAGTGCATTGATTTTAGGTGTTGTGAATCCTCAAAAAATTTAAGAGTCAGTAATTTAAAACGTTTAAAATATTTCCTTTCACCTTCCCAAGTTAGGTTACGATAGGCCTGTCCTGTGTACGTAGTATAAATGTTTGCTTTGTACTAGGGTTGGCCAAAAATTTTCGAATCTGGATATCCCGGATCCAGTGAGATCCGGATCTCGGATCTTGATCCGAAATTCGGTTCTCGGATCTGGGTCCGGATATCGGATTTGGATTCGAAATTCGGATTTCGGATCTGGGTCCGGATATCGGATCTGGATCCGAAATTCGGATCTCGAACCTGGAGCCGGGTCTCAGATCTGGATCCGAAATTCGGATCTTGATTCGTATCCTACTTAGTTTCTGTTAATCATCCGAAGGTTTGATTTTCATATTGTTCAGTAGCTGACACCTTTTTTCCCCTCTTTCTTCCAAAGTATCTTTTATAAAGCAATTCATCCTTATAGAGGGTAGAAAAATTTCTTTTCATTTTTCTTAACTTCAATATCCTTATTTGTATGGGAATAGGACGTAATATTCAGGTCTCAAACATTCAGTAATAATAATAATAATAATAATAATAATAATAATAATAATAATAATAATAATAATAATAATAATAATAATAATAATAATATAGAAGACAAGTTCCATATGAGGACACATTTTATTAAAATCTATAAAATCGCCCCTAGCGTAAGGCAAAAGTTACAAAATAGTCGGGAAGGGAGAGAAGTGTCAGGACCATCAGGACACACCCTCAGCATTAGGTTGTTGGAGCGTTTTGCTTTTTTGTTGGAAATTCGATGACGGCTAGTGCGGAAAAGGTGCCATTAGTGGCACCGACCTTACTATTTTTTTTATTTTTTTTTGCACAACCCCTTACCCTGCCCCAACGGACTTAAAGTTTATTAAGTGTTTGGTTAGGCAACACGCACAACACCAATGACAGAAAAGCTACTTGTGGTCATTTATCTGATGGCTATCTGATGGCTATAATACTATTATTTTATTAAAAGAAACTTGTAGCAATGCCAGTAAATAATTTTAAAATGTTTATGAGTCAAAGTACAACCATATTCACTCAGTTGTTGAAATTAATGTCCAGATTTTTTTTTGAAATGCCACGTTAACGATGATTATAGGCATAGCTTTTGATATAACACGATTTGTTCTTGGCACTTTGCTTATGTACACCGACAACAAATGCCATCTAGCGGCAGGCTACACAACTTCGTGGTTGTTTACTTTGGCCACGCTCTTCGAGCGTCGTCGCAACGTCCAGCTCCATTCAGAAGATTCGCGCGACCCCCGCTCACCTCGTTGGCTCCATAACCTACACCGACGTTTATGAATATTCTCGCTCGAGGTTCGCAGTGGTATAATTATTGCGTACTTCAGCCAACCAATCGAACAGGCCAGTTTATTGCAACTTAAGCTTTAACGGTTTTAGTCAGCTACTGATTCTGTTAAGACAGAGAGTTTGTGCATTGTACCTAAAGTTACAGTCTTCTTAGTGCGATCCGATTCAGAGACATTTTGTATACTTTGGTTTCCAAGTTCGGAAGCAATGGAAAGCAAGATGAAGAAGAATCCTCATAGCAGACCAACGCGGGGAAGTGTGAAACGAGGCTTATTTAGCACTCCAAGTGAAATGAGTGAAGTGGAGTTACCCACGTACTCTGACGTTATGCGACATTATCATTGGTTTCGAAGTGGTTTAAGTGGTGACGAAAGTGTAACTAAATTACCAGTGACTGACATTTGTAAACTGGCTGGACAAAGAGTTGTACATATTTGGCGTAAAGCAAGCTTTCCTGTGGTTTCAGAAAAGAGAGTTTCTGACATGCTGAAAACATTTTATAATAAACGTCGCACCAAGGAAAAACATTTCAGTCGACAAGGACAAGAAGCAACACTTCGTGCAGGTTTTGTTGCACACGCGGAAAAGTCTCTTTTTGATATTGCGTCTTGCAAATGTAAAACTGCCGAAGATTGCAACTGTGAGAGGACACATAAGATTCCAAAACGAGAATTCAAGTTTCTTTTGGATCAGAGAACATCACGGAAAATGAGCATTGGTAACATTGACGTCCGAACAAGCAAATCTCTGTCAAAGACGTTTCCCGTAAAGTGAGCAGATTTAAGGGGCAGAGAACCAAGAAAGACGTTGGAAGTGTTGAAGCAAGTCCATCAATTAGTGGGATTAGGCATAGGCACAGGTCAAAGATTCTGGCGTCGTCAGGGGAATCCAGCGAAGGTGTTGAATCGGAAAGCACGTCGGGACCTGAATTCGAGGCGCGACCAAGAAATAAACAGCCTAAAGCGCATATGTCTTCAAAATACAGCGGAGGCAGCGTTTAGAACTGGAGCTTCAGACAGACAGGTTGCTTCTGCCGTACCTCAGGACGCTAGATTCATAACACCAGAGGACAAAAATCTTGTTGTTGACAGATGTGAGGTACAAACAGGAAAAAATAAACTGGGTGAGAAGATCCAGAAAGAAAAGGTTCACCTAGGCCGGGCGATTACATGTATCTACTTCGACGAAAAAAAAGATGCAATTCTTGTGCAAGAAAAAAATAACGGCAAACTACGAAGACGAGAGGTTACAGAAAAGCGTATCACAGTTCTATCGGAGCCCGGTTCAGAATACTTGGGTCATGCCACACCTAAGTCAGGCACTGGCAGGGATATTGCCGACTCTATATTGAGCTTTTAGAGAAGAACCAGTACGACGTTTCAAGTCTTGAGGCAGAAGGCAGCGATGGTGAAGCAACGAACACAGGTTGCGTGATAAGTCAGATACAAAGATACGTAGGAAAGGAACTGCAGCCTCTCATTTGCCTTCTTCATACCAACGAGTTGCCATTTCGACACCTGATTACCGAATTGGATGGTGGGACGACCGGGCCCAGCACTTTCTCCGGCCCCATCGGAAAGAATTTAAAGGATTGTTAACGTTCACCGATTGTCTCCTTTACACCCATTCCTGTTGAATTGGTGTCTGAAATGAAAAAAAAAAGATGGTTTAAGCAGCGACCAGAATTATCTCTTTGAAATGTATAAGGCTATTGCTACAGGAATGTGTACTACCGATCTAGCAAATAGAAAATCAGGACCATTATCACATTCACGATGGCTTACATTGGCCTATAGGATCCTTAGCCACTACATCAGTACTGATAAACCTAGTTCAAGTTTGTGTCTACTTGCCAATAGATTGTTAAAGTATTCGCTCCCGCCTGGTTTTCAATACGGCAAAATCCTTCGTGCGAAATGAGCACCATGCATCTGTTTAGCATAGTTATGCTATCACGTTTCCTGCCAGAAAACCTACAACACATAGTTAATTCTGTTCTACAAACAAATGGATACTACGCTCATCATGAAAGCCTGCTGATAGCGATGACAGCAGATGAAAATCCACATATTCTAACGTTAGACTGGAGAAGGATAAAAAAAAGTGCCGCAGCCAGAAGACCCCGAGATCAAGCCGCCCACGTGACTTCATTGTTCCGAAATTAAACTTTACAGCTGAAAATTACTACATGATTAATTGGCCTAAATGTCTAACAGAGCCGCCAATCATGCGAAACATAACGGAACATCCGAACTTCAGCTACTGTAACAACAACATTCCCTTGCCATAGTCAAGCTGTGGAACGCACAGTGAAGCTGGTGTCCGACGCAGCGTCGAAAAAGTGCGGCCAGAACGCAAGAGATATCTACGTTAGAGCCAAACTGAAGTCTAGAACAAGAATGCCCCGCTTCGAGACCAAGAAGAACTACGTGACCTAAGGTCAAATGTCAACATATGCCTACTGGGTGGGTGAGTGGGCGGAACTCGATGTGCAACCACCTCCCCGTAGTGAATTCTGAGTTATTTTGCGTACGGAGCAAAATACACGAAGAGTTGCACAAAGAAAATCGTGTTATATCAAGGACTATGCCTATAATCATCGTTAACGTGGCATTCCAAAAAAAAATCTGGACATTAATTCCAACAACTGAGCTAGTAGGGCTGTACTTTGACTCATAAACATTTTAAAATTATTTACAAGCATTGCTACAAGTTTCTTTTAATAAAATAATTGCCTTATAGCCATCAGGTAACTCTATAAACGACCACAAGTAGCATTGGTGTTGTGCGTGTTGCCTAACCAAACACTTAAAAAACTTTAAGTCCGTTGGGGCAGGATAAGGGGTTGTCCAAAAAATAAAAAAAAATCAGTAAGGTCAGTGCCACTAATGGCACCTTTTCCGCTCTGGCCGTCATCGAATTTCCAACAAAAGTGCAAAACGCTCCACCTTACTCAGCATACATCCCTACAACTAGCTAAATGTTAAACGGAAATTTCATGTAGAAAGTAGGGATACTGAACTCACAAGAGCCGTAAGAAAATTTGTTTTTAACTAATGATTATGCCGGCTAAGCTACAGAAGACGTGGATGACGAGAATGAAAGAAATATTGGAATAAAGAAAGTGGGAGGAAGAGGAACCCGGAAAAAAACCTACAAACACGGTGTTTGTTTTGCACAATGCCCACTAGGCGGGAGCTGGGTGGAACAGGGTGATCCATTAAATTAACAACGCTTCAGTAATAATAGTAATAATAATATTAAAAGTTTTAGAGTTGCCCTAAGATTTAGCAAAACTTACTTAAACGTAGGGATTTCGGGTAAGGGGTTACGTACCTTCAAGAGACACCTTTGCAACTACCCAAATTTAAACGAAAGCATTCCACTAAAGTTTCATGTAGAAAGTATTCTACTGTATGTTTTAAGGAAAATAACTGTAATAAAAATAACTGAATATCATTGAACAGTAAGGCATATAATTAACTTGTAGAATATGCAGATGTAATTATAAAAGCTTTGCTATAAAAATATATAAACAGACCATAATTCAGTGAGCTCTGAAATACAAATTAACAAAGTAACGTATAATATTCAGTCTACAGAGCAATTGTTACTTAAAGATGGCACACACTATTTCGAGAATCGAGATAAGACGAGAAATGTTTACGATACTTTTCGCCTCGTATCGATTCTAATCTCAAAAGCGAGACGATAATTTAAGTTAGCCTTGTCCCGTCTCCAAATGTAAAATATTAAGTCTTATCCCGACTTTGTTTGGTTTGTTTTAGAATCAAGATGAGAAATTCTTCATGGCCAACATTAAACAAAACCGAAATATTTTTTGCCTAATATCACGTTTCTGCTTGTAATGGTATAACCTGAGCGATAATAAGTTTCTAATTTTTAATCTTCTAAGAGATAATTATCATTATTATTACTATTATTATTCCTGAAGATTTGATAGTTCAAGTATTGAAACGTCCGAGTATTCAAATATTTGAATATAAAACGTGTCATCGCCGATCAATCGTCATCAAATTCCTCAAGTAAAAAAAAAAAATGCCTGACGTGGATTCGATCCAAGAACATTCAGATTACTTGCCACGCGCCTTGACCACTGAACCACCATCACTACGGTGTAAATAATTCGTCTTTAGTCCGGTTAAGTTAGGTTTCTTTGCCCCCGCTTGCAAAGTTGTATGTTATTTTTCTTCGTATCAAAACTTCTTTCGTATTTCTTTTCTCATGATATAAGTTAATAATCTCCGGCAAAGTTTATATTAATAACATGAGTTGTTCTTAAAACTTTGGTTCATAAGTTTGTTTCTTCTCCACACGAAACTACAGATGTGACAGATTTAATTCTCATACTCTGCACTTATTTCAAAGCAGTCACCATTACCTGGTCAAAGACTTATATCCGCCATGATACATGACTTTTTACCAAGGACTCTTTGAGGAAAGAACACGTCGGAGATTAGTTGTGAAAGTGGTTTACTAAAATCGACGGAAATATGAAGAAATAAGGTAATACTTGCCCAAAATATGTTATAGGAATAAATATTAAACCATAATAAGAGAGAACTACTTAAAAATACCGTAAATACTAGTAGGAGTGACATAAATATGGAAGCTTAC
Organism: Thermobia domestica; assembly: GCF_964235325.1. Lineage (NCBI taxonomy): Eukaryota > Metazoa > Arthropoda > Insecta > Zygentoma > Lepismatidae > Thermobia > Thermobia domestica. The sequence goes on along the minus strand of NC_137454.1, from coordinate 42,678,852 downwards.
CCCATGGCGTAAGCGTCGGTGAACCATCGATGGGTAACTAGGGAAATCTCGCCAAAAATTGGCGGTCCCGCAGCGAGGATCCGCATTGGTCCCACTTGAAAATTATACGACCAGTGGCAGAGACGCTACGAAACGCCAATGAACAACAAAATTACTCCCCCCAAAATATATAAATTCGTTTATACGCGTAATTTGTTTACATTAAGATGAGTCTAAAAATTTTTTAAAAAGTAAAAAACGTGTGCCAGGAAGAGCGGGAACCACCAACCTTTGGAATGATAGGCCCGTGCTCTTCCGACTTAGCCACGGAGGCGGTGAAGAAAAGGTCGTTTGTAGAAGTATAAATCCTTTAGATATTTTAATTAGGCTAATCAGTGCTCCTGTAACAGTGTATATTCGACGATAATAGTTTGATATTAGATAAAATCCGCTCGCTATGTAATTTTATATCAAAATGAAGGTCGTTTATTTACTTTATTTCATAGTTCTTACATATTCACTTTTAAATGATCGCCCATCGGCGACAGTTGTCATCTAAATTCATACAATTATACGCACTCATCTCTAGATTTTTCACTTCATGATGTAGAAGCAGGAGTTACTCTTGACCCCGTAGCTCAATTTAGTAACAACTCGTCAGGAAAAATAATATATAACAACCGCATGCACATGACGCGATAGTTCATGTTGGTCCCTTCGCGATTTTCCGCGACGAATCGAAGGAGCGCGGACCAAAATGAAGTCTTCGCTGCTATGTGGTCGTAACTTCAATACCCCGACTCGAGATATCTCTTTCGACTGCCGAAGTGACATACTAGGGGCAGTCCTTCGACGCGTCGCTATATCGACCATCGACATTTACCGGCAAGTGGGCCACTAGGTGTTGGCGACGTTTAAGGCATGGGGTATGCAGTGATCGCCATGATTAGGATAATAAGCATCTCAGGACAGGTGCCAAGTAAAGAGTGAATCTGATTTCACTTTTAGTAGCCTATTAAAACAGAAAGTTGGAGATTCAAGTCCCTTCCAAATATTTCCCTTATCTTCTGCAGTGTAGCAGGTCGATAACCTGTCCACTAAATAGCTTAGCTTTTAGTGTATTATCTTTGTATTTTGTTTTAGGACCTGGCGGTATATGCTATTTTCGTTGGCTTTGATTTAACTTCAGAAATGCAAGAGTAAATTTATTGTAGGAAACTCCTGCCTACTTTGCGTTGCCTACCTGTTCACTTCAGCAAGATGGGTTGAAAGAAGAAACCGAGGGTTCCTCTCCTTCAGAAAGGGGCTTCTTAACCCTCTTTTGGCTTAATTCAATTTAATTTAGTACTAAAAAATGTAAAATTTTCTAGTGCAAAGATTGATTACTTTTTCTGCTCCCTCCCTCTCCCACTAGAGCCAGTTTAAGTGATGTAAAAAAATTACTGAAATTTTTATTCATGTTTAGTAAAAATGAATAGGTTTCAGTTTATCTTACTGTGTATATAACATGTAATCATATGTGTAGTTAGTGCATGGAGTGTTTATTGAATGTGAGTGCTATGTGTGAGTGAAAATAATTTAAGATTAATGCTATCGTGATAATTTGTTTGCGATATAAAATTTCATCTCTGCGTGTGATATGGTATTAGCACGAGAGTTCGTACAGTTCCTTTTATATCCAATAACATATTTATCCAATCGTTTTAGTTAGCAACGGGCGTTTATTTATTAATACAAAGGGACAATCGAGGTATTTGTCTTATTAGTGTTTCAAGTACAAGTTTAATTTCGTTTAAAAGCGACCCCTAACACTAGGCTACTGTCGCGCAAGTCATAAGTTTTTTTTTGTTAATAACGAATGGTGAAGATAGTGAGATGAGTGAATTTAACCCTTTCACAGAGGAAGTCGACTTTTGTCGACAGAACCAAATTTCCTTAACATGCGAATGTCGATGATAGTCGACGTGTTAAACTTTGTTTGTCAGTACCTTGGCTTTGTCGAGAGTAGTCGCCAAAGTTGTACCGTTCATTTTTGTTTGTGTTCTATTGTTTTCGATAAACAATAGAAATCACACAGAAAACCTTTGGCGACTACAATCGACAAACCCAAGATACAGACAAATTTTAACACGTCGACTATAATCGACATTCGCAGGTTAGGGAAATTTTTTTCCGTCGCCTTCCACAGTGAAAGGGTTAAAACAACATATTTTTAAAGATTGTTTGATTTTGATGAATGGCAAAGCTACGGTATGTAGTTAATTCGTGAAAATACAACACTAAGCAGATGCTCTAGATTTCATTATGTTTTGATACTAATAACTGGATAATACTAAAAGTTAAACTTTGCTGTAGCTTTTACCAGGAACCAGATATTAGGAAGTAATCTTAGTAGCTAAATGTTAGTAATTGTTTGCAGTTCGTAAACTGAGTCGTTGTTTGCATATGTGTTAGTGACTAATTTTCGAAAAATATAAAATAGTGTGATCATCGTGCTAATATATGAGTATAGCTGCATAAATACTAAATGATCGTTAGTAATAGCTCATATATGAGTGAGTTTTTGCGGTATAGTTTAGCTATCAGTGTTTGTTTACATTATTTAGAATAGCAACTTTCGATTCACGAGTCAATGAAGAAGTTTTATAGATGGAATAACTTCTATTATCAACGTAAGCAAATAAATAGTGACAAACTATTTGCAGTTATTCATTCGTACATATGGTACGAAGTGTAAATGTGTAATAATATCAGTGTGGGTAACAGCAAATGTAGTGTAGTTTCGAATGTTTTGTTGCAGTAACCAGTGTTGAACAACTTTTTACCCCAGTTTATAATCTGTACACTACTATCCCTTCGTAGGATCGAAGAATACAGATTATAAGAGGTAGCTTTGAGTAATAGATACTCACTTACAGTAGCGTATATAAACCAATAGGACGTGAATGCCAGTCCTGGTCATTGGAAGTGTTTTGGTGTCTTGAGGAAGTACTCATATTATATATAGATATGAACGAATAAATGAATAAGTAAATATGAATAAATAAATAAATATATTTGAGTGTATTATAAATGTCGACGAAAAATAAGACAACGTTATATAATTTGAATGTAATGCTAAGTCAGTGGTTTACTGTAACGAAAGTCACTATTGAAAGAGTGTTATGTTTATGTTTGGCCATTTTATTCTTCGGAATTTGGATATGTCATTGCTACTTACAGAAGATAATAGTGTCGTGAGTAAAAGGAGAGCATAATGAATCGTGAATAGAATAATAGTTTGGTGGACAACTACTACGTTTAATTTTTCTTCTCTTGTTGCATATATGCATATTAGCAGTTCAAGTAAATCAGATAAGTAGATGCATATGTACGTTAACAATTTACTGAGTTTGACATGTATAGTTTTTGTTTACGAATAGATTTCAGTTCACATTAAAATAAATATAGAATGTTACAGATGGCAGTTGAATCGTTGAGTAGCTAAAATAGAAGTGTGCCATTAACAATTGACTTCCATGTGCCGTAGCTTACGTTCGTTGTTTTGTTCCCTTTTCCGAGATATTTTTCTAGTACGTTATTTAGTATTACCAGTCGTATATCATTGAGTCAATTACATTTTACACATGTGATAGGACAGATGATAGTGAAATATAATTAGTACGGTAGTTTTCTTCCGTACCAAGATGCCAAGTCATTTGACCTTAAACTTTCATTTTTGCTTTCTAAACGATGTATTGATTGAAATTAGTGGCATCGGAAGGCTCGAACCTTGCGAACTGGTAGTTATTGGCAAGATTTTAGATTATATTAACTTGCCATTACAAAAATACTTTATTTAATTTCTTTTTAAATTTTGGCTATCCAAATTTATTATATTTTATACTTCTCTGACTTTTAAACAATTTTCCTCTGCGCCTTAATCTAAATTCCTCTACTTCGCTGCTGGAGGAGTCCGATATTTTTTTCTTACTTAGAAATCTTTAAATTAAGGAGACACAGAACCACCACCCGGCTTGACCCGACGTAATCTCAATAGCCTTGGTCAGACACAGCGAAGGGTAAGAATTTCATAAAGCATTTCTCCTTTGTGAAATTCTTATCGAGACACGGACTTGCTCTCGTTTATTGCGGGACATCGGCGGCCATGCATTTAAGGCCCACTCATTTGGGCATATTAAGATATTGTTTTGGCTTTAAGTCGATACTTGTAGCAGTTTTTTTACATCCAAATACCATCTTAGTGGCATCTATTTTAGTGTTCTCTTCTTCTCTGTGTGCTTCTTTTATTTTTCCTTCAATCTTATCTCTAAAGTTTTTTTTACTTTAACCTTCCCCCTCGTTTTTTGAAGTTTCATGTAATAAATTTATCTTTAATGTGTTTTGAAATTCGAGGTATTATCTAGAGATTCAGTTTCTCCGTATGAAATACAGAGAGATAATTCGTAGGGTTATGCGCCTCCGTAATATGCTGAGGGACATTCATTATTATAGCCAGTAGTTTTCCCCTTTTAACTCGTAGTGGCCGTGAACCGGTTGCCCACCGGATGATTTCTCACGCCTTTTTCCTTTTGAGATTAGAAACAATATTTGTAATAAATTATATTTCTTTCACTAAAAAGGAAATATTACTAGTTTCAGCGTATAAACTTTCGGGTTCCGTTAATAGCCGTATTCATGACTTAATTTTGCAAATAAAAGCAACACAGAGGTGAAATTTTATCAATTGTGCTTTGCGGGCCCACAAATAATCGAATGTTTTATTGAAATTACACAATCCTATCGTCTTTTGGAGATTTTGTTCTGTAACCTGTATTATATGATTCAAAATTATCAGTATTTTGTTCAACAGCAGCTATTAATTGCCGCTTGCTACCCCTCAAAGTAAGAGTCTCAAATTTTTAGGGATTGACGAATATATAAATATTTGTCCTTGTGCGGTTACTCATTTTATATGGTCGGGTTCTTTTCTTCTTTTTGCAGTTGATGTAAGTAAATAATTTTAAAATATTGTGTATACTGGGCAAGTAGTGGCAAACTGTTTAATATGATTCAATATATTGTAAAGATCCCTACATTACGACACGAGCACATGTCAACACAACACGTGCTATTGATTGTAAACAGAATAACAGACGAGAAGCCGACACGAAAGACACCGAGGAACGCCGAAAGAAGACGGACCGCACGGAAGAACCCGAAGAGGACGGATTAAAGCCGGACCACCGAGGAACCCAGCATCAGTCCACCAATTGATCGTAACCTATCCTGAACCCTGGAGGTTGCTATGAAGCTAAGGGGTTATCCTAACCACAACTAATCCATGGAGGCTGCTATAAAGCTAAGAGGATCACCTTAAATACCATACCTCGTGAGGGCTGCTATGAGCGGAGGTTCCTAGAACCAGATCCTTGAGACTCCGAGAGGCTGCTCTGAAGCTAAGCAGTTATCCGTACAGAACACTATAACCTTTAAACCTTGGTCATTGAAGAGATACTTTATTATCAGAACTTTTGTAAACACAAAAACTTAATTTTATACTAAAATCGGTGAAGGGATAAATCTCGGTCCATTATTGACTCTACCAGAGTCATTACATGGGGATAGGCACCGGAGTTTTGTACGGGACGCTCTTTTTATTAACTTTTTAGCAGGAACAACGTCAGTATCAAAATTTATCAAAGTTTTGCTATCAAGATTCAACTACATTTAATATATAAACTCCCTCCTTCCCTTTTTCTTCCCTTACCTTACTTAAGTGTGATTTATGCCGGAAACTAGATCAGGTAAACTAACATACAGATCAGGAGAAAATAACACAAATATGACAGAGGGTGCATCTAATATATCTTTTAACATGTCACATTTAACGAAGTATGCGGGACACGTGCACGAGGACCTGCACAGGTTTTTCGTGCTATTCGACCATATGGCAGCCATGCAGTCATGGTCACCGGCTAAGAAGAAGGAAATTCTACCGATATATTTACAAGACACAGCACTAGATCTCGTATTGCAGCTTAAAAACCAAAATCAATTTGATACAATATTCTATGACGATCTAAAATCTAAATTAGTAGCATTATGTAGGCCAAAGGTCCGATCGTAAAAAGCAGAACAGGAATTATTCGAGGTCCAACAAGGAATGGATGACTCTATTGACTCATACTTTTTACGTAAGCCCCGAGCAATAAGGCAGTTAATATCTGAAGCGACAAAAGAACAAAAGATCCATCATTTATCCTTGGGATTACAGAGGAATTTCCTTAAGAAGATAGCATTAGAAAGGTTTGGAACGATAGAAGCTCTACAGACTAAATTTAACACTTTGGAAGCCGCTAGTGACCTTTTGAGGAAAAGAGAGCATGCAGAGCTATCACGAAAACTGCACATGTTATACGGCCAGAATCATATACCAATCCCACAGAATACATCCTATGGCTTACCAACCGAACCAAAGACAATGTATCCGGTACAACAGCTATATCACCATACCTATCATGTACAAACGCAACCTGTTACACAACCGTTGAATACCTATGTACCTACATATCAACAACAAGTTAATCCTTCTATGGCGATCTCTCAACCCAACCCTTAAGAATTTCAAACCTCAAGTTAAGAACCTGAGACCATTCCTCACCACGACCAAAATCCTCCACAAACTGACCTTTCTACCTTGGCCAATAAAATGGCAGAATTGTCCCTGGTAATAGCCCAGACGAGTTGCAGAAACCAACCGAAGCATAGAAACCAGGGAAACAGAAAGAGGAATGACAATAATAACGGGAAGAAAAAGCCGGAACCAGCCCAGAACAATCAGCAAGCTACACCCACGAAATATCAAATTTTGGTGTGCGCAATATGCCAGAAGCGGGGGCATGGTGCATCTATTTGTTACAAGCGTCAAAAACACGCGTAAGGCAGCCCCTTGGCAAGAGGGACGACAGTCAGCATCATTCGAAGAGCAAAGACCAAAAAGAAACCAGCAAGCATAACAGGATAAATTACGAAATTCCTTTAATAAAAGAACAATAAGGACAATTGGCAGAAAAAATTGCATTAGAGTACGGAAATAACCGGTCGCATTTAATAATTAAAACTAAGTCAGGCCCGCAGAATGAGATAATTGACACAGGAAGTACGGTATCCCTCTGGCCAGCGGACGCCGTACCCCCTGTGACAATTCTAATTCCATTCCAGACAATAGTAAAAGGAATTTCCGGAAATAATATTCGTTTGAACCAAATAGCATTGATAAAATTTAAAATAGGCCAAACAACATTTACTCATTACTTTAGAGTAATCGACAAGACAATGCCAATAATTATAGGAATTTACATTCTCCAACGTTCGTATTCCACCACCGACTTACACAATAATACAATCTCCTTCTTTAAACGTCCGAGGAAGCCACAGCTACCAGCACAGGGCAGAGAAAATACGCTGTCAGCTTTTTCGACTCAGATAGTATCGCACACAGACCACAATTGTTTATACGTGATTAAGCAAATAACATTACCTCCACGTTCTCATACATTCATACAAATTGCAGGAAAGAAAAAATAGCTGACAAGGAATTCCTGTGTGTATCATTGCTTCCTGAAATACGCGAGAAACATAGGTTAAATGCCCTGGACCAGAGATAGAAGCAGACAAAATGACACTTTTGATTTCAAATCCCAATGCCAACAGCGTCACTATAAAAAGGAATACACCAGTGGTGGTTCTTGAGGAGGAGCACGAAGTATCTTTCAACGCCTTAGAAGAACCATTTTTAAGAAAAAGCATATCAATTTAAGACAAAAGAGGAAACGGAAGAACGCCTAGAATACACAAAAGCATTTTTCAATAAAGAGCTCTTTGACGTTAACCCCGATCTGGACAGAAAGCAAAAATATGACTTATTGTTCAAATATAGAGACGTTTTTACGTATGCCCCTGATGATATGATTATGAGGATATGTTCATAAAATTAGAATTTCTAAGTCCACCGTATTCCATGACCGTTCCCCACCTATTCCATTACACATCAGAGACCAGGTAGACAAACAGATTCAAGACCTATCAAGGCAAAAATAATCAGGCCTACAGACAATAATGAATTTTGCTCACCACTTCTGGTGCTCAAAAAGCCTAATACGAAAGAATTTCGAATAGTTCTCAATGTACAGAAATATAACAGTTATACCAAGTATCTATCGGTGCCATTTCAATCAACAGAGGACATTCTAAACTCTCTAAAGGAAAAAAAACTTTATAACAACTGTTGATCTCTCGAATTCATACTTCCAAATTTTATTGCATCGTAAGAGCTGCAAATACATGACCTTCGAGCTCAATCATACCAGAAAATAATACGATTTTTTGAGGTGTACATTGGGCCATTGTACATCAAGTCAGAGCTTGTCCCTTGCCACTAGGATGATTTTGGAAGGACTACCAGACAGAATTACAAATTTTGCAGACGACATTTTCGGCAGTTCATATAATATGCCACAGCACTTGCAGGATTTAGAATTATTATTTCAGAGGCTTAGAAGACACGATTTTCGGGCATCACCCAAGAAGACACACATTAGCTACCAGGAGCTTAACGTATTAGGACACCTTGTTAGTGGGAAATTCATTAAAATATCTCCAAAGATAGCCAACAAAATACGAAATTTTAAGAAACCGACTACTAAGCGCATTCTCAAAAGCTTTATTGGTCTATACTCATATCTTAGAGCGCATATCAAAGACTTAACAATAAAAATTGAGCAATTCCAGCAATTAGTAATCTGTAAAGCTAAATTTAAATGGACAGAGAAGCATGATGCTCTCTTTGAACAATTGAAAGAAGACATATTAAATGCCCCGTCACTCGCTCATTTTGACGACTCGCTAGATATAAACCGATCATCAATTATGACGACACTGAATTTGTACCTTATCGTCTACATTTAGACTTTTCCGCTGTACGACTTAAAAACGAATCATGTTCTGGAAATGAACATTTAATTACCTTCTTACATGAAAACGAGGCACAATTTATTTCTAAAATTAATACTATAATTCCATGCGATTTTAGGGAAGGATGTTCTCATAGGCATAAACGAATGATATTCAGTGTTTTAATGGGACTTACAAATTTGGCATTCGGTGGCTTTTTGCTGTACGAAGTACAGAAGCTCTATAAACCTTCTTAAAGACCAAACGGACTACCTTAATACCCAGATACAGCAAATTAAAGAAAGTAACTTTCAACTAACTCAAATTGTTTCTAATTTCACAGTAGCCAGTGAAAAACTAGTTTTTCAGACACATCATGAGATTTTACAATTAATGTGTACTACAGCAACAAATGAACGATTTCTGATAACTTTTTTAAACTTTCAACTAATAGAACAGCATTTCGATTTAATAATACAAAGTATATTGGATAATAAAATTAACGATGCACTAATTAAACCAACACTCGCTTAAAGTATTATACAGGGTAATACAAAACTAAGAAACACTTTGATGGAGCAACACTTAGGATTTTTTTATCAATGCTCCAAAGCATATCTTGTGTCTTTGACTCAAATAAAGCTAACTTAGATATTATATTACAAATCCCTATTATAATGGACAATAATTACTATTTCCTCTATAAAGTATTTAACAATGGATTTCTGACAGATTCTTCGTATTTCCGCTTACAAACACCTAAATTTGCCATATGGACACCATCAGGAATATTTGAATTCGACATTTCACTTTATCAACTACATCGTATGATGGAAATTTGTAAATTTCAAACCCAAGCCAAATCCCATTATCTAAAGCAGAAGAATTTTACTTGTATACAAAAATGGGATTTCTACTCACAACACGGAAGATAGTAAGTATAACTCACCAAAGAAATCATATAGTTGTTACAAATGAAATTGATCACTCTTTAACTAATTTTTTCCCATATGAAGATTATGAGTACATTAAAACAGAGCCCCTCAGTCTACCTACTAGAAAAATAGCAAATTTTACCAAAGAATATCGCACACTCCCGACTAACTATAACTTCAACTTCACCTTCAACCTCCAAAATATTCAACAAACGATGACATCTCTCCAGGCTCTAATTCAACATGAACGAAGCCATCTACCAAGTCATTTTTGCGAATTACATTTATATCATGCTTTTCCATGGACTATTCTCATTATCTCTTGTATTTTATTTCTTCTCCTCCTTGCCATAGGAATAGCTTTACATTTCTCGTATAAACGTTTAAAATCACAACAGCACTAATAACACCTTTTCCTTTCCAGAATTATGTCCAGCTTCTGCTACCGATAATTCTTCTTTTCTTGGTCCTAATAACTATAATAACTTATCTGTGTCTAATCTTTTGCAAGTCCCGTTACAAAATCAAAAACTTAGCTACTCGACTCCACATATCCTTACCATTAAAAAGACTAAATTCACCGGCCACTATCCAGATCGAAACTCAACCAACGCAATCTATACATACAGAGTGCGACACCAATACCAACACTCATTTTACTGACCGACATGCTCAACCGATCCCTACCATCAGTGAACTCATGTATATTTATTAACCACAGTGATGGCACTTCTGCCCACCTTGAGGGAAATGATAGACGGCTTTGATCCTGCTTGGCTGGGACGGAACTACAGTGTTATTACCATCTCATGTATATATCGCAACAAGTGTTCTTATAGTGATTTTTCAGTGTTTTATAGTGTTAATAGTGTTTATAGTTCTAAATAATATCTCCAAGTGTGTCAGTGTTGTGGTGCAGTTACTTTTCACTCATAACAATTGTGTGTTTTTCTCCAAAATAATCTTCCAGATTATTGTTTTTCCAGTGTGGGGGTGTAAGGATCCCCACATTACGACACGAGCACATGTCAACACAACACGTGCTATTGATTGTAAACAGAATAACAGACGAGAAGCCGACACGAAAGACACCGAGGAACGCCGAAAGAAGACAGACCGCACGGAAGAACCCGAAGAGGACGGATAAAAGCCGGACCACCGAGGAACTCAGCATTAGTCCACCAACTGATTGTAACCTATCCTAAACTGTGGAGGCTGCTATGAAGCTAAGCGATTATCTTAACCACAACTAATCCCTGGAGGCTGCTATGAATCTAAGGGGATCACTTTTAAACACCATACCTCGTGAGGGCTGCTATGAGCGGAGGTTTCTAGAACCAGATCCTTGAGACTCCGAGAGGCTGCTCTGAAGCTAAGCAGTTATCCGTACAGAACACTATAACCTGTAACCTTGGTCATTGAAGAGAGATTTTATTGTCAGAACTTTTGTAGGCACAAAAGACTTAATTTTATAATAAAATTGGTGAAGGGATAAATCTCGGTCCATTATTGACCTACCAAAGTCATTACAATATTGACATGTAGATAATTGATAAGTGTATGTATTACTACGATAAAGTACAATTTAATGTTATAATGCAGCGTTTCAATGTGAGCGAAGGGTTTTCGTTGTCCTCAGTTAGCTTCGGCCCGACTATTGCCTTTGGTGCCATATTTACTTATTTGATAAATGTAAATTAGAGTGTTTAGAGTATACCGCCAATGTGAATAAATGTTGTTCTTTCATTGTTTCGTGATACTACAGTTACATGTGTCTAAGCCTTGTTGTACTAACATGCATTAGAGCTCCTCCTTGGCTAAGCGGTTAGCGTACACGCCTTTGGCGTGGGAGACCCGGGTTCGATTCCCGGCGGGAGCTCATGTGGTTCGGATTCCACGTTAATCAGTAGGTCCACGTCTCATATAGCGTCGCTGCTGAACGGGACGTAAAACTCAAAATCAACTCAACTAACATGCATTAACTGCATGTTTGCGTGTTGTAGGTAAGCAGGTTATCGCGAAGTATGTACAAACTCTTAAATATCCAGACATTACACTAAAACCTGAATTCCTCTAAACTATTTAACCCCCATCTCCTTTCTGGTCACGGATTCTTCAGGACATTATTGTTCGCAAACAGGGAACACCCTTAACAACGCAGTTTAAAATTTTTCAAAAATCTACCTGAGGCACAATTATTGGTTATGTTTTTAACTACAGAATAAAAATTTACCGCATAACTGTTTTCTCTTCTGAAATTATATAGAATTATTGTTAAAGTGTTACATACGTCTCAGTGTTAACAATAATGAATACTCTTCGTTTGAATCAGATATTTTTCAAGAATAGACTAACTAATGAACCAACTTCAACAAGTAGAATCTTTACAAACGACGACAATAATTTGTATATGTGGCATGTGACTAATTTTATTATTGCGATAGCTATATAATCGGGTGATTCCGTTAGTCCGTACCAGGCCTTTAAATCGAAAACGGTCCGAGATATGTACAAACTGAAAAACAAGTGTCACATGATGTTCAAAGGACAACAGATCGAAGTAAAAAGTTTCGCCCCAGGGTCCCCCGCAGGGTCCCAGACGGGGTCCAACTCAAAATTGTCAAATGGAAAGAGGGATCAAATGGTATATCGTTTGAAAGCTCTTGTAAAAAGAAGCTACAACAAATCCCGATTCGCTACGATCACCCTATACAACATGGCAGCGGGTCAAAATGTCATCAAAAGCTGCATTGAAAACAATACGGCCACCCTATAAATCTGAAACGAGCAGCCAGACGTAAAAAGTGAAAAACAAGTTTCTCATTCTTTCAACAGTACAACATATCACGGTATCCAGTTCTAGATATCCAGGAAGGGTCCACCTCCAAATTAGCAGTTGTTTGTGCTGGAGGGAAGACCCTGAACATTTTGAACAGCTATATTTCCTTGGTAACATACGTTTTCCGGGTACAATACTACAGAGACTGTTCAGTCCTCTTTCGTGACACTACTGAAAAGTGTTGTCTTGTCTCGTCTTCTAGTCAACACTGGTAACATACACAGTATGGAAATGGAAGCGTTATGGTGGACACGTATGCATATTATATTGAAACGTCTAACGAAGTTCTAACAATTAATTTACCATCGCATAACGTACAAAGGATATATCATATTTACCTTGGAGACGGCTGCTGTCCGTTATGTAACAGATGTGCACTTCACACAGCACGTTTTACATCACGTTTTACCGAAATTGTCGTCCATGTACAGCAAGACAACGGTCCAGACGGCGATAATAATTATAGCCCGCAGCTTCAAGCTCTGCCTCTCCTATGCTTCGAAATGCGGTCATTATACGTTGCCTCATTTCTTCTGGTGTAATTGGTCTGTTCGTGTAAACAAGCTCCTTGAGTCGACCCCAGAAATAATAGTCCATGCACGTAAGGTCTGGAGAGCTAGGAGGGAAAGGAGTATTAGACCCTCTTCCTAACCAACGGTGCGGAAATAAAGTATTTAATGCACCTCTGCATATACGAGCAGCATGTGCTGGACAACCATCCAATTGCATCCACATATTACGAAGCACATGAAGTGGGATGTTTTCCAGCAGTTGCGGTAGATGTTCTGTCAAGAATTGATAGAACAGAGCCGACGTTAAATTTCCATCAATAAACCAGGGCCCAATTACATGTGTTCCAATGATACCACCCCACACATTGATGCTCCAACGTCTTTGTCGGTCGATCTGTAGTGTCCAGTGCGGATTCTCCCAACAATGCGCATTGTGTACGTTGACATGACCATCACTTGTAAATATTGCTTCGTCTGTCCACAGCACGTATATACTGAAAAACGTTGGGTTTGTTCTCAATTTCTGACGAAACTGGAGGCGCTTATTACTGTCGGCATCTGTTAGCACCTGGCACAAGGAGATATGATACGGGTGGCATTTATGCTTCCACAGTATTCGCAGTATACTTGTTTGACTAATTTCGCGATCCCGGGCAATATCTCTTGAGGATGCATTAGGACGTACTTCGACAGCAGCCAAAACATCAATAACGACATCGTTGTCATCTACAATTGGAGCATGTTTCTGACCCCCATATTGAGGAGGTATGCGTCCTGTTTGTTTCAGACGATTTGCTAACCGTCGAAGTACATTATGGGAAATTGATTGTCGCTGGGGGAACCTTGCGTTATAAATTCGGGCTGCAGCTCTAGAGTTTTGCCTACATTCCCCTAACATCATTAACATATCAAATGCCTCCCCGTTCGTATATGACATTGTTCCAATACAATTCTATCTTTAGCCCACACTGCACTAACACACGATATTAGGGTAGTACGTGCCACCTTCTACAATGAAATGGAAGGCTTCTGACACACACACACACACACACACACATACACACACACACACACACAACTCAATTCGTAGCGCGTATTACTTTTGCAGAGCACAAGTACTTCACTACAATTCGTACTAACGAACCTTCAGCAAAGCCTGCGCAACTTACTGTGGAACAAACTGTGTTCCAGCGTACCTCACGTTCGTGCCTTTCAATTCAAGGTTGTTTACGACTGTTTCTCTCGAAAGGCGTATGTTTTGTATAACAAATATAAACCAACAAACAGCACAATCCAGTTGCAGTAATCGTTATCAAAGATGTGTATGTTTATTCATTTCGGTGTTCCATTTGAAGTTATACGTTTCACGACATTTATGTCTCATGAATTTAACTTTTACACTGCGCATAGGGAAGAGACGGGTAGGTAAGGACAGGGTTGGAACCTTGCGTCAATCCCATTATTCGCCTGTTGTTACTGGGGAACACTGAGCTTAATATAGGTATACAGACGAACCAGACTGTGATATCATTCAAATCTAGGTCGGGAATTAGGGAGAAAATGCATTCTCGAACGGAAATAACACAATAACGCGGAGAGGGTCGCAACGTGACACTCATGGATTGGCAAGATTTATACGTCATTGGATAGCACACGGCAAGTCCATTTATACCGCCATTTTTGGTTCTGGGCTGAATGCGGGCAAATGGTACAAAACAACATGTCCCAAGGGAATGTTCCGTATAATTGCTGTACCCTGGAGAGTTATGGTGTGCATCATGGAAACTAATCATCCCGTAGTGCACACAGCCGAAATATTTCGTCCGTTGCACTAGCCAGTCGGGAGGATACAGTGTTCAATTTCCTTGATCCCATAGTGTCGGAGGTAGAGCATGCTTGCCTCGTTCCACATCTCGAAGAATTCTGTGCAAGCAAAGTGAAAACAGTTGTTTTCTCCCGAACGACTAGTGTCATTGACTTAATATTTCGGCTGTGTGCAACACTCGCTGACGTGTTTTTATGATGAAACCCACAACTCTCCAGGGCTACCGGGTACTGTCCAGCAATTTTACCACCAATTCCACTGGAATATGTGTTTTTTCACCTTCATTTCAATGCAACTTTTGATGACATTTTGACCCACCGCCATGTTGTATAGGGAGATCTTAGCGAATCGGGACTTGTTGTAGCTTCTTTCTTTTTACAAGAGCTTTCAAACGATATACCACTTGATCCCTCTTTCCATTTGACAATTTTGAGTTGGACCCCGTCTGGGACCCTGCGGGGGACCCTGGGGCGAAACTTTTTACTTCGATCTGTTGTCCTTTGAACATCATGTGACACTTGTTTTTCAGTTTGTACATATCTCGGACCGTTTTCGATTTAAAGGCGTGGTACGGACTAACGGAATCACCCGATATATATATATATATATATATATATATATATATATATATATATATATATATATATATATATATATATATATATATATATATGTGTGTGTGTGTGTGTGTGTGTGCATGTGTGTGTGTATGTGTATGTGTGTGTGTGTGTGTGTGTGTGTGTGTGTGTGTGTGTGTGTGTGTGTGTGTGTACTATGAAAAAGTGCAAAGGTTGATTTCATAGAATCATAATACTGAATAAATTCAATTTTTTAATGTTTAAATCGTGCATGGAAACTAAAATTTAGTGAAAGTGAGGACACGATGTATCGTATGTATGGATTAACAAAATCAACGAGAGAATTAGAGTCGTTGTGACAGTTTGTTTCTTTCTCCTTAAGAACTAGACTAAATAAAGGTCTTAAATAATTTTATGAACGTTTAGCGAATAGAAATGAGAATTCGATGTCTCTGGATAAACGTTGAACGTTAAAGGTCCAGCTACCTTCAGTAACTTTACATGATAACATTGTTGCTCTAAATATCCCGAGTTGTATTAACCGGAAAATCCTGATGCGTCGTTCTAGAGAACGAAATACTGTATGTCTAAATACTCGGCTTGATTGGCTAAATTGAAAAATGAAATGAAATCTTTGAGTTTTACGTCCCACGGTTATGCCGGTTAGGCTAAAGGAGACGGTGATTATGAGAAATGAATGAAATGGTGGAATGAAGAAAGTGGGAGGTGGCTAAATTGAATACCTACCTATATATCCCAATGTTTATCCAAACTTTGCAAGTGTAATGATGTACATTTCCCTGCTTTTTCTCCATTGCCTTTCTTTATTAAATGTAATAAAGGTGTGTAAAAAGTTGGTTGATTTTTCTTTCTGAAATAATAATTAAACTAGTTTATATGTATCTATCTTGTTCGATATAGTGTGTGTTCGATGCGTGTCATTGCGATGATCCGTTTCAGCTCTAGCGTGTTCACTCTATCATTGCGAATTATGTTATATCCGCAATAGGTGAAATCGAGAGTGAATATGACTAGAAAATGATTCCTTTTTATTTCAATAGAGATTTATTTATATTAATTTGACACAAAATTCGTTTCCATCCTATAATTCAATTTGTTTTATCCATGTATGAAATGCGAAATATGCAAGATTTGCTGTCTATAAGTAACCAACATCCAATTTTCCTTTTAAACATTTGTAACTTTTCATTATGATACAATTCAGACTTTTAATGTAGGCTCTTTCTCATAGAAATTTAGCAGTCAAATAGACATTCAAGTTTTCTTTCTGTCTATTTTCTATCCTTTTTATGTTCAATTTGCATTAATAGTCTGGAATGGAAGGTATGATCTACGCTACCTACTAAGTTTAGTTTATTGTAATGTATTTCAGATCTGTACCTTTAGTGAACACTACCGAATTTGCAACCGAACCACGCGGAAAGACAGGGTGTGTGTTAAACTTTTGGCATGATCCTAGATGTGTCTCGGAACTCTACAGTTTCGCTGAATTTAATTTGACCACCAAATTGATTTTGAAAGTACCTTAATGAATTTTCCAAGCATTTTCAAGCATTCTCTTTATATTCGAGTAGTTCTGAAAAAAAATATGAAAGAAACAAACGTTATTTCTATATTACTGTTGGATTTCTGGAAACGGAACTTCATAATATTAGGTTCTTTTCTTATTATGTTTAAATCCAATAATTTTATCTGTGCTCCCTTTTCTTTTTCTTCTTCTATCTCCTTTTCTCTCTCTCTGTCTCACTTCCGTACCTCTAACAGATACCTATTGGTTTCAATTTTTCATTGAGATATGTTAAAGTTTCTCCCTACATCAACTTATGAATCTCGTTTCGTCTCATTTTTATCCTTTCACTTTATTGACACTTATAAATGTATATTTTGAAATTAGAATTGTGCTCATGTTGTTGCTGATTTTAATACGGGAGAGAGTAAAGGAGGATCGAGGGGGGGGGGTCGTCTCTCTACCAGACACAATTATGGGATAAGAAGGTGTATATTGGGTGGCCTAGCTGCAAGATATTAGCTGTCGCTTTTTTATATGGAGTATATAAGTTCAGTAATTCACCATGAATATAGAAGCAGAAGTGTTTTTGTAACGAATAAATAACAACATGAAATGTGAAATCTCTTAACAAACTGTCGAAATTTGAAAGTCGACAAACTTTACTCTTTCCAGTAACGATTACCTCGAAATCCCAGTAGCCAGAATTAGCCCGGGATAGGGGGCTTATGTTTAAAAAATGACAATCTCAGCAAAATGCAGAAATCTTTTAGTCTGAGAGAAAAAAGGAATTAAATCTTTTATTTCTAGTTCTATTAGCCTTGTAGTTCTGAGTCTATTTGAAAATTACTGGTAGAAATAAGAACAATGAATTATGATTATTTTGTAGAACATTCCACTTTAACATCACAGGAATTTCATTTTCTGGATTGCTTCGTTGTGAAAAATTACAGAGTATAGTGCTATACTATGTAAATTATGTGTACTGTCGCTGATTTTTGATGACAATCACAAACATAGGTAAATTATAAATTACAGTAATAGTTTTCTATTAAGGGGGAAGTATGATTACCTTTATTTTAACAATTTTTTTGGCTTAAAATGTGGTACCATCATGTACATTGTGGTTCGGAACAATTTTCAGTCTCTTATTTTGCCTCTTCTCCTTTTCTTTTCCCAGCTATTCCACAACGAACACGGTCCAGTCCCATGCCTGCATCTTTATTGTGCTGGGGCTGGGATCGCAGTAGACTTGGATGCAGACAACGTAAAAGAGATTATACTGAACTGTGTGTAATTAAATCATGCATTAAATTTACAACAAATGATGAAACCAAGATTTAGATAATGAAAATATAATATCACTCAATAAACACACATATTACATACACACTAACCAAGAAAATAAATGAATTAACAACCCTTTGTTTAATATATTAACGAAGTAGGTGGCTTGACAGAAGAATTAAATAACTCACGTTATTCTTCGGCTAGCTAATGATGCTGTTCCCTCACTGTCCTGGGGTTGAGTCCCGAATGTTGCTTCCGTAATTAATGTTCCAAGCTGACGCCACAACTGTAATCCCTAGTCCATGAAGTTGTAGACGACGCCTTACGACACAGTTCCACTTATGGTAAAGATTAGGGCGATTAAATACAAACTATCCTTTTCAACACATACAAAGAGTTCATCAATTCTGCTTTCGCATTCGACGTATTAAAAGAGACGTTTATATATATATATATATATATATATATATATATATATATATATATATATTGACAACCCAGTCACTCTGTGCCTAATTTGGGGATGCTAATTGAGTGATACTGAGCGCCTTCCACTCACCATCTAGAATGAGTGGGAATGATCTCATATACATGTGCGAGAGGTTAACTTAGTTTACACATACCAATCGGGGATTAATTCTGATAATAAAACATTTACTTCAATCATTCAATAACAATTATATTTCTCTTAGATAAAAGTTGTGAATGTAAGTGTTGTGATGTGATTACGGATAATCGGAAACTTTGCCAGTCGAGTATCGCCTATCGAGTATTGAGCATTTGAGCCCTGAATAGGAGTAACACATACCTTATCTCTTCAGATGACGCTCGATGATGACCTAGGTGTTGTATACAGTATCGCCAAGTTGATACTTCTTATGACTGGTTGCTGTAGATGAGCATTGAGTCTGGTTTACTCCCAAATGCTAAAGACGAATCGAGGATCTCCGTAGATAGAATATTGAATTCTAAGTTGACTGTCAGTTGACTGTCTCCAACTGATCACTTTGACTGATCCCGAAGACTGATCCTTGACTCCTCGAAGACTGATCTGTCCGACTGATCGAAGACTGATCTTAAAGACTGATCTTACTGCCCCTAAAGACCTCCCGTCTCCTGGTTTTGTTCAACTTGGTCCTTCTAGAATTTTCTCCTGTCGTCTGCTGGACAGCACGTGTGACCTCCTTTCACTTGGAAGAACAAATTCTTTCCTTGTGTCAAGACTCAAAAACTGCAACTCTCGACACACTCCGATTTCCCGATTCTAAGCAATTTCCTCATATCCGTGAATGTGTGAAATGTTCACAAAAGCTTACAATCTCTTTTCATAATTTACAGAATTTAGTCTATGTAGGAATTGACGCATTGCATGCATTCTGCATTGGCAGACTCTCAATGAAACATTTTATTTACATAATTTCGCTGACCATTAAATAATAACTTTTCCTCAGCTTGCATTAAACTCAACTCGTAACTATTATTCACCTTCACCTTATTATTTTATAAAACGCGATCTTCGCAAAATAAATAAACATTGATTGATAAAATAAAATTATTATACATGACCTTTCGATTTAAAAACGGATACTGCCACAAAATATATATATATATATATATATATATATATATATATATATATATATATATATATATATATATGTGTGTGTGTGTGTGTGTGTGTGTGTGTGTGTGTAGCGGCGCGGCGGTAGTCGTCACAAGGGTGCCGAAGCACTGAAGCTCTTTTCAGTTGGCTATTGCGTATGAGTACTTGGTGCTAGAGTCCCCCGCTTATGACGTATAGTGTTGAGTTCGAGCTCTTTGGCTTAAAAGATGCGGATGCTTCAAATTAACCAACCAGCGATGGACGATAACAACATGTAGGTGTGATTGCAAGTGTCCCGTTTTCTGGACTCAAAAAAGCGTTCACAAAGGGAGTCATTGTTTCCGCATCGTATGTCCATATATAGCCATGAAATCGGACTGAGACTTACCAACACAAACGAAAAGACATACCAAAGCGATGAGAGAAGAGTTTGAGTTTCTAGAATGTGTGGAAATATACGAGGCTTGGTTAATAAAGTTCGAAATTAAGTCTATCCTTCCCAATATCCTTTTTAAATTCAAAAAATGAGCTTTAGGCTCGGGTTCACCCCCTCAACCTTAGGTACAGAAATGGAAGAACACATTTAGATTTTGACTGTTCATTCAAGTACATTCCATATCCTAAATTTTCGATATGGAACTTCGGAGAGAGGATTGAGGTTCGGGGGGAGGGGGAACCCTAAGACTTGCGATAGATGATGTAATAAAATTTAGTTTTACAATAATGTCTTTTAATGACAATTTCTTTATTGCTACAAATTGCAATGTAAATAAATCCACTTCCAAATTTGCAATATTATATACTGTAATTTCTTGGGCGCCAAAAATTTTCATTTCCCGAAAAAAAGCACCTGTCAAAAAAGGGCTTCGAACTTTAACATAGAATTTATCATAGGAAAGCTTTTTGTTTCTCTTTCTCTCTCTCTCTCTCGAAGATTTCCATCCCTTTTGGCCTTTGGAACCGCTCATTGAAAAAAATGCACACATGACCGCTACATGCAGACATACTCTTAGGCAGAATCAGAGATTTTGAAAAGGAAACGAGTTTTCAATAATAATAATAATAATAATAATAATAATAATAATAATAATAATAATAATAATAATAATAATAATAATAATAATAATAATAATAATAATTGGGTTTACAACTATGGTCCCATATGTTTATCTTGCATGGGAGGCCCGCAAGTCTGCTATTCCAATGGTGTCCCTTAATCTGTGTTTGTCTCCCCGTTTCTTGTAGATGCTTTTGTTGTAGATCAGACCGGCCCTGATCTACAACTAGTGGCTTGCATTATTGGCACTTAAGTGCGAAGAGGATGTGAAATGCACACTGCGTTTCTATCAGCAAATCATCATTTTTTATGTACACCTCAACAATAAAGCTACGTTGTTCTCACGACCACGTCATGATATGCAATGAAAAAGTCTATACGCCACTGTTCTATGACACACTTTTCACTCAAAGCTATGTCCCTCCCAAATATATGGAAACTTCTTTCTGCAATGCCCTGTATAAACGGTAGCTGAAATACTGTGGTTTACATCTGATGAAATCTTCCGTTTCTAGTTTTGCGAGACAAGGAAAATGTGAAGAGAGAAAGCGGGACGTATACGTATAACATCATTAAGTGGAACTGGTCATTTTGCAGTTTGAAATTTTGCTTTGTGACAAGGTAATAAATACACAGCTGTCACTGTTGAATGATTTACAGTTGTATTACGAGAGGAACAGAATCCAATTAACCTCTTTGCTGACATGTCGTGAAATTTAACACGTAACTAGCATCAGTTTGACTGGCCGTGTTATAGTGAGAACCTTGAATCTGAAACAAGTAAAGGTGTTTTGTTTTGTTGGTATCATTTAATTAGATTATAAAATATTCAAAATCTAAAATAATTTGAATAAAACATTCTTATGAGAATTTCAAGTTTTGCCAAATCTAGATGCAAAATCTAAAGATTCATTCTTCAATTAACCAGGAGTTTTTAACACTAACTCAGTAGTTTAGGAAGCCCATAAGTTCATTGCCACAGCAACAAAACTTGCCATTGGCATCTATCCTACCATGACAGCTTCCTATTAAAAATAATCCAGAGAGCTCCACCGTGACTAAGTGGTTAGCGTACGCGCCTTTGGCGTAGGAGGCCCGGGTTCGATTCCCGGCGGAGCTCATGTGGTTCGGATTCCACGTTAATCAGTAGGTTATGTCTCATATAGTCTCGGTGCTGAAAGGGACGTTAAACTCAAAATCAACTCAACTCAAAAGAATCCAATCCTTGAAGGAATGCAACGCTACAAATATACATACTCTCAATTTCATATCTCACATTTCAAATAACACTGTCCTACAATTTTCCCTCTTTTCTGAACGAAAGTAGTTCCTTATATATTTTCCTCTTATCTTTGACTTTATATATGCTCTATCAGGTCTGGATTTTCAGAAATGTGAAGTGAATTGAAGGAAACCCAATATTATCTTTATTTTTTAAAAAAAAAAAAACATCTTTTAATAAAATTGTTATTTTTATGTGCAATGGAAACTAGATTAAAAATTAAATACAGAGCATATCAGAAGGATAAACCTATATATATATATATATATATATATATATATATATATATATATATATATTAGTGTTGCGAGCAGTTTTGCAAGAACAATAGACTGGCAAAAAAAAAAAAATGAAAATCCACAATTATGAATCAACCTGTATACGTGTAAAGATATGCCTCAAATCAATGCATTTATACATTGGCAACCAGACAGAAGTGATTGTCAATTGACAGAATCAAAAAGGAATATATAGGGAGACATAGGTTGATGCATGTTAAGCACAAAGTAAAAGAAACATCTATGAAGATTTCTTTTCGTGTGATGCAGAGAACTTGTTAGTGCCAATTTCCAACAATAATCTGCGATCATTGATACACAAAATTTTCCTTTCTAAAGCTGATCTAGGTTCTGAATTGATTGGTGATATCTCTCACTAACGTTACGAGACGTAGCTTATAGATTTTCGGAAAAGAAAAGCAGGTGGCTATGTAGGAAATGAACTTTGAGCGACGTATTGCATTGCATAGTATGCTGATTTGTCAAGAACTCCTCAACTAGCTGCACATAGTTCGCACTTTTGTTATTTTCTAGAAAGTTTTCTGAGATACTTCTAAGAGAAATTCAGGTTTTCATCTCTAATTCTGTCAGTTTTTCATGGAATACCTCATCTTTCATTAATTAACGTATCTAGGAGCCAATAAACACACTTTCTTTTAATTTAGTATCTGATATATTTCCTGGAGATACTTAAATCCTTGTCCTCCTTATCCCATCCCTTTTAAAAACACTTTCATAAGGCACAATTTCATGTGGAGGTGAGGTAGAAAAATGTTATTGGGATCGACAAGAGGTTCCTATATCAAATTCTTAAATTGGGAAGTGAGGGATGAAAGAGTAGGCTATTCCCTTTGTGTGCAGTGCATTTCCTTGCTTTATTGTCCTATTCATAAAAAAAGCAATACCTCGTGTAACCTAACTATAACCCTAACACCAAACCAATTGCCTTTAAGTCCTGATGTATGTTCCATTTACGGTAGTTACACCTGACTTTTCTCAGCAAAATTTCCTTCAAGTTTACTGAATATCCAACTGAAATCGAAGAGTAAGAATTACCGTTGCGGAAGAGAACACACTTTATGCTTGCTTTTGATGAGTCCAAGAATAAGTACCACTCATCGCTTTTGTACCGAATTTGTAATGCCTGCATTAGTCCTACAACATCTGTGCAATATACGTAATCATCGCTACTGCTGTAAAATTTAAAAAGTCATTTGTCTATGACGGTAGAATGCCACTTTGATTTCTTTTTAAAGAAGATTCCAACCTTGAAACTTTGATGCTAAGAACTCAGCTTGTTATTTGGATAAGTTGCAATTTTTAATAATCCTCCTGAGCAATCAAATATGTTTTTCTGGCACGTTCACAGTATGTAGAATCCTCACGCTAACTACTCATGCCATATTCACGGTTACCAACATCACTGTTTGACGCCTTTGGCGTGGGGGACCTGGGTTCGATTCCCGGCGGAAGCTCATGTGGTTCGAAACCCACGTTAAGTGTTAGGACCACGTCTCACATAGCCTTGCTGCTGAAAGGGACATTAAACTGAATATGAGACCAACATTACTGCTAACTACTGTACATACTTTTGGCCGCACTGGCATGGAGAGACCTTATCATGTATGATAGGTCTTCTAGCTGATTGTAGATCTGGGTATTGAAGTAATTTTTTACCCTTGGACATTATTCCCCTTACATTTGGAAGACAAAAGTAGCAGTCGTGTAAGTGATCCTTAAGATATTTAAACCAACACATAAAACTAGCGAACGACATACATTTATAAGAACCAAATAACATTCCATTAGGAACTCCCTCGTGACTAAGCGGTTATCATACGCGCCTTTGTCGTAGGAGACCCTGGTTCGATTTCAGACGGGAGCTTATGTGGTTCGGATTCTACGTTAAGCTATAAGTACATGTCTCATAGAGCCTCTCTGCTGAGAGGGACGCTAAACTCAAAATCAATCAATCTATATTAATCTTACCAGAAATTCCTGATAAGTGAGGGGGTGTTAGCTTGCAGGGAGCAGGGAACCTTAGCAGACGTTCACCTATCAATAGTTGCATCGTGCGTAGGCATAATCCCTCCATCTGTTGATACGCCTGGTAACTACTAGCAGACTTGCTACTTTCCAGAAGCGCTTCAACTGATGTATGTAGCAGAAATATACACTGTCCTCATTCCTTTCACAGACAACGTTACACGTTTTTCATGATTCTTAGACTTCCAAACTAATGCGTAAGTGTCGGAAGTCTTATAGAAAAGCTTTGTCCGTTCGTCCAAGGACACGTGTCAGAACAAAAACGGTAAGAGATATCGTAGAGATGCGTTTTTTTTTTTTGCAATCGATTCAGTGTCCCAAGAAGAGGTTCCATCTCTTCCGTTAACTCTCTATTCATATCGGAAGTGGTTCAAATTAACAATTTCCGGTTTCAACACTAGTGATGAGCAAATGCAAGACCAAGACCAAGACCCGGGTGGTCTTGGTCTTGGTCTTGGTCTTGCACATGCGGTCTTGGTCTTGGTCTTGCACTGGAACCCTCGGTCTTGGTCTTGGTCTTGGTCTTGCACACCTAGTCTTGGTCTTGGTCTTGGTCTTGCACACCCAGTCTTGGTCTTGCTTGCAAGAGTCTTGCAAATTTTGCTTTTAAGAAATCTATGATTTTCATAAGTAAATTTTACTCTGGATATAAGGGATAATAAATCCTACATTGCGTCAATAGTGAGGGAAATACAATGTATGTTTCTAAATGTAATATATTTTACCTTCGTGTAAGTGTGATGATACTGTACAACATAGGCAATGACCTTTACTTTTTTTTTTTTTTTCCAATGGGTGATCACGCTTCACTACTTATAAGATAAATCACAACATTTCGTACTATTTTTATATGTTTTAACAGATCCAATACTCCACTGGTTCCCAAACTGGGGAGACTAGCCCTGACAGTGAGACGCATGAAAGAAAACCAAGACGGCACAGATTACTGAAATACCATAAATTGCAAAATTATTTTTACACTCTAAAGGCGTCAGATTTTTTTTCTTTCTAACCACAATTAGCTCATCTTTGTATTGAACAAACTCCCAATTAAATATTGAAATTTAGTTTTACTGATTCTAATATGTACTGTATGGGGCAGAAACAAGGACATTACGCAAAAACGATGAAACAGTTAGACTTTCGAAATGTCGGCATGGAGAAAAAAGGAGAGAATCAGCTGGGTTGAACGGAAAACGAATGCGAAGGTTTTAGAAATAGTAGCAGTAGGGGAGAAAAGAATTTTAGATGTAATGAAGAGGAGGACATTGGCTGAGGAGGAACTGTATTATGAGGGACGTGCTAGAGGGAGGGGGCGAAGGAGATTGTAGTTGAAGAAAGATATTAAGACAGAAAATTGCTACGTTAAGACGAAGAGACTAGCTGAGGACCACAGTCATCGAAGCTTCTCAGCTGCAGCAAGTGACCTGCCAATAATGGCAGAATAGCTATTATTATGACGATGATGATATGTTTTTCAATATTGACCAAAATAGAAAGAAAAAATTAAAATAATAATAATTAAACCTCTTAATATTTTAGAATATGAAATGAAATTAAATTTGTGAGTTTTACGTCCCACGATTATGCCGGCTAGGCTAAAGGAGATGGTGATAATGAAAATGAATGAAAATGGTGGAAAGAAGAAAGTGGAAGGAAACGGGAGAACCCCGAGGAAACCCACGTACACGGTGTTTGTCCACCACAAAGTTCACTTGGCGGGGGTTGGGATCGAACGCGGGACCCCAAACACCAGAGCTGAACGCTCTACCATTGAGCCACCGCGGCCCCAATATTTTAAAATAATTTGAGTGAAAACTGAAAACGACTCAACTGTCTATGTCTTTTGTGTAAACTCAATTTATATAAATACTTTTGACCTACATTAGAAATACATAATAACGGCATCAAACTTCAAGTTATTTGAAATAAGTACGAAATCATTCTCAGTTGTTAATATGAATTATTTATTGATGTATAATGTTATATCGTTGAATCCTAGATATGCCGTATACCTAAGGGGGCTATAAGTTATATTGATAAACAATTATTCAACGTATAAGCATCCACCTATGAAATCAAACTTGCGGTCACATGCGCTAAGTTTTTGTCAATGTCATGGAAATGTTATTTCAATATTAATTTTATAAGTACACATTAAATATTTCCAACGGATGCTTGAACCTCAGAGCCAATGCCATACCCATGTAGTCGACATCTATGGTGAACGGAATTGCCGATGTTCAATACTACATTTCTTTAGTTTTGGAAGAAGAAAACCATTAATATGTTTTGAAATGAAATGAAATATTACTTTAACGTCCCACGATTATTACACTGAGGCTAAGGGAAACAGTGATGATGAGAAATGGTGGAATGAAGAAAGTACGAGGAAACGGGAAAACCCACGCACAGGGTGTTTGTTCACCAAAGAAGCTCACATAGCGCAAGCTGCGATCGAACCAGGGCCCCATGTACCAGAGGTGCACGCTCTTCCACTGAGCTACCGTGTCCATAACATGCTCTAGTTTATTTTTGCTTATCCACTTCTTATGGACACAACTATTCTTCGTATGATTTCCCAAAATCCAATCATGGGCCGTCGTGAATGATCAAATGATGACCAAAGTAAATCAGACACTGAAGTTATTATGGCTTGTAACAATTCATAGAATTATGCTGTCGGTCGTCTCGTGAACAACCGATTCAAAAAACGACATACTGTAGCTATACGTTACAGGAGCAGATCGACTCACATGGATTGCACAAACTACTGGGAACACATTCACTCCGGCGATATTTTTACTGGAGCCAAGAAGTTCACGTGAAAGATGTAATGATTTTTCCCCTTCCTTTTTACATTCTATAAAAAATCAAGTAGTACCATACTTGTGCAAGACTCTTGCGCAAGAGTCTTGGTCTTGGTCTTGGTCTTGCAGATATGGTCTTGGTCTTGGTCTTGGTCTTGCAGGTATGGTCTTGGTCTTGGTCTTGCATCGGGATTCCTAGTCTTGGTCTTGGTCTTGGTCTTGGTCTTGCATGCAAGACTCTTGCAAAAACTGCAAGACCAAGACTCTTGCGCTCATCACTATTCAACACTTATCGCCGTAGAACAATAATGGTAATAAATAGAGGTAAGCGGTTATCTGCAATCGATTCTGTATCTAAGGAGAGTATATCTTCATAACCCGCAACACTCTACCAAAACCGGAAGGTGGTTGAAATTTACTACTTCCGGTTTCTATACTGATTTCCCATACAGCGAAAACGGTCAGATATCGAGAAGTAGTTTTTTTTTTTTTAATTGATTCAACTTTCCAAGAGTAGATTCTATCTTCTTCTAAAACCATCTACTCATGTGATTCACCATCATCATCATCATCAAGGTATTCTGTCATTTATTAGCAGGTCACTTCCCGCAACTGAGAAGCTTCCACGCTCCACCGTTTTCAGCTAATCTTTTCGCCTTCACGTACGATTTTTCTGTTTAGATATCGTCCATTAATTGCAGTCTCCTTCGCCCTCTTTCTCTCTCTTTCCTGCTATCATACCCCCTAACACATCCTTCATAATACACCAAGGATCTTATAAATATAGGATCTGCCCTTACAACAAAATCTTGAAGCCATACGTCACAGTTTCACCACCCCTACTCTGCCCACTCCGCCCAATAGGATCGCAATGTTTTGAACCAACAATCATGGCAGAAACGAAAGTAGCCAATCAGACGATGGCGGAAACGAGAGTAGCCAATCAGACGTGTCTATGCTCGGTTGTTTTTTGTCTTCATCGATTTAATAGGATGAAGATACATATGGGCAGATCCTCCATTTATAACATCCTTGTAATACACTTCCTTCTTAGCCAATGTCCCAAATAGTTTCTTTTTTCCTCTTTTTTTTTAAATAATATCTAAAATTATTCTTTTCTTAGGTTTTAACCTTTATCGCCCTACAACGAAAACAGGATGGCATAGCGAGTAATAGCTTTTTGATATGGATTCAGCGTCCGAGGAAAGTCTCTATCTACTACAGCTACTAGTTATGGATGAACTCAGGTCCGTAGCCAGCCCAAAAATGTAGGGGGAGCCCGGTAGAAGGTAGGGGGGGCGATCCAATCATATCATATTTCATCACTATATTATTGTTCATTTGCAAGCCTAACGTGAAAATTTTATGGGGGGCAGTAAAAATTTAGGGGGGGCATGCCCCTCCAGACTCCCCTTGGATACGGGCCTAAATGTACTACTTCAAGTTTGAGTATTGAATTCATCTCAGGTCAGTTTGGTAGTCTACCATAATTTCATACTGTGAAACAAAATTCATTTGTTTTAATAAGTAAGTTTTACATTTGTGGCTACAATCTCCAACAGAAACACTATTTACCAAGGAACCGACATCTTTTCTCTAGTAATTTAAGATTAAATTCGATATGTTAAGTAACGTAATATTGAATGCCTAGTTATCAACATTCACTATCACCTGGTTTTCCACTAACTCTATATTACCTCTATTACATCTGGCGCAAACTAAATGGTCAACTTGCCACCTTAATTCTTGGCTCCTGATTGCGACTGACTAACTACCCGCTATTGCTAAAAGGAATCAAAAACCAACATTCGAGTTGCTTATGAACATCGTATACCGTACATAAGCAGTTTGGGTCAGGAGTGTCATTTGGGAAGAGCAGGGGACGTTTGCCCTCTCCCGCCCGAGTTTTTAAATACAGATATTTTAATCAACTGTATGTAATAAAAATTTTACACTCATATGGGGTAAAGCATCTTGTTCCCCCTACAAGTTAAATCTGAAATTACATTATTGTTTGATATAGCTACATATTGCCATGTAGATCTTTTTAAGGAATAAATTTTAAGTAGTAAGTAGTTGTTTCGGAGAGCAAATGCCATTTCCGTTATGTTCATCTAGAAACACACAAAACATAATTATTGATACAATAGCTGAAATGCCAATTTTTCTCACGAGGAGAATAGGTTTATGAATGAATTAAGTACTCCTTTAGTCCTTTTATGATGCGGCCTTTAGGGTCGCAAGTAGGAGGGAGCAAGAGAGGCACGTGTCCCGGGCGTCTGGTTGGTGGGGCGCCTAAAAGGTCCCCCACCTTGTATACATTGAGAGGTGGCCTAATTTTGTATTTGCCCCTATTGACCGAACTCTAATTGCCTTTTAATTAAAATGATATCATAAAAATTCAGTTTAGTTAGGCACTAACTGTGTTCCAGAGCTCCCTCGTGGCTAAGCGGTTAGCGTACAATTTCTTTGGCGTGGGAGACCCGAATTCGCTTCCCGGAGGGAAATCATGTGGTTCGGGTTAAATGTTAAGCTGTAGCTTCACGTCTCATATAGCCTCGCTGCTGGAGAGGGACTCTAAACTGAAAATCAAATCAAATTAATAACTATGTTTCAAGGTTCATTTGAAAGCAGTAAGCTTTATTCAGTGATGCGGTTAAAAAAAAGACGGGGTTGATTTCAATGTAAATAATGAGTCCCCCCCCTCCGGATCTTTGGTTTGACAAAGAAAGAGATTGCATCAGAGCATAAAATTTCAAAACCAGACAATTAGATGAAGGATAATCAATTTTGAAATGAAATGAAATGAAATCTTTAAGTTTTACGTCCTACGATTATGCCGACTACGCTAAAGGAGACAGTCATAATGAGAAATGAATAAAACGGTGGAATGAAGGAAGTAGCAGGAAACGGGAGAACCCCGAGAAAACCCACGCACAGTGTTAATCCATCACAAAGTTCATTTGGCGTGAGCTGGTATCGAACCCAGGAGCCCCCATGCACTAGAGATGAGCGATCTACCACTGAGCCACCGCGGCCGCGAGAATCAATTTTGAACTGGACAATTCATATACGTGTTAAAAAATATCCCACCTTAAGACTTCACGTTTGTGTAACGCTCTCTCTTTGCACTGAAGTACCAGTTGCCGATTGCAGTTTTCGGATCAAAGTCCTTAAGTGAAGGGCCGTTGATGGAAATTGTCAGCAAAACTCGCAGGAAAACTTGCACAAAATGTGACTCGGAAGCAAATTTGGGAATCTCGTAATGAATTTTCGACTGAGAGTGGGAACGGAAAAACGAATTACAACCTTGTGAAGAATCCACTTTCCATTTCCGTTGTGAAGACTTCATATTCCGTATTTTCTCTCACTCAGTGATAATTATTTTCGTGCGAAACAGAAACTGGCAGCCCTGTGAGTCTAGGCAGAAACAATTCCTATCAAAAACTGGTCGCCAGCTCTAAATTTTTAGTCGCCAATGACGACAGCAAATTTTGCGCCTTATATATATCCTCTTTACTTCCCTGAGCATAGATAACCTTTATCAGAAACCTTTCTTATTCATTGCTTTCGTAACAAAAAGAGTTTCCTGTCCAAACTTCACCTTTGTAGATATACACGGCAAGTCAAAATGATTGACCCGATTTCACAAATTTATTTTGTGAAATCTAGTAAACATATGTTATTGTAAGACATGTGTTAAGAAAAGCAAATTATCTAAGTTTTCTTCAAACATACCAGAAATGTTTTATTTGAGCACCTCGCGTAACACGGCACAAAACAAGCCAATAGTTTATCTCCTGCCAAACCATGTTGCGGTCAATATAAGTAATTTATTTCATGCTCGCTGCTGACTCTTCGCGGTAGACAGTAAAACTTCGCGTGGAAACTATAAACTTTGGTGTTTATGAATGAGTCACTTTTTATTCATTCATTTAATAGTATAGACTGCTGCCTTTCCCCTATCAGGAGCAGGATTTTTTCAAAATGGTGAAATACATGTTTCTTTATTTTTAATTAAGAGTTATAATCAAAAACTTTCTTACACTAAGTATTAAGAGTTTATTTACCGAATTTTACATCTGCAACTCAAGCGAATCTTTGCATTCAGCATTTTCTCAATAAATAAAGGGAAATTAAGATATTATAAAAGTGTTTCTCTTTTTTAACTTAAGAATTGAATTTTCGAAAACGCCGAAATACATGTTATCCTTATTTTTAAAGATTTTATATATATCGATTTTACATCTCCAACTTAAATGAATCCCCACATTCGTCAGTTTCTGACTCGAGGAAGGGAAATTTGGATAACATAGAAATGGTTTCCATTTTTCTCCTTACTAGAATAATGTTCGCAAACCCTGAAATAGGTCTTTTAGTTATCTTTTATAAAAAATCTAATTATGGAATTCACATCTCCGGATTAAGCGATTTTTCACATCAGGTACATTCTACATAAACAAAGGGAAATTTGAGTATTTTAGAAATGATACCCTTTTACCGTTACGAAGGAAATTTTTGAAAACGCTGAAATATCTTTTGACATTTTAAATGAAGGGTTTACATGCCTGTTTTTTTTTTTTTTTTTTTTTTTTTTTTTTTTTTTTTTTTACATACGAAACTATTTTTCAACATCTTTTAAATCAAGATTAGCCTCCTTGCTTGAACAGAGACACATTTGACGATCTTGATAGGTCAGAGTATTACTTCCAAGTGAGCAACTAACTCTTTTCTCTCACGCTAACAGCAACAGAACAAAACAAACAAACATGAGATTCACAGAATAAGATACTTTTCTGAATTTGTTAGATTACATGGTAGATAGAAACCTAGTTTCTAATACCTGATTATACATTCGCAACATAGCTAATAGATTTTTTTTTGTAATTTAAATGAGAAGGAAGAGTAGATATGTATAGTTATTCGCATAAACAAACTACTAAAATGGGGAAAATTTAGCACTAAAACGTGGTGGATAATTTCCTATAAAACTCAAGTTTGATATGCTTTTCAGTGTAAAATATCATTCGTGCCATAGTTGGAACTATATCATAAATAAATAAATAAATAAATAAATAAAAAACATAACAAACGACCAGTATGGCGACTATAGTCCGCGTAACTCTATTTGGCGTGTGGGTTCAGCCAATAAGCTCGCAGTGCCCTGTTATTAGACCTTCATCGAGGAATCAAATCATTCGTAATTGATTTTGTTCGTTTTTGTGTACAGTTATGAATGATTCGATTCCTTCCTGAACGCTTAGTAACAGCATAAAGCGAGCTTATTGGCTGATGCCAAACGCCATTTCGGGTGATGCGGACTATAACAATTACAACAATTTATTAAATGTTACATTTTCGCAAAATATCCCGTTTTTCATTGGTTAAAGGCTGGAAATTTATGTGTAATTGTGCCTGGATATACCTCGTTACCTGTTGAAATGGAATCAGTACTTTTAAAATAAACTAGTTACTGATTTCTTGTTATATTTAATGCGTGAGAAAGAATCACTTACTTCGAGAATGTTTATAGTGATCTTGGAAGAAAAACGCTGATGGAAAGATAACAAGAGGTGCTGGCTGGGCTCACGGCTTAGTGGGCATCTGTAAAATTTCTTATGTGAATGCTTCCAACGACATTTCTTGGTTGGATGAACACAGAGAACACTTTTTGCTCTCTTATTGAAGATTGAAAAATATGATAAAATGTGGCCCATCCGGTTAACCTTTAACCTTTTTATTTACCTACCCACTGGGTATTTACCTGACTTACATCACTACTTGTACCTCATGAAGAGCATTGTACTGTACCGAACAGAAATGTAGGAATATGGGAACGAGAATGAAAAAAAAAAAAAAAAAAAGACAAGATCAAGTACTAATGTCACTAAAAGGAATTTTCTTTGTGGTGGAAAAACACCGTGTGCGTGGGTTTTCCCTGGGGCCCTCCCGTTTCCTCCCACTTTCTTCATTCCACCATTTCATTTATTACTCATCATCACCGTCTTCTTTAGCCTAACCGTCATAATCGTGGGACGTAAAACTCAAAGATTTCATTTTTTAGAAGGAATTTTGTTAGAATGTTGAAAGTAACTTAATGATATGCAACCAAACTGCCGTTGAGATATAGTTGGGTTGCATACTATCAAGGGACAACCAATCACAATAATTGACTGAATCGATAACTCCAACAAGAAATTCGATTCCTAACTTCTAACCAGTGGCGTAGCACACTTTTGCGGCCCCCCCGCAAAGTATAAAGAAGGGGCCCTAGTTGTAAAGCCGACAGAAGGTCGAAGTTCTACTTCTTTAAATCTTTATTCATCGCAAGACTTCGGGGCCCCCCATACCTCGGGGGCCCCCCGCACTGCGGGGCTTGCGGGGGAAGCTGCTACGCCACTGCTTCTAACCCTCTACATCCTGAAAAAAAAAATGATGGTGATCCATAGTAGTAATGGGGACACTTGATCTCAATTTTGTGTTGCTGGGTCCCTGGTAATGGCCATGGGTGAATAGGAGTAATAGCCATGGGTGCATAGTGCATAGGGCAGAGGTACACTCATGTCCAAAATGATTGTCGCATATCCATAACCGTCTTCTTGTAAGAATATAATATGTTAATGATTTTGCAGGCTACTTTTAATACTGATACTATGTATATAATCGGGAAATGTATATTTGTGATAAATTTCATAGGAAAACAAATGAAATCTTTAAGTTTTACGTCCCACGATTATTCCGTGTAGGCTAAATGAGACGGTGATGATGAGAAATGAATAAAATAGTGGAATGAAGGAGTGGGAGGAAACGGGAGAACCCCGAGGAAACCCACACTCATGGTGTTTGTTCACCACAAAGTTCACTTGACGCGAGCTGGGATCGAACCAGGGACCTTATGCACCAGCGGTAAACTTCATAGGAAAAGGATTATAAATACGAAAATTAGAGTGCGTAAAACAAAATCTTTCTAAATGGAGAAGAAAGTTTTATTGCTCTTATTTCCTGCTCTTTTCACATGAAATTTTCCACATACGTGTCTTTGCCGATTATACACATACTAACAATATAAGAAATATCGGACGAATTCGTTATCAAATTATATTCCTACAACAACATCATTATAGAAATGCGACAATAATTTTGGACAGGCACGTAACCATGGGGGAGGTCCGGACCCCCCTTCGCGACCAGAAATGAAAAAAAAATAAGGAAGGATTAAACACAATGGAATGAGAAAAAGAAGGATCAACGTTAAAAAAAAACTACAGGAAGCTTTGAGTTACTCTTTCTTATGAGGAGATTTGTATTATTTGCAATACATGGTGGCGAGGTAAGCGAGATACGCTGGAAGACTCAGAGAATTTGTAATTTCAAGAAAAGTTACTGAATTCTCAGAATTTCTGTTACTAGTCAGGAAGATTTTAAGCTTCCGAAAGCATATTGCCGTTGTGTAACAGCGTGGACATTTTTTATCGTAACTTTTCGTCATACTGCTCCTTTAATGTCATTTGGAACCGACAGTAGTTGGCGGAATAATAAAAACAAAAATTTGTGTGGAAAGTTCTGTTAGCATTTGATTCAACAGAGAAACGAACGCAGATATTGTAAAATAGTTTGCAAGACATATTGAGTATGTAGTTTTTATAATAGTGAATATGTACTTTTTATAATAGTTGAGGTCTTAATGAAAGGAAAATTGTTATATTTGAATAAACTGAAGAAGAAAGTGAATATTGTAAAATCTTCAATACGTTTTTTCTATTATTATTATTTTACTCGAGATTTCTTTATAGTTTGTTATTAAAATAGTTACCAACATATGCTTATTTTATTGTCCTAACAAACCAATATATGTTGCTAGTAAACTAGTTTAGATTGATCAAGCTCCTGAGCCTTCAGAATTTCATGTCACCTCCCACACCTCGCATTCCGAAATCCTGGCTAAACGAACCAATATATGTTTCAGTAAAATAGTTTAGAATGATCGAGCCCCTGGTGTGATGACCACAGTATTTCATGTCACGGACCCCCCTTCTTCACGAAATCCTGGCTACGTGCCTGATTTTGAACATGAGTGTACACGGATCAGGGGCCCAAGGGCACACAATTGAGATCAAGTATCCCAATTACTACTTCCATCAACTAGTTTTTGAGATCTTTTCGTGGCCCGAACGGACGATAACACAAACTGACAAGTTAAATATATAAATGAGTTTTGATTGGTGTATCAGCAGTTTCCTTAAAAACTGAGAAATGTGGGTATATAACCAAACCACTTGGGCGTTTTTGTGGGCCTAAGCTGCTCTAGCGCCATCTGTTAGCGATCGGCTGAGCTACGTTTAGCCTAGAGACCGAACGCGTGGTCAGCGCGGTGCATGACTCTGTCTCTAACAGGTGTATCAGCCGTCACGTGTTTTATTCACGTGACTCCGCAGTTGGGCTCACGACGCTACGTGGACGCCGAAAATTGGGAAGCATCGGCAAGAAATCGAACCCGGGACCACCCGGAAATATTATCCAAACTAAGGAAAAAGTACCAATATTAGAGATGGAAAGAAAAAGAAAGACGGTTATAACGTTATTGGAAAAAAACATATTCTAATATTGATGTTATAGAAAGTAAACGAGAAGAAGAAGAAGGAGATTAAAATTAATGGATTATATTAAACAAAGTAAGTGGGTACTTGAATTGAAATTTAAATCAATTTTCAATACCTAGGCTATATAAGACGTGAACCAAAAGCCCTAATAGGGAAATCGAACCCCATAATCTCCCACCGGGAATCGAAATTGGAACATCCGCGCCGCTAACTAAATAGCCACAAGCTCACTATTGCATAAAAACGAAAAAACGGAAGATCAGTGCTCATAGAAGCTTGTTAACTTTTGACCAGTAAACATAGAGAATTTAACGATAATGATATCAGCTTAACTTGACAAATGTAGTGGCAACATTGTAGAAATTTACTGTGTATGTTGGGACTCTGAAGATACATAGAAAAGAAATTCACATGAATTGTTCTTTGTTATCAAAATTATTTTTCTTGTTGCTTTGATTTTAGAGAGAAAACTTTACTGGTGGGTGCTGTTTTGTCCTTCAGGAGAGGAGAATCTACGTTCACTGCCATAAAATTAAAAAAAAAAAAAAAAAAGCTTTGAATATGAACGAGAAAAGAAGACAGAGATATTCTCATAATTCATACACATGCAAGCTTGGAAACGTCAGTTATCTTTTGCTTCCTTTTCACTGGATTTTCCTTTTTCACAGAATAAAAACCACAGCTTCTGTTCTTAATGATGAGTTATCATCATCAACTAGTGCCCAGCAACAGCTACTGCGGGGAAATTTTTTTATTTTCTTCTTTCTTCTTCTTCTTCCTTTTTTAACGGTGGTAATTTGCACTTCATTTTATATTTGACAGAAAAGGGGGCGTGAATTACATTTCCATGCGTAATGAAATCCTTTACTTGTTCAACTTACAAATTTAATTTTGTCTTCGAATACAAGAAGTAGTAGAGGGAAAAATACTTTTTTTTTTCCTTTTTCTAGAATACTTATTTCAGCCTTCTCTGCGTCCAATGCCTATTGTCAGTATCTGCCTTCAACATTTCTTGTTCGTTTTTGTGCGTTAATGAATGCAAAAGCAAGTAAAAAAAAAAAAAAAAAAAAAAGAAAAAAGAAAAAGAAAAAAGGAACTCAACTTCACCACAATTCATTCAGAAACAGCCAGTTCTGTCCTTCAGATGAATACTTAACGTTTCCAAAATGAGATTTTGCTGTTCTTTCGGCTTCAATTTCGTTGCTACAACACTACTTTAATACTGAATATCTTTAATGCTTGCAATGCATATTTTTATTGCTGTAAAGCCGACTTCTCTTGTACGTTTCTCTCCAACATTTTGATATACTGTAATACTACAGGATATGCTATCCTCATAATCATGGTATGTTCTCAACAATTTTTGTATGTATATTTTCTTCCTTTTGAAATATCATCAAGTTAAAAAAAACTGTCTTGAAAATAGCTGTTAATAAGAATATATTTCTAAAATTCAGGATAATTTTCAGTTGGAAATATTATAACAAAAAACATACTTCAAGGTATAATACAGAAAGTTCAAAAAAGTCACGCAACCTAATTAAGTTTCAATTTCTGTTCTGTTCAGGGTTGAAGACGAACACTGTGTCGAATCGGATTTATGTAGCTATTGTGTAAATGTTGTAACAACGTAATTCGTTATCATACGGTGCATTAATCCTTGTAAACCTGGCCCCCCACCTCTCGGTACAAACGATTTCAGCATATCAATAAAAAGTACTTCGTTGTACCGTTTCGTACCGCAAATATTTTAGTTTGTACTGTACTGTAGTATGAAAAATTAAAGAAAGAAAGTGGGGGGCCAGTTTCACTCATCCCCCTCACAATGACCTAGGATCGATTTAATTGGTTCATTTGAAAGACTTTTGTTTGTACAGGATTTACCTTAATTTGTTTCGTTTGTAGCGTCTTCGATTATGAAAAAATAACGAAAAAAAAAATTGGGGCCCAGTTCAAGCAGGCTCTCAAATCAGGACTTAACACCGGGTACACATGTCTTTTGTATTGCATGTCATGTGAAAGTACTTGGTTAGGCCCGAATTTTACCACAATGAGTTTTAGTTTAAGTATAATAGATTATGAAAGGTTAAGAAAACAAAATTAGGGAGGCTGCGTGAACTTGGGCACCTCACTTCCCAGTACAAACGATTTAATCAACTCATTTGAAAGAATTTCGTTTGTACCGGATTCTACCGTAGCTTGTTTCATTTGTACCGTTTTAGATTATGAGAAATTAACGGAACAATTCAAAAAGGCCCTCAAATCAGGACTTAATTCACTGGGTACACACGACTTTGTATATCATATAAAAGTACTTCATTTGTACCGGATTGTACCGCAATTATTTTTATTTAAATCTTAATAGATTATGAAAAATTAAGAAAAAAATTTGGAGGCTGCATGAACCTGCCCCACCAGTACGTTGTATAAACGATTTAATCGGGTCATTTGAAAGATCTTCGTTTGTACCGAATTGTATCGTAGCTTATTACATTTTATCGTCTTTGATGAGAAATTGAGGGAACAAAAAGTGGGGACCCAGTTCAAGCAGGCCCCCAAATCAGAACTTGGAGGCCGCGGTAGCTCATTGATAGAGCATTCACCTCTGCACCAAGGTTGGGTCCTTGGTTCGATTCCCGCTGAAGTCAAGTGAAATTTATGGTGGACAAACACCGTGTGCGTGTTTTTTGTTTCCCCCACTTTCTCCATTTCACCATTTCATTTATTTATCATGATGACCGTCTCCTTTAGCGAGCTGGTGTAATGGTTCAGTTTTACCTCCTTAAATATTTAACACTGGTAAAACTGTCACGGGATATTTTTCCCCAGTCATATTATTCTTAGTGAGAGATGTATGTGTTATATATGTAGTAATCTTTTACCTAGTTACAGTAGTAAGAATAATATGGCAGGATGGTAATAATATCCCGGGACAGTTTTATGCCCTTGTGTTTCTCATTGTTGAAATTATTGTGGGATGTGAAACTGTGTTGTTGGTTTTAGTGATGGATGTAGGTGTCATATATGAAGTAATATTTTACCTAAGTAACATAGGTAGAATAATATGGCAGCGGGGTAAAAATATCCCGGAACAGTTTTACCGGATTTAAATATTTAAAGGGGTAAAACTGATCCGTTACATCGGCTAGGCTAAAGGAGACGGTCATCATGAGAAATGAATCAAATGGTGGAATGAATAACGTGGGAGGGAACGGGAGAACTTCGAGAAAACGCACGCACACGGAGTTTCAAAACGCACACTTCCGCCACAAAGTTCATTTGGTTTCAACAGAGATCAAGCCTAGGACCTCACGCACCAGAGGTGAACGCTCTACCACTGAGCCATCGTGACCCTAAATTCTGATTTGAGGGCCTGCTTGACCACTTTGTTCCGTTAATTTCTTATAATCTAAGACGGCACAAATGAAACAGGCTACGATACAATCCGGTACAAACAAAGATCTTTCAAATGAGCCGATAAAGTCGTCGATACAACGTGGTGGAAGAGCCAGGTTCACGCAGGCCCCAATTTTGTTTCCTTAATTTTTCATAACCTATTAAGATTTAAATAAAACTAATTGCGGTACAATCCGGTACAACTGAAGTGCTTTCATATGATTTACAAAAGTCACGTGTACCCGGTGTATTAAGTCTTGATTTGAGGGCCTGCTTGAACTGGGCTTCCATTTTGTTCCGTTAGTTTTTCATAATCCAAAACGGTACAAACGGAATAAATTACGGTAGAAACCGGTACAAACAAAAGTCTTTGAAATGAGCCAATTAAATCGATCCTAGGCTATTGTGAAGGGGCTGCGTGAACCTGGCTCCTACTTTGTTTTCTTTATTTCTCATACTGCAATACAGTACAAACAGAAATATTTGCGGTACAAACCAGTACAAATGAAGTACTTTTTATTGATATACTGAAATCGTTTTTACCGAGAGAAGTGGGGACCAGGTTCACAAGGGAGGTGTATTTGCTCTGGCAGTTATACAAAAACGTAAATACAGATAAGCTCTTTCAAACAAATTCTCCAACAAACAGCTAAACAAACAAACAAACAAAAAAAACGTGAAAAACGAATGAATTAATCGGATATATCGAGAAGAAAGTTGACCAAAATCTGTTATGGAGTAAATGTTCACCCGAAGTACCTGTTGCATATGTTGTGATTCCCAAGTAATGATCTTGTCAGAAACAATTCCCATCCTCAAGGTAATTTTTTCCATAATTATCCAGTTCTTGATGTATTATCATGTATTTTTTTTTTAATACTGCTCATTCTAGTTTTAGAACTGCATGGTAACCATTGTTCGTAGGTATCCGAGAGAAAATTTTCCTCGACTGGCATAAAATGTGTATTTTTTTTTTTTTATCAAATTTTCCCTAGTTTGTTGATTGTTCAATTTCTATGGTAGAAGTTATGTGATAAGATTCATTAAGGTGGATCACCACCCGGAATTCAGTACATGTTTTAGCTCATTCCCTTAAATACTGCGCAATGAAACGTTACATATTATAAATATTGTACTATAAGATAAAGTTATGTTTCAGCTACAACACAAGACACTAATTCATTTGGTTGTGTCTTCTGATATCGAAAAAGGTAACAAATAAAATAAAATATTTGATTCGTTTTACAATAAGCACACAAGATGGCACTTGCTGTTAGATCTTACTAGAAGTGCTCAATTTTATGAAATGTTTATTTGAATGTGTAAGGTACTTTAAAGTAACGATCTTATTACGAAATAGATATATTTGACCGATTTTCGTGTTATGTTTCACATTTTATTTAATTATTAATTTACATTTAAGGAAATAGATTTTGAGATGAAACTTGCGCAGAACGCCATAATGCGTTGTTGCTAAATGTGTACGTTTAATTCCTGGAATCTAGCGTTGCAGTTCTAGAAGCGGAACTTAGGTGTGAGTTGCGGTAAGGGCCGAAAACTAATTTCTCCAGTAAGTATCCAAACAGAATTCCATGATTACTTCCTTTATTATCTGGCACCAGTAAACACTCGATACTATCTGGCAACGCCGCACTATTCAAGCAGTGTTTAGCATAGCACGGAGAACATGTAGTGATCCACCTTAAAGGAAGCGGCAACCACATTTGTTTTATTCATTTGCTTTTCCCCCCTATTTTTTTTTTACTATTTTCTGCATTTTTTAAACAAAGGTACACACAAAAACACCTAGCCAACAATGAATGCAAATTATGCTACTTTGAACAGACGAGTGCATACACACACACACATATATATAGGGCCGGATTAAGGGGGGCCTTAGGGGGCTGTAGCCTCGGGTCTCCAGGGGGGGACAGGGCCTCTATTCTGATCAAAATTTTAATTGGTTATATGACCAAAAATATGAAACATATTTAACTTTCCCTTAACTTTCCTACTGGACTTTCACAGAATAGTATTAAGCGAAGTCAGTGATGCCACATTTTTTTTTTTTTTTTTGCCCCGGGCCTCCAGATGGGTTAATCCGGTCGTGCACACACACACACATACAGACACTACTGCTATTGTGTTGATTTATTTCTGAAGAGCAAAGAAGAATTAAGCATTTATATTGGTCAATCAGTCAGAGCGAGAGTTTCCCTGGATTTTTTTTACGTTTTATCGAAAAATTCCCTTTTTCCCTTTTTGCTAAATTTACCTACGAAATTTCCCTAGATTAGGGAAATTTCCCTCAAACTACGAAACTTCCTCAAACTTAAAATAAAATATGACCCTAGCAAACACCTATTATTAATAATGATCTGTGTCATTGACTAATTGTTAATAGTATGTGTGCTGATAACAAATTAATAATAATTCTAAAATGCATTATTAGCGTTTAACAAAAACAAAATGTCCTACTATGACATAACACTAATCAATACATCTTATTAAGCTGAACAAAATAATATGAATGAGCAGTGGCGTATTATGGGGGGGGGGCTTCCGGGCATAAGCTTTCTCCTGAAATGTTATTTACTATATCAAAGTAAATGAAATATCTTGCAGAATGTTCACATTTCGTGCAGAATTTTCACATTTCCAGAACTAAAGTAGACAAATCCCCCCCGAAACAAAATCGTAAATATGCTACTGTGAATGAGTATAAAAGCTCATGCGTGGTCTTTGAGAAAATCAAGAAAAAACGAATTTGTGAATTTAAAAGTTGGTCCTGAACGAGAACCACGCCATCTGTTAAGGTGAAACCCGTGTCCGCCTATCTGAATGTACAGTTAGGGATAGGCAAATTCTGATAGATTGAAGTGGCACCAAACCTAGAATTGTATTTATTTATTTTACAATAGCGCCCTCTAGAGCCACTGTGGTGCGCTCAGGAAGTTCAAAAATATTCAATATGGATCGTAAATAGTTAAAGATAGTCAAATTCATATTTCAAATTTAGATAACCCGCGATCTTAAAATTGCAATCACGTAAATGTTTGAAAGTATCTTCTCATAGGACACCAGAAAGATCGCAGATAATTTATTAATTACTTCGGATGGGAACTTTAATTTCAAATTTAAATCTTAAATTAGAAGTAGTCCAAGACGCAGAGGGATGCAGCAATTTACATTCTTTCCCAGTGATGCCCTCTAAAATCAACAAATATATACGAAATAGTCTTTATTTCAATGTTAGTAGCTTGCCACATTCTGAACATTACGCACATATAAAATGAATTTTTTCGGTTTACGTCCCACATATATCCCCCGTAGGATAAAGAAAACGAATGATTAATACGAGTGAATTATTGTGAAATATTTGATAAAATAAGAATGTCGGAGAAAACGGGAGACCAACTAGAAAAATCCACGAAAATGATGTTATTAATCACACACTCGCGTGTTGACTGGAGATCGAACCAGACTCTTCGTACCGAAGGTTACAGCTCTACTACAGAACCACATATCATCATAGAAGTATCTAGTTTAAAGCAGCAAAAAGTAGAAATCCCTGGTCAACAAGGTTTTTGTCACAAACAATCTGAATAGTGTTCTAAGCTAGATCGAGAGTGCTAAATTCGAAAATGAAATCAGTTTTCTTCTATCTGATATATATGCCTGGTGACATGCTATCCCCTTCCTATTGAAATTCTTGAAAATCGGTAACAACGCTGCATATGGTTTATGCTGTCATGGCTGAATTTAAGTAACTTGCAGATTTATTGATTGAAATAAAGTTGAAAGAAAGTGAGATAAAATCGAGAAAAGTGCAAGGAATTCCGATGCATGCCCCTGAGGTCAAGGAACAAACTCCAGGAAATTAACGTTTGGCAACATTGCCGATAAGTCATATTCAATCTCACAGAATTGCGTCGTAATTCTTGTCAGTGTCGCAACATTGTGAGTTCTGATAGCGTGGGAAGTAGCTGCATGTTGTTCTGCGTTAGTAAAATTTGAGTGTTGCGGTAATTCAGAAGAAGAAAATGCCTCGTACCTGTGTCAATAGTACAAATTCTTTTTGTTACATCTCTGCAGAGGTGACTCTCAAGTCGCAAAAACGACAAGTGACCGCGCTCGGAAAGAAGTGCTACAAACTTTATTTCGGATGGAAGTTTGGCGACCAAGACCAGAAAAGGGCCGCCACATATGCTGCTTGATGTGTGTGAGACTCCTGACAGGCTGGGCAAAAGGTTCACGACATATGTCATTCGCTATTCCCATGACTTGGCGAGAACCAACGGATCACAGAACAGACTGTTATATTTGTCTAACAAAAATAGCTGGAATCACGTCAAAAACAAAGGAAAGTGTGCAATAGACGAAATTTACCATCTGCTATGACCTGTATGCCACAGTGAGGAATTACTGGTACCGGTGCCTCCAGAAAATGTGATAGTGAGTGACGATGAATCTGGTAACGAGGATGAATAAGGTTA
Source organism: Thermobia domestica (assembly GCF_964235325.1). NCBI lineage: Eukaryota > Metazoa > Arthropoda > Insecta > Zygentoma > Lepismatidae > Thermobia > Thermobia domestica. Next base: position 42,634,864 of record NC_137454.1, on the reverse strand, counting down.
AGAAGATATGGATCCACTCATGCCGATCTAACATTTGAATTGCCCTGTGAATCAAATATCCCACATATTTTGACACAAAGTGATCTCAACGATCTTGTTCACGATTTAAATTTGTCAAAGCAGCAATCTGAGCTTTAAGCTTTTCGATTGAAAGGATGTAATCTTCTTTCTTCCGATGCAAAAGTGAGTGATTTTCGTGACTGCCATGCTGTTTTTTCTAAATATTTCTCGAAGGAAAGTGACGTGTTTTATTTGTCACAATATCGGAATTCTTGGCCATGCATACAGTGTAAATGAGCGGCGTTTGTTCATAGATTCTAGTAAATTGAGTCTGAAAGCAGTTCTTTTCGTCAACGGGAACAAATTTCCTTCTGTTCCGATTGCTCACACAGTTAACCTTAAGGAGATTTATGAGATTTTTAAACTGCTTCTCAACCTTATTCAATATCACAAATACAAATGGAATATCTGTGGAGATCTTAAGGTAATTGCTATTCTGTTTGGTATGCAGCGGGGGTACACAAAATACTGCTGTTTCCTATACAAGTGGGACAACATGTACAGAAAAAAAATCAATATTGTGTGAAAAAAATGGCCTGCTCGCAATGAACTGCTGCCTGGACATAAAAATGTGGCGAACACTCCTCTTGTTGACCCTAAAAATGTGTATTTATATCCACTGCACATTAAATTGGAATTTATCACAAACTTTATGAAAGGCATGGACCAAATATCACGTTTGTTCGTAGGGAAGTAATGAATAATGAGAATTTTCTTGACTTGTTAAGTGATGTTGAGAAAATGACATGACTGTCCTTTGTAAATGTGTGAAAGAACTTTTAGGCAATTATAAGGCAGACAATTATGGTCATATTGTATAGTGCCGGGCAGAAGTTTTTGATCAGGTAAGGGCGACTGCTTTCAAACAAATGCAGAGTAAAGTACGTACATACATAGTATGAGAATTAAATCTGTCATATCTGTAGTTTGGTGTGGAGAAGAAACAAACTTGTGAACCAAAGGTTTAAGAACAACTCACGTTATTAATATTAATTATGCCAAAGATCATTGACTTATGTCATGATAAAAGAAATACAAAATAAGTTTTGAAACGAAGAAATAGAATGCCACTCATTCTAGCTTTGGAACTTCTTTTATAAAATAACAGACAAATTCTGACCAAAGCATATATTAACTAATAAATAATAGCGTTACAGTTTCGGCAAATTAACTTTGCCTTCATCAGACACATTAACGTGTCTGATGAAGGCAAAGTTAATTTGCCGAAACTGTAACGCTATTATTTATTAGTTAATATATGCTTTGGTCAGAATTTGTCTGTTATTTTATAGAAGAAATAGAATGTCAAACTTTGTAAGCGGAGGTAAAGAAACCTACAGTAAACACACTAAAGACGAGTCACTTACTGCATAGTGATTGCGGTTCAGTGGTCAAGGCGCTCAACAAGTAGTATGGAGGTACTCGGATCGAATCCACGTCGGGCAAATATTTCTCTCGTTCTTACAAGTTAGAGTTGAAACGACATCCTTCACAGGGGAAATACTAATAACATGACGTCACAGTCTACAATCTTGATTCGTACTGTCTGTGCACTTAGCGTGTTTAGCAAACAATTCTGAATACAAAAGGGTCATCCTTAGGGCTAGTATGTGTCATAAATACAGTATGTCTGAGACGTTATTGTTTCATTGTGGAATTGTTACTAAGATCTTCTGCACTTACTAGAAATAATAATATTTTCGTTCGACATTTCCAACACGTTCCATATATCCGTTGAACCACAATTAGTAAATAGGAACTATTCTTTTTATATTTGTATTTATACTATTTTGTTAAAATATCAATATAACGCATACATAATCCAAAGTCTTTTACCCAAAGAAAGGACGTTACTATGTATCGTAATGAAGACAAATCCTACTTAGTTTCTGTTAAGGCATCCGAAGATTCGGTTTCATATTGTCCTGGAGCTGACACCTTCTTTTCCCCCTCTTTTCCTTCTAAAGTATCTCTTATAAGGCAATTCATCCTTATAGAGGGTCCAAAAAATTTCATTTCATTTTTCTTAACTTCAGTATGTTCATTTGCATTGGAATAGGACGTAATATTGAGATCTCAAATATTTAGTAATAATAATAATAATAATAATAATAATAATAATAATAATAATAATAATAATAATAATAATAAATATAGAAGACAAATTCCGTATGAGGACAAAGTATATTAAAATCTGTAAAACCGCTCCTAGCGCTAGGCAAAAGTTAGAAAATAGTCGGGATTGGAGACAATTGTAAGAACCATCAGGACATACCCTCTGCATACGTCCCTAACTAGCTAAATGTTAAACGGAAAGTTTCCAAGCAAATGTCATGTAGAAAGTAGGGATACTGAACTCACAAGAGCCATAAAAAATTTGTTTTTAAGTAATGGTTATGCCGGCTAAGCTAGAGAAGACGTCGATGATGAGAATGAAAGAAATATTGGAATAAAGAAAGCGGGAGGAAGCGGAACCCGGAGAAAACATACACACGCTGTGTTTGTTCAGCACAATGCCCACTAGGCAGGAGCTGGGTGGAACAGGGTGATCCATTAAATTCACAACACTTCATTAATTAATAACTATCATCGAACAGTAAGGCATATAATAAACTAACTTGCAGTATATGTAGATATAATTATAAAAGCTTTGCTACAAAAATATATACACAGATCATAATTCAGTGAGCTCTGAATAACAAAATAACAAAATAGTGTATAAGATTCAGTATATAAAGCAATTGTTACTTAAAGTGTGGACATACACTATTTCGAGAATCGAGATAAGACGAAAAATGTATACGATACTTTTCGCCTCCTCCCAATTCTCTTCTCGAAAGCGAGACGATAATTTGAGTTAACCTTGTCTCGTCTCGAATGTAAAATGTTAATTCTCATCCCGATTTTGTTTGTTTTGTTTTAGAATCGAGAGAGAAATTCTTCTTCTCTTGGGCAACATTAAACAAAACCGATTTTTTTTTTTGCCAAATGTTACGTTTATGCTTGTAATGGTATGACCTGAGCGATAATAAGTTTCTAATATTTAATCTCCTATGAGATTTATTATTATTAGTTTATTATTATTATTAATATTACTATTACTAAAGATTAGATAGTTGATGTATTGAAACATCCGAGTATTCATATATCAGAATATAATAAAACGTGTGTCATCGCTGATCAATCGCTAACAAAAATCCAAAAATAAGAAAAAATGCTTACCCGACAAGGATTCGATCCAAGAACCTCCAGATTAGTGATCGAGCGCCTTGACCACTGAACCGCGATCACTACGCGGAAAATTATTCGTCTTTAGTCTGGTTACATTAGGCTTCTTTGACTCCGCTTACTAACTTGTATGTTATTTTTCTTCGTTTCCAAACATCTTTCGTATTTCTTTTATGATAATATAAGTGAATAACCTTCGGCAAAGTTTATACTAATAACTTGAGTTGTTCTTAAACCTTTGGTTCACAAGTTTGTTTCTTCTCCATACTAAACTGCAGATGTGACAGATTTAATTCTCATACTCTGCATTTGTTTCAAAGCAGTCGCCATTACCTGATCAATGACTTCTGTCCGCCAGGATACATGAACTAGTGAGACCATATCAGTATGGGAGATGTAATATGTCACTTAAACTGCATTTCCCGACCGGGCTGCAACCAGACACAGAAGTTTGGGGGGGGGGGTCATGAATAAGATAGAGGGGCAAGTCATTAAAAATTCTCTTACAAATATCTAAATTGTGACTTTTGTATTAATAATAGCATTTTGTATTGAGGTCTGGAGGGGCCATGAAAAGTTTAGCGGGAGCCAGACCCCCTGCCCCCCGCTAGTTGAGGGCCTGTTTCCCGAACGACCATTTGTTTTCACCAGGATATTTCTCAAATAGAAAAGCGTTATCAAAGGAAGGGACTGTAGCAATGTTGTCCGACCTGACAACGGAACTTTCCTGAGGCAAAGTTTCGCAGGAAATCGGGTAGAAAACATTTTAGGTAAGTTTCTGAATTTTTACTTACTTGTATGCTACTCATTCCTTTGATTCCTTTGGGCACTAATACCGATTTTTAAAAACTTTATGTAAGAATCTATTGTTGCCAGACCATGTCTTTATGGGAAATACATATAATACATAAGCTGCCATAGACATGCACAAAAACAACTTTCACATGGAAACTAAGGTCAATGGAGAAATTCTGTAATTTGATCTGGATTCAGGGCCAAATTATCTGCCAGAATCAGTTTGTTTTGTTCTTGTGACAGAAACGATATATTTATTTTTTATTTGTATACCAAAAGTAGAGACACCTCGTGGGATGCCGTTTAAAATTTATTAAGTATATGTAAATATTTTTAAATTTAAATTTAAGATATTTTGCATACGGATTGTATCTTTGGATATTTCTAATTTTTTTTTACATCCCTACGTAGAACCGGAGCCGGGCCCGAGGGGCACAAGTTTTCCTAGGGGGTGATTTTTTTTAGAAAAAATTTGCAGTTTTTTCCCATGTTTCCGGTTCAGGTGTATGATATAGATATGTGAGTGGTACCGTTGGAAAGGGCCTGTTGTACTGAAGGAAATGACGTTTGAACTATGACTCTAGGTCAAATAGTAATGACACAGTACATTTTTGATATATATATATATATATATATATATATATATATATATATATATATATATATATGAAAAAATTGGTCACCTTCAGACTTTCAAAAATTTCTCTCGACTTTAGTTTTCAAGATATAAGATTGAAATTTTGCACACGCATTATGAACATAACAACGTATTCTTCTAAAAATTCAGATACCTATATGAACAAAGGCCCGGACAAGAGGGGCGCAAAAATGTAGAATTTTATTCAAAAAATCTCCCGGTTTTATCCGATTTCTTCGTTTCTTATGTATAATACGGACAAGCGAGTGGTACCGTTGGAAAGTAAGCTCTATCTTGAAAGGAGCGAGGTATGAGCCATGATCTTACGATAAATAGTAAGGAAGCAGGAGCTGTTTGAGAGAGTATAAAATTTATCTCAAATGTGGAAATCCTAAAAGGGTTAATATCTCAGACCTGACAGAAAATATACTTATTACCTAACCTTCAAAAAAGAACTTGCCTACTTCAAGAACTTAAATGCCTTACCTACTGGTCTAACTATCGCTTGGGCATTTGCTGTACGGCTCCCGGGTTCTATTCCAGGTGGGAGAGCGTTGAAAAATATAACACTTTACTGTGGTTCAGATTACATCTTAAATTTTCTATCCACGTCTCATTATACAATCAAGGTTGAAATACATGCTAACCTTCAACAAACAACAAATTTAATTAAAATCAAATAAATTTTACGAAAGTTGTCGCGGAACAGACACCCATATACACAGGGGCGACCTTAGGCAATCTGCCTCCACGTGCAATGACGTCATTTGCCACCTCAGAAAGAACTAATCTTAAAAACCACGATTTTAAGTATGCTACTCATCATAAACAGCAAAGGGAAAGGAAAGGGCACCTGCACTCAGAAAGGCCTAAACAACAATCTCGTGTCTGCTTTTATTTTTAATAATAATAATAATAATAATAATAATAATAATAATAATAATAATAATAATAATAATCTATTATGTTAGTGAAAGATAAAGGAAACACACCTGCAAAGAAAAGATGGTAATTCTTTTTATAAAATTCAGTATCTAGCTTCAATCTCAATATATCATTTTACAACTCCAGTGCAATTAGCTCTTTTATCCTTATTTCTTGATTTTCCTTCTATATCTGTTATTTTTTATATATATAAAAAGCTTGTTTCTTTCCTTCAAAGATAAGGAACTTATTCGTGACAAAGACTAGTTTTCATATGAAAACTGTAATAATTAAGTAAATTTTAAATGCAACAGGTGTTTGCTGAGAATTGAGTTCTTGTATTTAACAACAATCAAGCAATTCATTGCTTGACCATTTGCACTGTTCATTCGACCTTAAACTAATGCGACCTAAATATGATTTATGTATGTAGTATTCATATAGTAAGTCAACTTAGTAATCATCATGGAATCTGTTTCCAAGAAGAAACATTTATGTGGGCCCGCGTAGCATAGTCGCTAGTGCTCTCGTCTTCAGTGTGAGCGGTCCCGGGTTCAATTCCTGGTGGGGGCACTCGGTCGAAAAAGTGTAAAACGGTTTTTTGGGCCAGCCACCCTGTATGAGGTTTTCCTGTGTTTTTCTCATTCGCATCAGGCAAATACCGGGGTGGTACCTAACTTATAGGTCCCAGGCTGCTTCCTTCCTTTCCTTTACTCGGATAGTGTGCTCGCCGAGGGACATTCTCCCTCAAAACGTGACGGGCTGAATGGTTATAGATGACGAAAGACCAGAAATCTAAATCCTAAAGAAATACTTATTTTAAATAATATAGTTATGACAGATTTTGCCGTCCCTCAAAACTTGACCCCGTGCAAATGTACGTATTGTGTATATGGTAGATCCGGGCTTGCATATACATGTTCAGTTGTACGCTAGAAGCTCGCTTACTCTTGCTACAATTAAAAGAACTGATCCGTTGTTACTGAACATCATCCGAAAACTGAATACATCACTTCCCTCCAAACTCTGAAAGAGTTCTTTACGGTTGCGCATCGTTCTACGCAAGGCAAAAGTGCATGTCTGTTTCCCAGCGATTTTATTTAAGTTACACGAATTCGCATCGAGATAACAGTTCTCCGTTAGTCACATTGGTGCAAAGCATGTGCAACCTTTCCTTATAATCCTGTTTCGACGTGGTTTCGTTAATCTATTCTGTACCGCTCTGTTGTACTGGACACTTCAAAAAATTAAGGCGAGACTTAAAATGTTGCCTAATTCAAATATTGACGAAGCACAGAAACGTTTAAGAAGTGTTCTCCACAAGGCAAATAAATTGTTAGTAACACCGGACGATCTTTCAAACTTATCATCAGTGGAAAAACTAACACATCACGGCTCATCAATGAAATTGCTTCACATAGGACTGCCTGTGCTAATTTGTGTGATTAGTGTCACGGTGTTATTTGTGTATTGCCTCGAGGTACGGACACAACAAGGTGTTACTTGTCTTTGGAATTCTGAAGACAGACATCCAAATGTGGTACGTATATTCTCTTATCCATAAGAAATATATATTATTATTTTCTCCATAAACTATAAGTCGTATCCGTGGGTTTTCTCAGGGTACTCCCGTTTCCTCACACATTCTCATTCCACTAATTATTCCATCATCATCATCATCATCATCATTAATTTGTCTTAATCATCTGTCTCCCTTAGCCTAAAGGACATAATCGTGGGACGTTAAACTGAAAGATGAAAGGTAAACTATAAGAAGTAATGATGGCTGTGTAGTAAAGCACTCACCTCTGAAGTGAAGAGATAATGGTTCGAATCCAAGTCATGTAAGTTTGTGGTAGACACCATCTTGTCCTGGGTTTTCGAGAGAAAAAGGGATTTACTAGTTCAACAACTTAGATTTCTTGATTTTTTTAAAGTTATTGTTTAACAGGGAGTCGAACTATGATGTTTCCCACTCAGAAGTTACAATCTCTTATGGCTGAGCTACCAGGTACCAAACCAAGATTTCTCATTGCTAAATGATTACAGGTCTTTGGCGCAGACAACCCGAGTTCGAATCCTAATAAAATCTCATATGCCTTGCATCTCACGTAGTTGTAGGTCCACGTTTCGTATAGACTCGGTCCTGGAAACGTCGGTTAACGCAAAACAAAACAAAACTAAAAGCTGCTTAAAACAGATAGTTTTCGGTTATCTTAATAATGGAATACTCGTCTGCTAAGTAGAAGCAGTAAAGGTCCCCAGTCCAGCAAAGGTTTTACTTGTATTGTTTTGGATATTGCTCGGGGGGCACGGCGTCTCCCTGGTAGAGGGTTTCCCTCTGGTGCATGGGGTCCCTGGTTCGATTCCCGCCTAAAGTAAATTTGTGGTGAACAACAGCGTGTCCGTGGGTTTTCTCGAGTACTCCCGTTTCCACATTCTCATTCCACCAATTTGCGTTAATCATCCATCTCCCTTAGCCTAAAGGACATAATCGTGGGACGTTAAACTGAAAGATTTCATTTTTTCGATGTTGCTTGTTTTCGTTGCAGCACCAAGGTTATGAAGAACGGGTGCTATTATTAACGTCGATTTTGAACTAGCACCGGGGGTTGGATCCGGTACAATTGATGGGAGCACGGAACATCATGTAAGATTAATTGTCACAGTATAGCCCGTTTCCCACCACACAATTTCACCTCCAAAAGAAGTGAATTACAGACTACACCACCGAATCTGCCTTTCATTGTTGTGGAATTTATGGGTGTCTTCGCAACGATGACTACGAAACATCCAGATGCCCATCGAGATTTGGACAGTAGTGGTGAGCTTTCAAATATTTTCTAATCAGAGGGTACTGGTATGGCACTAACTATACTCCTCAAATAGTCATCATCATCATCATCATCATCATCATAGGTATCCTCGATTATCGGCAGGTCATTTGCTGTAGTTGAAAAGTTTCCATGCTCCACTGTCTTACGCTGACCTCTTCGTCTTCACGTACGATTTCCCTGTTTTCATAATTGTAAGCTCCTTCACCCTCTCCCTCTCTTTCCTACCACCTCTACCCTATACCTCTTTCTGATACCCTCTAGCACGTCGCTCATGATACAGTTCCTTGTTGGCAATGTCCCAACCAGTTTCTCTTCCCCTTAATAATATCTAAAATTCTTCTTTTCTCCTCCACCACTTCTAAGACCCTCCAATTCGTTTCCCTAACTAATTCTTTCCATTCTTCTTCACACCCACATTTTGAAGGCTTCCAGTAGTTTTTCATCATTTTTGCATAATGTCCATGTTTCTCACCGATACAGCACAATACTCCACAGAAGTACTTTATAAGCCTTTTTTTCTCAACTCTTTATTCAAAGTCCCAGTAAACATGCTTAGATTTTGAAAGCTTTTTATCCGGATAACATGAATGGAATATTTCATTTCCATGAATTCACTACGGGGGAGCAAAGGGAGATCCGACAAAATCACGAAAATAATACTATTATTGTGCATTTTTGGAATCACTGGACGTACAAGAACGAAATTTAGTATATTGGGACCTATTGATTGAGAAAATGGAGAAATGCATTTATTTCCAAGGATGGTATAAATTTCACCCCAAGTCAAGGAAAGAATGGAACACTGACAATTATTACCTGTTTTGAACCGTGTAATTCTGGTTTCTTTGATTGATTTGATTTTAAGTTTAGTGTGCCGTTCGTCCGTCCGTCTGTCGATAGCATGAGAACAAAAACGGTAAAAGATACGAAAGCGGTTCTCTGCAATCAATTCAACGTCCCAAGAATAGGTTCTATCTTATTCATTTACCCTCTATTCAAGCCGGAAGTGGTTCAAATTAACAATTTCCGGTTTCAGGATTTATCGCTATAGAACAAAAATGGTAAAATATATCAATAAGTGGCTTTCTGCAATCGATTCAGGGTATTAAAAGAACATGCCGTCACAATCTACTAAACTCTACCAAAGCGGAAAGTGTTGAAATTTACTACTGCTTCCGGTTTCCATACAAAAATGGTAAGAAGTATCGAGAGATTTAGTTTTATGTAATGGATTCAGCTTTACAGCTTCTATCTCCTCCCTTTAGCATTTGTTGAACGCGGAAATGGTTCAAATTAACGATTTCCGGTTGCAACCTTCATCGACATAGAAAAAAAAAGAAAAAAAGTAAAGTATAACGAGTAATAGCTTTTTTATGTGAATTTAACGTTCGAAGAGCAGGTTCTTTCTTTGATCTTATTATTTTACTCCAAAAAGTAGTTATAGATGTAGACTACTTCTTCAATTTTGAGTGTTAAATTCTCATAGTTTGCAAGTCTACTGTAGTTTCACATTGGGAAACGACACTTATTTGTTTTCATTGTCGTTTGCTTAAGGTCGGTTTAAAGGGACAAATTTTGCCGATAGATGTCACTACACTCTTCGTATCTCTCTCATGTACTTTTTTACCTTTCATGAAATTTCACGATTTCTCTTACAAATTTCAACCTAGAGACTTAAAATTTTTGGAAAAGGAACTTCATAACCTATCAAAGGTAACAATCCGTGCCGATTTTTTAATTTAAAATTTTCTTAATTGTTTAAATGGCTTGATTGTTGAAATGGATATCCAAATATTTAACAATATAACTGTTTCAACAATGAAGAAAATTGTAAATGAAAAATCGGCAGGGATTGCTGTCTTCGATAGGCTATGGAGTTTCTTCTCGAAAAATTTGAAGTCTCTAGGTTGAAATTTGTAATAGAAATCGTGAATTTTCGTGAAAGGTAAAAAATACATGAGAGAGATACGAAGACTATAGTGACTGACATCTACCGGCAAAGCTTGTCCCTTTACACCAACCTTAAAGTATTCGTTCTTGTCTCGTCTCGATTCTCGATAAGATTTTCTAATCTCGTATCGTTTTGTAAATTGATGTACGCAATTTTTACACTGTTTTCAGACTTCCAAACTATACTATGCACAAATGTCTGAGGTCTTATATGGATTCAGTACCAAGAATGTGTTTCACCTCTGATTTTATCCCACTATTGCTACCGGAAGTGATGAACATCAAGTAGCACTTCCGGTTTTAATCTCCGTAGAGAACAAACATTTAGAGATGGTGAGTAATAGCTTTTCGATATGGATTCAGCGTCCGAGTGCCTCTATCATTGATCGTAATCTTCTATTGTAGTTAGTAATTATGGATGTACTATTTCAAGTTTGGGTACTGAATTAGCATAATGTGGAAGTCTACTATAGTTTTATACTGTGAAACGAAACTTGATTTGATTTGATTTTAGTTTAGCGTCCCTTTCAGCAGCGAGGCTATATGAGACGTGGACCTACTGATTAACGTGAAATCCGAACAACTTGCTTTTCTTAATTTTTATCTAGAAGCTATCATAATCCTTCCGCGTCAAAAGGTCCACGAAAAGTGTGATATAACAACAGTCCAGGGGCGTCATTTCAGATTTCGCTTGAGGGGGGCACGAGCACCACCGACATAAGATTTTCACGTTTTGTACCAGTATATTAGTACACAATCGATTAAAGTATGTGTATTCCTCAAACTCTTGGGGGGGATTTTCCCCTCCTACCCCCCTAAATGACGCCCCTGCAACAGTTAAACCGTATTTATTGCTAGAATATATTATGTAATGACTTGCATCTTTTTAAACATTGACGAATGACTTTCATTGTGTTCATATAATCACCTTCTCAATTTATAGTTTTTATACTACTGTATGAATAAGGTAACGATAAAAACAGTGTTGCCTTGACAGGCGAGCACCGAGATTTTTCTTTGGTGTGAGTGGTCCAAAGCTTTAGGAGGTGCAACACTACAGATTACACCATGGGCGGCGATTAGGGGGGGCAAAGGGGGGCAGTTGCCCCCCCCACTTTTTTGAAATGACCCATTAATGTATATAGTTTTATTTGGAAATATAAAGTTTTTGTATGCATTAATGGTTCATAGAATAAAATAATTGCTGTTCCGTGAGTAGGTATTGATTGTTTTCCCGTATAGTAAAGAAAGCTACAGGAATTGCGTTTTTATTGCCACGAAAAATGGCCCAAAAATTAACCTATTGGAGCGCCACAATTCGAGCGTAAGGGCTTGATATGTTAGACAGCCGCTTTAAAACTAATTGAGATAACATTTTGCAAAAAAAAAAAAAAAAAAAAAAAAAAAAAGTTCTTTACAAGTTATTCTTTAATTGCACAAAAATCGACAGTTCCTAAAATGTCTCTTTTTCTTTCTAATAGCAAGGAACATTTTGATTTGATTTTTTTGAGTTTAACATCCGGTTCGGCAGTGAGGCTATATGAGACGTGGACCTAATGATTAACGTGGAATCCGAACCACATGTACTCCCGCCGGGAATCGCACCCGGGTCTCCTACGTCAAAGGGGCGTATGCTAACTGCTAGCCACGAAGGAGCTCAGTAAGGAATATTAATTAAAGAGAGAGTAATAAGAAATAATTTCTACTTTTTCCATTGCTTTGCAATGTAATATACGAGTTTACGAGTGTACAGATATAATTTTGTATATACAATTAAATTTAGTGAATTCAGCATAATTCTAGGTTTTAGGATTATTTTGTATAACTGGAGTTATTCTAAGTGTTGTAGAGTTTTGATGTATTCCAAGAAAGTAAAAACTGTACCTAATGGCAACGAACGTGTTTCGGGAAGCTGCAAAAGTATTTCTTTAAATGTCGTAGCACATCATTGTAGTATTTACTGTCTTTCTAAGAGTAGTACCATATATAATAGCATGCGTGGAATTAAAAATGTAAGTTGTTCATTAATTCCCAGTTTCAATATAACTTTTGCACAACACGCCTCATTATTAAATACTATGATTATTTGATTAGTATTATCTTTTCTATTTATTTGTTATGCAAATTTGTTACTAAATAGACCCCTAATCTTATAACAATTTTCCAGACAGAATTTTAAGATGTTCATGAGCAAGGAATCAAACCTCTTCTTACACCTTGTGTTTAAGAGTACAAGAGGTAGTGTCTACTTGGATTGCTCTTGTCAATATATGAAACACGATATACGGTATTTTAACTGCAAAAGACAGTATCCTAATTGTTATACAATCTTGTGTCAAAGTGTTAGATGCAACCAAGAAAATTAACATTGATATACAAATATTCAGATCATGTCTTGCCCCCCCACTTTTAATGTCCAACCGCCGCCACTGGATTACACCACACATTATGTAATATTGGGCCGGTATTATTCTGCACTCTAAATAAAGATTAATTGTTAAGTATTATCACCTGGACTTGAAACTACGAATTCTCAAATAGAAAGCATAAAAGTGGATTGTTCTTATAATTAAAAAAAAGAAATGAAATGAAATGTTTAAGTTTTACGCCCCACGTTTATGGTAGCTAGGCGAAAGGAGACGGTGGTGATGAGAAATGAAAGAAATAATGGAATGAAGAATAATGGAACCCCGAGAGAACCCAGGCACACGGTGTTTGTCCACCACAAAGTTCACTTGGCGTGACCTGGAATCGAACCAAGGACCCCATGCACCAGAGGTGAACCCTCTACCACTGAGTTATAAAGAAAAAGAATATGTGCACAGATGAAGCATAAGATCAAACCTTTATGTTATATCAATCATTTATGTGCTAAATATGCATAGTTTTATTAGGAAAGTATAGAAACTTATGCTGAGTTACGAAGCTTTGTGTGTGTGTGTGCGGAGGGGGGGTCCGGACCCGTTGGACTCCCCCTTCCGCGTGGGTGTGTCCCTGCCTTGTGTGAACTTGTGCTGCTCACGAAACTCGCGAAATCTTTCGTCTTATCCCGCTTATCCGAATTTAAAAAAAATACTTATCGTCTCGTCTCGTTTCAACGGTTTCGAGACGCGACCTGAAAGTTGTCGTCTTTGTACAATATAATCATCACAGTCTCCCTTAATCTCGAATCCTAAACATTAAAAAAAATGTAAACCTGAATCCTCCTTGATATAATTCTGTGTACGTTACTGCCTCTACTATATTATTATTACTATTATTATTATTATTATTACTGTTATTATTATTATTATTATTATTATTATTATTATTATTATTATTATTATTATTATTATTATTATTATTATTATTATTATTATTATTTGACAATGGAAATGTTAATGTTACCAATCATCTCTGAAATATGGGTCATTTACTCCCTGTCCCCAAAGGCAAGATTAATGGTGTGATAGAATTCGCGACATAACGTTCTTTATGTGCCTGTTGGGAGGCTTAATTCCAATTTAATTTGATAAACGAAGCTCTCTAAACGGATTTTATTTCCCCCTGGGTCACATTACATTAGGTAGTTAATTACGTATAAAATGGATGGATATGGATATTCGTTTATATAACGTCTACTAACACATTTTGTCCCACTTTTAAACAAATTAGTGTATTAATTGACAAATCGAAATACTACGTGTATATGTACATTACTTGAGAGATCTAAAAATTATTGCGCTGTTCTGAAGGGTTTTGGGTTTATAGTTTATGGACTTTTCAACTATCTAACAGAGTTCTCCAGTTGACCATAGTAGACGCTTTTCAATCTTTTTGATTCTTGTTTACAAACATATTAACAAGTCCAATTCAGTAGGGAGGCATTTAGGTCTTGAAACGAAGAAATGCAAGCACGTCTATAATAAATCTAAGTTTGCCCACAATTTTCCTTGATAGACTAACTTTATAAATCCTCTCTGTATATGGGTTTACCAAGTGTAAATTTTAAGTTATGCTTTACAGGTGTGTCAGTTTAAAGGACAACGTATTAAAATTGTATACATAAAATGCTTATATTGTACTATTGTCAAGTCTGAAGCAAGCCTGCAATCGAGAAACTAGCAAATTTGCTATAGATTTTGTTAGTTCTGCAGCCATGTAAATGCAAACTTGTTCAAGCCTACTGACTTGGCCTTGAAGATTTGAGTAAGGATATTAAAAGCCTAGAATTCTATTAGAGTAACTGTTCTGGGCGCTACTTTGTTCTGCACAAATCGTATGGTATAGACTAAATGTCACGTTCGATAAGCGATGAATGGCAAGATGGGATTATGGTCTACTGTGAAAGGATTACCATCCTCACATTCTTTAAGATAAGGTGAAATGAAGAAAATAGATATTCGCGTGATCGACGTGATGAGGTTAGGTTAGGTGAAAGCAATTGAATATGAAAATTTGTATTAAGCTGGGTTGTCAATTTACAAGAATCTTGTAGCTGCCATTTTAAAAAATCTTGTAACCCAATCTTTTTATTTACAGTTTACACATTATAACTTTCTGAAAGCAAGAAAAATACAGTATCTCCACCCATGCAGCACTGCACTCTAGTGGACAAATAGTGAACCTTCTCATTAAAAACGTGTATTTTGGCGCGCTTCCTTTCCCCGTTCAAAAGAATCTGTTGTTTCGGAAGCGGCGAAACTGGTATTTTTCTTTAAATGTGAGCAGGAGGGCGATAGCAGGTAGCAAGCATGACGACCCAGAAAGTTGCACATGGTTTGACTCCTTACAAGAAGAAAAAAAAAATGTATGTCTCTTTCAAGACTATGTTTACATGGAGAAATATTGTAGGGTTGTAAGATTTTTTTTTAATGACAGCTACAAGAGTCTTGCAAAGTGGCAATCCAGCTTTAAGTCCGAGTGTGGCAAGGGAACTGAAGTTTATGAAAGGGATGAAATAGATAGCATCAATATGAATAACTGAAGTCTTCATGGAGATGACTTGTTGTAAAAAATAAAAATATTGCAAAAGAAATTCGGTGAGATGAGAGATATATGAGAGAATATGAGGGGTCTGTGTCAGTAGATGTGAGATCCAACTTACCTCCTCCTCCACTCTACAAAATTTCTCCACGAGCTTTGGGTTTCCAGGGATTTCTTCTTTAAATTCTGATGTGAGACACAATTCTAGTATATAGATATGAAACTGCTGTTGTGGATGATCAAATCACGGGAAAACGGCTGAACCTATAAAGTACATTTTGAAGTGTAGTTATCATGTACTTTAAATTGGATTTTTATCGTGTCAATTTGATTATAATACGTATGCTACAGGGGGAGCGGGGAGATAAAAAAATATCTACGACGCCATGAAGTTTGGAAGATGAAACTCGGTATATAAACTTTATTTCATCGTGTCACTTTAATTTGAGGACAAATCCTAAATATGGACTCAACCAAGCTAAGTAAAGAAACAAAGTTTAAGTAACTCAAATAATAATAATAATAATAATAATAATAATAATAATAATAATAATAATAATAATAATAATAATAATAATAATAATACGTATAGACATAAATATACCAAAAATAGAAGTAGCTAAACAGTTAGAAGTAACTAACTAAATACTAACAAGATCAGAATTAAATAAATAAAAATACCAAACAGAGGTAGGAAATGACAACGCAGATCAGTAAGAGTTTAGATAATTTTGATTTGATTAGCAAACAATTTAGTATCTGAACATGTTAGTGTCAAGATCAATGGTCAAATACCCTGGAAATCGTATTAGTAGATAGTTGAGGATTGCATAGTTTAATATTAGAATATGTTAGGGGCAAGCTTAACGGTTACAGCACTTTGGAAATTAGAACAGTCAATAGTTGAGTTTTGAATAGTTTATTCTTTGTTCATTCTTTGTTTTGTTTTGTTTTTGTTTCGTTTTTTTTGTCTCTTGTTTCTTGTTTGTGGTTTCCTTTCCCTCCCTTATTCAAATCCCCTTTCACCTATTCCAAAATGCAAAACAAATAAATTAAAGAAATAAAAGGCAATGATGATAACCCGTGCCGGTTTTAATTTTCAGATACCGGTTCTGAAAGACGGGCCTGAGCCTAAAAGAAAAAAAAAACCTAAAGAGGGTCATCTGAGGGCAAAGTTTATACGGAAAATTGAGTATTTCACGATCCCATTAAATCAGAAACTCAAACTCAGTTTCTGAACTATTCACTAAAAAATAAGAAGACCCATGTCCAGTGTTTCTGAGATTCCCCATTGAAGACGTGGTAAAGGAAATGTTTTCTATATTTTTAAAAACACATTCAAAGTAACATTGTCTTCTATTTGTACTCATGTTACGGGAAAGCGACTGGACAGTTTGAAATGAATTTGGTCAGATAGTTAGTACCTACCTCGAGTTAGTTTTTGTCTTTTGTTATCTTACTTTGATTCAATTAGATAACTAGGACAATTTGAAATTTGCATTTCGACAATGAATGGAAACGAGAAACAAAAGTTTGCGTGAGAAATAAGGTAATGAGAAATATTTTCTCATCTCTCCTCGACTTTCGAAAAGCTTTATTCGTAAATTTATGTCCACAATTTGACCTGACTCTGCTCTTAATTTCGTTTAGAACAGTGGATCTCAACCTTATTCCTATCACGACCACAATTTTATCACATCCTCTTGCCAGTGACCTCCTTATAATTTCTGGTTTGTAATAAGCTTGTGTGGAATTTTTAATATACCTATTACAGAGATATCACGATATCCAGCTATTTCTATAATAGTAGAATTCATTTCTTGTATATAGTGGATACAGTACCTTCCCTAAAGCGAATGGATTAAAACCAAATCCGGTCAGTTCATTCATATTACAAATATCGAATCCGATCCATCATACTGGTTCAAAACGGAGGCCGTTTGAAAAATTTAGAACTTCAAAACCCCTTAATTTTGGGTCATATCATAAAAAAAAAAAAAAAAAATAAAGTGACTTCCAATGTTGGTTTAAAAAAAACTTGGACATTTGTTAAAAAAGTTATTGAGTATTCTACATGACTTGATAAAGTCCGTCATAAAGATTGAACCGGACATTGCCGCACTAGTGAAATCACACCATGCTCAGGTATCTCATTAGCTTTCAATTTTAATTATATTTCAATATGGAAGTTCTGTTGCTTTTGTATTTTTCTGGTATTTCAATATGCAGTTCTCATTAGTTTTATATTGTGCCTCTTTCATTTAAATTGATTTTTTTTAAAAACTCTGCTCCCGTTGAAAATGTTTAGTAGACCAATGTTTGTACTTAACAGTAAGTACCTTTAAAAATAAAGATATACCTATCAGAACAAAATTCAAAATAATATTTAAAATATTTTCCGGTGTTACATTCTAATTATATTTATCTCTTCCGCTTGTCTTTGTGACCGCCATGAAACCCCCTCGCGACCCCCCCCCCAGGTTGAGAAACCCTGGTCTAGAACTTACCAGAATCCTTTCGTGTTACGAGGTTCTCAAAGGATGTGGTACAACATTTAAACCATATTTATTATTGGATATTGTATAATGACTTGGGTATCTTTAATCCTTAATAAATCCTCTTCATTATGTTTCGGAAATTACTTTATCAATCTATAGTTTTTATATTATGGATCATGTTAACACTAAAATAGTGTTTGAGACCTAAGACTTGGGTGAACTATAGTACTCGCGCCGAGTCGTGAAGCTTGGGCTCTTATTCAGTCATGGCAATATTTTGCTTGAGCTCCAACACATCGGAAAACTTCGGTACAATTCGTGGAGCCGCTTCCCGAACACACACTTGGAGAAATGTCAAACAGCTGAAATTCACCAACAATGTTGCCAAACTTTGAAGACATAGTAAACGAGTATATGAAAATAAGCGTTTAAATATTACCAATAATAACACTGCACAACAAAACTACTGTAACAACTATTATAAAATGGTAACAATAGCACAAATAGTAACAACGAAAACATAACGCAACAAAAAAGAATTAACAAAACGGAACTTGACGCCAATCGGACAACACTGTACTCTCGGGAGATGTTTTCCGTGTAGCGCGAGAGAAGACACTGACAAAATTTGATGGGTGGGGGTTGACGACCGGAACACAACCTCGCGTTCTATTGGGTAGTGAAATCGGTAGATCTAGGTCAAGCTTCACGACTCGGCGCGAGTACTACCATATAGTGCTACCCACGAGACTCATAAAATTTCTCGTTTCGTCTCGATTCTAGTCTGGAAAAGGAGCCAATAATTGTAATGTTTCTAATCTCGTCTCGAATTCAAAATCGTAATTCTCGTGTGGACTCTCGTCTCTCTTTTAAGACTAGACAAGAAATTTCTCGTTTCATGACAACACTAGATTAGGAAGAGAGAATATGATAATTGCAGTGAGGTGAGTTAGCTTACATCAGTGCTTTCCAACTTTTTTTTTTCTGAGAACACTTTTCTGAACACTTACAACATCGCGACTTAGGTATGATAGGTTATGTTGGAATTGAGGTTTGTTACTGCTGTTGCACACACTAATTCATACACTTTGTCTGAAAATCGATTTTTTAAGTTACTATTATAGATCTTTTGAATGGCATACAATTTTTCTTTAATCTTACAATTTTTGAAGACACCACATGAAATTTCACGACAAACCGGTTTTACGGCTTGGCTTCCGGTCAGGGAATTAATTTAGAGTACAGTGAAACAAGTGACTTGAAGTATAAAGTGAAATAAAGGGACAGGAAGTATAATTTGGGATGAGGTAAGGCAAGAGTGAGGGAATGGAGTTTTTATAAGGACGAGGTGAAGTGAGATTTCAACGAAATAAAGATCTTTATTCTGAGCAGTCTGCAATTTTTATTTATTGAAAATACAGGGTGTCCAATATACAATGCAACCCGGAGTTTGGGATAGTAGAACTTTTGAACCTGAAGTGATACACAAATAATGGTTATACCAAAATTAAGACTTGTTCATGCATATATTTTTTAACTAGGAAGCAACCATTGAAGTACACTAGGAACCACACAGTGTTGCCAGATGTAACCGAAGTTGTAAATCTTTTTTTTTTTTTTTTTTTTTTTTTTTGCAAAACATGTAAATTGACTCATAACTCATACGTATGGATGTTCTGTCGTTAATTTTCAGTTTGTTTAGTTGAAGTGGCTTGGAAAGTATGGAACAGAAAAAAGAATTTTTCATTTGCATCGATAACTAATCGGAAGAGGCCTATGTAAGGGGGAACTACTAGGGAAATCGTAGTTTTCATAAAACACTCTGAATTGGCAACATTACTAATGTTTCATTGTATCAAAAGGTGTGTTAAGGATCTGTCTACATTATGCGGTTCCTAATAACGAAAAATGAACTTTGAAATTATCATGATAAAACTGTTACTTACATTGAAGAAAATTACCTTGTATTGCTATAATTAGTGTTTCATTAAAAAACTTTTTACAGAATTATAATATACCATATCTCTACTAGAAAGTTCATAGAAAATAATTTTCTTCAAAAATTATATAATACTATGAAAATGTATATATATATATATATATATATATATATATATATATATATATATATATATATATATATATATATATATATATATATATATATACTCGCCTGAAATGGCCCTATTCATCCTAACATATCTGGATGAATAGGGCCGTTCGTAAGGTGAATAGGGCCACATGTATTAAGCGGATTGAAACCACACACAATTGTAAAGTCGTACTAAAAGATAGAGTAGAATTCGTATACATAATATTTTAGAATAATAGAAGGTGTAAACGGTAGATTTACGTGCTCATAAAGTCATATATTTATACTCGTATATGGGTGGGAACAAGTTTCTCTCCAATGTATTTTAAGAAAACATAACACAAATAAGTAGTCTCTAATACCTTCTTTTTGTATCACAGAAATTACATTACAACTAAAAATTCTTGAACAGTCTGTTAATAATAAGACGAACGATCTCTTTTTTTCTAATCAGCAAAAAATTGTTAATTAACCCTTGTCTATAGCCCTAGCCTATCATATACGAAAAGAGTACACAAAAACAAAACTTCAGTTTGCATTGAAGAAAAACAGTAAACTTTTTCATTTTTAGCTTTTATTTCGTTCTGTTGCTGGATTGCTGAGACAACGTCCACAAGTAAACATTTTTTTTTTGTTCTCCTTCAATACATCGCATATGATACCACGCTTTGCACTTGTAGCAACATATCCAGTACCCAAAGGATGAAAACAAAGGGCAGTAATGGGAAATGCTGCAAAACCAACACACGATCATTTCATTTTTATTTGTATTTTTTGTTACTTCATCTTCATCACATTCTTTTTCTTCCGTCAGGTCTTCTGAAATTGCTACTGACGTTCTATGTTGCCCTTTTAAATAATGCTTTTCGAACAGATTGTGGAGATGTTAGTAGCTCAGCACGCTGCTTAGGTCTAGATTTACTTTATATATTTTTAACAATCTTTTTGGGAGTTGGTATTAAATTATGGAAAGAAATGCTTGCCTTCTTGGACATAAGCATACACTCAACTCTTTTTTTTTTTCACAGATGTAGTTGTTGACGTTTCTTACTCTGCAAACATTGAGTTGTTAGCATTAATTTCTGCTTCCTTATTAGATATTTCAATTGTGCAACAGGGCAAAAACTTGTACTGCTTCTTGTACGTCATCTGTGTTTAACACTCATATTTTCCCATCTGAAATAAGAAAGAGAGACAACAAAGAATATGTATAAGACGATAGATAGGGTGAATGGATGGGATGTGGTTGATGCATGCATTCGTACAAAATTAAAGTGGGAAAAATCTTTGAGTTTTACTTCCCAAGGTTATGCCGGGTAGGCTAAAGGAGACGGTGAAGATGAGAATGAATGAAATGGTGGAATGAAAAAGTGGGAGTAAACGGGAGAACCCCGATAAAACCCGTCTACACAGTGTTTGTCCACCCGAGCTGGGCTCCAACCAGGGACCCCACACACCGAAGGTGAACGTTCTGCCACTGAGCCATCGCGGCTCCCTAATCAAAAAGTATGGCCCTGTTCACTCTAACTAGATAAGGTCCTATTCACCCTAATTGGTAATATATAGAAAAATAAGTTGGGAACCCTGTTTAAGTTCCTTCACGACTATCATGCTACTCATAACAACTTGAATCAACCGTGTTGAAGGTAAGAAAATGAAACTTCTGCACTTCCAACAAAACTACATAGCGTAGCAAGAAAGAATACATGACAGAAGTATTAAAAATACGCTATTTTTCTTAACACTTGCCTTCAATTGATGATGAAAGTTGCTCTGTAATACAATCAGCGTCCAGTATTCACTCAATATAACTGCACAATGAACTTGTAGAGACTCACAGTGAAGACACGACGTGGCACTCGCTTCTCTGCTTCTGTTCTCTAAAAAGGTGAATAACGTAACGAGTGGCCCTATTCATCATGTGGCCCTATTCCACCGAAGCTACTCTATATACATGAACAAAGCTTCATTCTGGTATAACCATTATTGTGTATCAGTTCAGGTTAAAAATTTCTACTATCCCAAACTCCGGGTTGCATTGTATATTGGACACCCTGTATAATAAAATCTTTAGCTTGACTCATAGGCGCCAACAGGAGTGTATAGTATGGGACTTTTACCCCCGGAGAGTTTACAATTGAGACATACTGTACAATCCTTTGCTTCTAAAGAGTTGAGAGAAGGGTAGCCCATTGTCACTCTTATGAAGCGGATAAGGAGGCTACAGCAAATCGAAGGTATTTATACCAAAATTTAAAAGGAAGAGCTGGCATATTTTACGTGTAGATACGCCAATTTCAACACACTTCTCGAAATGTTTCATCTTGTTTCTTAGAAATCTCTTCAACACAAAATAATTCAGATAGATCTTGCAAAGTCCCCGGAGATGATTTAGATCTCCAATTATCGCACATTTATTAAGTCTGAGATTTATATTAGGTGTCAGTATCGATAAAATATTAAAAGTTGATTGATATATCAAAATCTCGAAAATATCAAAAATATGGAAAATATCTATCTCAAATGAAAATAAAACCTAATCGAAATAAACACTTATTATTATTATTTTCGACAATATGTTATTGCCTTCATCACACATAGTATTAGATGAAAAGGCAACAATGCAATGCCGAAACTGAAACACAGCTTAGTAACAGTGCTTGCTTTGGTTAAAGTTTATTTATTTATTTATTTTAGTTATGCATGGTTTCAAAACTAGAATGAATAACATTCAAGATATCTAAATATGAAATACCAAAATATCGAAAAATATAGGAAAACATTGTCACATCGAAAATCGAAAAATATCAAAAATCAATATTTATAATAATATTTTGATACTGATATTTCAGTATTTGAAAGTTTCTATAGATATATCAAACTATCTTAGTAGGCCAGTGCATAGACCCTCTTTGAGAAACATACCATTCAACAACAACAACAAAAAAATTAAAGTTTCACGTCACACGGTTATATCGGATAGGCTAAAAGAGACGGCGATGATGATGAGAAAAGAGTGAAACGGTGGAATGAATAAAGTTGGAGGAAACGAGAGAAGACAGAGGAAACCCACGCACATGATGTTTGTTCACCACAAAGTTCACTTGGCGCGAGCTGGGATCGAACAAGGGAATCCAAGTACCAGAGGGTGAACGTTCTACCACTGAGCCACCTCGGCCCTTACCATTCAACGAATGGCTCACGATTTCTGCATAAGTTTCTAGCAATTTTGTGTCACAAGAACCATATAGCACCCATATATTATGAATAGACGACAACAGTCTGAAGTAGGTGCCTTTTATAAGCGGAAGATCAAAATGATAACTTAACCTGGAAATTTTCATGAGTGACGATACTTGAGCACATCATCGAGTCTCAATGTAGTCAACTTGTTAAACATATGCCATTTTTACAGTATTTCTTCTTCTTCTTCTTCTTCTTCTTATTATTATTATTATTATTATTATTATTATTATTATTATTATTATTATAACTACTACTACTACTACTAAGTATTCTGCCTGTTGGCAGGTTCTGCGACTATTGCTTTTTTTTTTTTTTTTTTTTTTAACTACGTTTGGAACAGGAAATGTTTCTTCCACGTTTCTCGATCTTCAGCTTCCTATTTTAACTCCCAATATTAGTGATAGCTCGCACGCATCCACTCCCAGCACTTGGTTACTCCGTTCTTCTATCTCAGTCGTTGCGCTCCTTCACTCTAGTGTTCCTCTCGAGCAATTCACTCTGATCGTAAAAACGTGATCTTTTACGTCATTCACCAGCCTCTTGGAAATAACTGCACTTTATTACTGTAATATCATTTCAAGAGCCTCGTGTGTCCTACGGTTCATATTCTAATCATTTCTGAAACATATTGATTTGATTTGAACAAAATTCCTTTTAAATGTTTTTCCACGTAATAATAATGTTACTGACCTTTTTTTAAAAATTTTACAGGGCACAACAATGAAGAAAAGCGAGGACCAACTGAAGATGGTTTCTCAACCTGTGCGCTCCCGTATTAACCTGGAGAACGAAGAGACCACAGCCTGGGTGACTTGGAAACAGCTAAAAGTGAAAGATCGGTGACATTACGAAACGTCAGTGGATGGGCGAACAAAAAAGACTTTGGTGAGCGAACAGTAATGGTTTGACGAATGTTACGTTCAGTATTGAGTACATACAGAAAAAGACAAGTGTGTCTGTTTTCTTTTCAAATTGGATAGTGTGTTTGTGTAAGCGTGGTTTATGAATAATACTCTAAGGAAAATAAGAAGCAATGTTTTGAATGTGTTTTACATGTGTTACTTTTTTTTTATTGACATATGAAAGTAAAACTATTGGAAGTCAGATGTGAAACATCAACTACACAATACGGCATATACAGTCTTGTTCTGAAAACATGGTCATTCACTTCTCTTTAAACAGGTATAGTTTCGCACAAGACTAAACATCAGACGGCTCAAAAGTGTTTTTATTTGGTCCATAAATGTATCATAAATGAATAATGTGCAAGTATAAATCTCTTTTAAATCGGCAATTTTCCTCCCTCATCACATTTTCAGTGGCAATATAACATATTTTGACGTAAGAGTAACAAAAATAACTTGACTACACACACACACACAGATATACGTAGTATGAGATAACTAGGAGTTTTGTTATTGCTCTTTAATTCAATGTCAAAACGTTATGTTCTTATCTTAGATTCTTAGTGCTTTTTTGGTGATCTAAATAAGAATTTATAATTGTGGGTACGTCATAAATCGGACGCTACTTTGATTATGCTCGCAAATGACGGCAAAATTTGCTTCTTTACGAAGAATAATGAAGAGTGAGCAATATATACGTGAAGAAAGTGGGATGGGGTGGATTCGGAGGGAAAGAATGTAAAAGCTATGACTCACAGCACCAATTTTTGATTTCGCCGTCTTAACTGATAATTCCGAAAGTCGACAGACAGTATTAACTTACTTCCTTAAACAAGTGTTTGAACATTCCTCCCAACACAATCATTTCCTACTGCTACTGATACAATTATACTACGTATTACAGAGAAACAGGCTTATACAACTAAAAAAACAGGCATATACAACTAAAGAAACAAACGTATACAACTAATGAAATAGACGTACCGGGTATATACTTAAAGAAACAGGCATATACAACTACAGAAACAGGCATACACAACTACAGAAAAAGGCATATACAACTAGAGAAACAGGCATATACAACTAGAGAAACAAACATACACAACTAAAGAAACATACATATACAACTAAAGAAACATACATATACAACTAGAGAAACATACATATACAACTAGAGAAACAGGCATATATAACTAGAAAAAAAAACTTAGAAAATCAAAACTGGAAACTTGCGTAATTGTAATTTAAAATAATTTCGATTTTGTAAGAGTGAGCAATTTATCTTGTGTACTGTTCTTAAATTTATTTTTTTGGATATTTTCCTTCTCCCATCCCTACAGGTGGTCACCCAATAGGATAATAACGCTCCTTCTCTCCCCAAGGTTCCGCCACCACTGCTAGAAAAATTGATTTTCACATTATGTACTTGGATATATCCCTCTTAAATGAGCATTTTATAGAATAACATCTTATGAAGTAAAATTATACAGGTGGCCGAATCCTTATTTATTTTACTGTTAGCATAAAACAAAACTTAGAATACACTGTTGTTAAAACTACATTCACTGGAAGCCACATGTGTGGTGTTAGGATGACAGTTATCTACAAATGTTATCTTGATTTGATTTTCAGTTTAGGAACCCTTGCAGCAACAAGGCGATATGAGAGATGGACCTACAGCTTAACACGGAATCTGAACCACATAAACTTCCGCTGGGGATCGAACTCGGATCTCTCACGCCAAAGGCGTGTATGCCAATTGCTTAGCCACGAGGGAACTCTACAAATGTTATCTACAAATTGGAGAGCCGAAGAACTAAGGTGAAGAAGAGGAAAACATGGTGACAGTGTTTCTAGATGCCGATTATATATATATATATATATATATATATATATATATATATATATATATATATATATATATATATATATATATATATATATATATATATATATATATATATATATATATATATATATATATATTCAATATCAATATATAAACAGCCCAGAAAAAGAGGGGGAACGAGAGGCCATTTTCAAATCGAAACTAAGATACCAGCACTTTCGAGATCTTTAAACCAAATAGATTTAAGGTAATTGCAAGAACATTAAAAGGCAGCAAATACCATATTTTTATGAAATTATCAACGATCAGGGGGGTGAGGACATGCGAGCACAGTTGAGTTCCACACGTGAGTTCCAGCAAATTGCTATTGGTGGAATTATTCAGGAGTACTGGAATACCTGTTCTCGTAAGATCAGTGAAATCAAATGGTTACAGGTCTAGTCAGACAAAATATGAGTTACTGCTTGTACTCACGAAGTAGTGTTTGCGTCTAACATCCACTCAGAGCACAGTAGTCTCCATTATTAAACACGTGGCCAAAACTCTCTAAATCGGAAGTTCCGTTTTTGAGACTATCAAAAACCTAAATAGTTAAGTTGGTATCTTCATCGTTAGAAACGACTATTTTTTAAGGGCAGACACACATGTCTAGCTGCCGAAATCTATGTCGATATAAGTCTCAAACTAATCAAAGAGGATCTCTTTCAGCATGTAAGTAAACGCAGTTTCCAATCGCATCTCTCTACATATATACTGTTTTGTTTATTATTCTAACTTTTTATAATAAACGAATTAAATTAAAATCCATTGTGAATAGAACTAGAACAAGACGATTTTGTAAGCGCAGACATTTCTTTTCGCCCATTAAAGGTCGGTTTAAAGGGACAAATTTTGCCGATAGGTGTCTCTACAGTCTTTGTATCTTCCTCATGTATTTTTTTTTTTTAATCTTTCACGAAAATTCACGATTTCTCTTACAAATTTGAAGCTACCGACTTCAAAGTTTTAAAGAAGAAACTTCATAACCTATCGAAGGCAACAATCCCTGCCGATTGTTTACTTAGTATTTTCTTCATTGTTGAAATGGCTTAAATTTTAAAACTGAATATCCAAATCCTTAACTATATACTGTTTCAACGATGAAGAAAATTCTAAATAAAAAAATCGGCACGGATTTGTTGCCTTCGATAGGTTATGAAGTTCCTTCTCTAAAAACTTGAAGCCTGTAGCTTGAAATTTGTAAGAGAAATCGTCAATTTTTGTGAAAGGTAAAAGATACATGAGAGAGATACGAAAACTGTAGTGACATCTATCGGCGAAACTTGTCCTTTAAACCAACCTTAACCGCGATATTCCTGTAATTTGGATTCCATTAGTTACCGTACTTACGATTGATTCTTGCGTTTTTGAAAACTATTCTTGTATTCTTGAATAAGTAGGCATGCCAGACAAGTGTTCTGATTAGAATATATTTTGAGGTTCTTTATAAATTAAATTATTTGAATTTGTAAATACAATTTGGTAAATATTAGTAATATAACTGCCATTTGAGCTATAATAAGTAACAAAGTATAATACGTCATAAAAATTCTAATCTAAATAATTATTCAATCTTGTAATGATTTAATTAATATTTCTTTGTTGCATCTTTGATAAATTATATTACAGGTACATATTCTATGTGTAAAAGCTTACCAACATGTATACATTCTGTATCCCATAGTTATAATATCTAATCAAAATTGATGTCTTTATTTCCCCTTAAAACTAAAGTAATTTATTATCTATTGTGGTGGCTCCTTTTATTTTAGAAATAGTTCGATTTTTTATCATGAAAATAGAACAATTTTCATTGGCTATTTTGTGACAATTGTAGGTAGTGTAGAGCAGAAAAACATGCAAACATACCGTTAATATTTGTGTAAAGCTTATTACGACTGAACTTTGTACTATTTCGTAATAAAGACATTTGTATCGTATTCATATTTTAGATTTATTGTAAATGCTTTTGCCTTGAGTTGAAAATAGTTGTTATTCTGTACTTTCGTGCCTCTTTGTGTGTGTTTGTTTATTGCACCAGAGGCCCCATCACGGCGAAATTAAAATTCCACTAATTTTACAATAATTATGCGATATCTTCAAATAGATAAAAGATAATCGAGAAGTGAAACAAGAGCTCGCTAGACAATATTATTTTACCTGAGATACCGTTATCACGACTTGCTTATCTGCTTTCGATTACCAGGCCTTTAGAAAATCCGCATTTATTTTCGAGTTTATACATTTCTGCAAACAGAAAGCTACTAGGTGACTCTTGATAACGGTACCTCATGCAAGATAATATTGTCTAGCGAGCTCTTGTTCCACATTTCGATTATCTTTTATCTATTTGAAGATATCACATAATTACTGTAATCAATTACTTTAAAATTAGCAGTATTTTAATTTCGCTGTGCTTAGGCATCTTAACACAAATTCATATTATCAGGAATGAATTTTCCTGTATAATGAGCAAATATTCCTTTACTCATTATAGGACATAATTTCATTAACATTTCCTGTTTTCTCTCTCTGTCTTGGACAAGAATGAACTAAAGGATGCGCACCTAAAATTTGCCTCAACCATCAGAGGAACCAATAAACTAACGCTAATGTCACTGGTAAAAAAAAAAAAAAAGTCCAAGCTTATATGCATTTCTAATCAATTTTTAAAAATAGTAATTTAGGGTTGCTTAATTCAATGGAAATATCTTTAAATATATCCATACATGAAGTCATGAAAAAATAACGTCAAATCTAGGATACTTAAATTTATTTATATCCAAAATTTGACATTTTTATCGTGACCCTTTAGACAGATACGTTTAGAAATACTTTCATTGGTAATTCAGAATAACCGAAATTAGAAATCGATTCAGGGGTAACGCAGTGGAGTATTTGGGGCAGAAACTTCGCCATAAAAGTCAAAAATTTAAAATTTCTTCAATAGTTGTAAAAGTTGTTGTATTTTATAATAGCTGACTGACTGGTGTGTCGATCGAAATCTATTTCAGAAGCATGAGTCATATCCAGTGGCCCCTAATCTCTGTTGAAGAACAGGGTTCTTTGTGAGTTGACTTTTTTTGTTTTATGACTGCTACTTTGTTATTACTTTAAATGAATATTTTTTGTGGCTTTGTGAATTGATGAATTACAATTGAATCAGGTTTACCTGTTAAAGAAATGTAAGACCTTTAAGACCTTTTTTTAAAAAAAAAAAAAAACTATCTAGTAAGTTAAATAGTTTTATTTGTAACATAATAAGAAACTTAAAAACGTAAAAAAGAGGTTATTTTTAAAACCATTAGCTATAGCTATTGCCCCCCCTTGACGCTCAGATATACACTGGATAAAATGGCCTTCAATCCAGCTTTACACTGGATAAAACGGCAAACTATGGTTTAGCCCCTCCCTTCATCATATCCTGGATCCGCCACTGTATATATATATATATATATATATATATATATATATATATATATATATATATATTGCCCACCTCACATTCAATGAAACTACATCTATGTGGATTTTAGAAAGGGGGGGGATTTAAGGGACTTTTGATACTTCCTTGTATCAGCGGAACCTTTTTTGTTCGGAGCCCAAGGGGAGACAAAAAAGTTCGAATTATCCATAATAAGAAATATCTAAAAATACGCATTTTAAAATACTTAGTCAAGCGAATAAAATTAATAAAGAAAAAAGATAATATGTTGCACACTGTTATTTGTGTGACACAGTACCATAAAGAAACAAACTATTTTAACTCACACATACATTAACCCACACGTACCATGGAAAACACGTACAGTATCACGTATACAATATCATGTATAATAAGTTATCCGAAAGAAACACATCCGCGAGTTGCAATCTTAATTTTTCCTAACTTAATGAAGGTTGATCTTTGTTTCCGAACTTTCCTGGACGTCAGTGTGGGCTTTGCTACAAACTGTGGAGCATGTAGATGATTCACTTTTCATCAGTTGTGATCAACTGCTTTACAAATGGCTCAAGAGAGTTAAGTTTCAGTGGACATTCGTAGGAAGAAATTCGATCGAACAAATGTTCTTGAGTTAGATCATGTGACACCCAAACGTCGAGCTTCTTTTTGTAGTCAATTTTCTCCAAATGGTTCAACACTGTTTGGTGATGAATACCTAAGTTATAGGCGATATCGTGACTGCTTGCATACCGGTCTTATTCAATGCTTTCCAGAATATTATCCCGTTTTGCTGCGATTGGTCCTCTAGTGCAAGCAGCACCTTGAATAACAAAATTTCCAGAAGGAATGTGAATGAACCATCCTCTGGCTATTGCTTTTGATAACATATGTTGCCTATAAATAGTACATATTTCTCCATGGTAGCGGTCTGCACGGGCTCGGGCCCGACACGGCCCGGGGACTGTTCTCGGGACTACAAAGCATAGACCGCTTCGGGCTCGGGAGGTTCGGGCCGTAAATTTTTAAATACACAACCATATTTCTCGAGCTTTTTCGGGCCTAACTTTGAAAATATACCGTACAACGATACATATTGGACCGTTCTTTCTGGAGAACTTTGAAAGGACATCTAAATTTCTAACTTGAGACGCCCACACAAAAATTCTGATTATCATTGTCCAATTGAGAGTAAAGTTAACTCTGTAGTGGAGACACAAAACTAAAAATAACAGTCTTAGCTTATCTGATAGTGAAAGTTTGAGCAGCAGAGTGTAAATTCCATTCTTTTTCTTCACAGCAATCGACAGTGATTGCTTTGAGAATTATCTGAGTAAGTCCAGTACATATCCATCTGCATAAGAATTTACACACATTGACATTTTATTTCAGAGATTTGAAGTATTCACGTTTCTATTTCATGACAATTTATATAAATGAAATTAAATATTTACCTTAACGTCCCACAAATACTCACCGAGGCGAAGAGAGACGGAATTTATATAAATTACCATTTTGTTTAGAGAATTCATACAGTTTGTAATTAGGAGAATTCATATAGTTCTCCTTATCTGGAACAAGGAAGAATTGCCACAAGAGTGGAAAGAATCAATCATTGTTCCAATTCACAAGAAAGGCGACAAAACTGACTGTAATAATTATCGAGGCATTTCTCTTCTGTCAACATCCTATAAAATCCATTCAAATATTCTAATAGCAAAATTGACCCCTACGCAGATGAAATTATTGGAGATTAACAGTGTGGATTTAGACGAAATCGATCAACTATCGACCAAATATTTACCATTCGTCAAATACTCGAAAAAAAGTGGGAATACAATACCCCGGTACATCATCTATTTATTGATTTTAGAAAGGCGTACGACTCGGTTAGGAGAGAACCCAAAGTAAAGTCCGGGTAGGAAAACCTTTGTCCACGACCTTTCACGTCGAAAATGGCCTTAAACAAGGAGATGCGTTGTCGCCATTATTATTTAACTTTGTTCTGGAATACGCTATAAGGAAAATCAAAGATAGCAACCAGGGCCTACAGATGAACGGTATTCACCAGGTTATGGCATATAATGATGATGTAAATTTAATAGGTTATGATAGGAGAACATTAGAAAGAAATGCAGAGATCTTATTAAACTCTTGCAGGGACATGGGTTTAGAAGTAAATGGAGAGAAAACTAAATACATGGAAGTGCGTCGGGACCGGAATACAGCAAATTATGGATGCGTTAAAATACTAAATAATACTTTTGATAAAGTGGATACTTTCAAATATCTAGGATCAATATTAACAGAGGAAAATCATATTCACGGAGAAATTAAATGTCGACTAAAAGCAAGGAATTCGTGTTACTATTCGGTTCAAAATCTCTTGTCGTCGCGAATTCTGTCAAGGAATTTGAAGCTTCAAATATACAAAACGATAATCATGCCTGTTGTTCTGTATGGTTGCGAAACATGGTCACTTACTCTGAGGGAATAACATAGACTGAAA
Organism: Thermobia domestica; assembly: GCF_964235325.1. NCBI lineage: Eukaryota > Metazoa > Arthropoda > Insecta > Zygentoma > Lepismatidae > Thermobia > Thermobia domestica. The sequence continues at coordinate 42,602,888 of NC_137454.1, read as the reverse complement.
CAAGATCCTGAGATGAATATTCGGACCCAAGAGGAACGGGAATGGGGAATGGCGGAAACCTCATAACGAGGAACTACATAATTTATATGGTTTACCCAATATTGTCAGAGTCGTCAAGTCTAGGAGGCTTAGGTGGGCGGGTCATGTAGCTAGAATGGAAGAAAGTAGAAACGCTTTCAAAGTCTTAACTGGAAGACCAATCGAAAAACGACCATTAGGAAGACCTAGGCGCAGATGGGAGGACAATATTAAGATGGATCTCGCAGAGATGGGAATACAAAGTAGAAACTGGATGCAGTTAGCTAAGGATAGTAGTCAGTGGAGAGCTTTTGTGAGCGCGTCATTGAACCTCCGGGTTCCATAGGCCATAGAGTTAGTTAGTTATATAGTTTGTAACGGTAAACGATAACCTTTATTTCGTTATTCTCTCTGAATTATGTAAGCTTTTAAAATGCAAAATCAAACCTCAAATTAAATTTTAAAATACAATTTTGTGTTAATTATTAAGTTTCTGCAATTCGGGCTTATTTCGGGCTCATTTGATTATCACATCACGGACTTGGGCCTAAAGGCGATAACATATTTCGGACTCGGTCAGGCCTCACAGCTTGTTTTGTAAGAATCACAAGTTACTTTTGCTCTATGCATTTTCCGGTACCAAATTTGTTAATTATTACCACTGGCCTCAAGATTATTGAGGAAACATTGGTCTAGTTTTCGCCTGTAGACAATTTTGTAGCTGTCTACATATTGCCATATTTGCTGCCAATTGATGAAAATTCCCTTTATCTCTTTTCGAAAAATTAATATTTAAAAATCCTACAGAATGGGATTTTCCCCACAGGTTGGCATCACTGTGTACATCTAGCTTCACTGCTGTCGAAAGACATTAGACCTAACACTGGATCTTATATTCTATGCGATTTGGGACATTAGCGCCATCTTGCACGCAAAATGTATTGCTGGGCCGTGAAGATAAGTGAACTTTTCGCACAAGTGCGCTGAATTTGTCAATTTTATTTTAATAAAAGCGTAAGGCTGTGCAGGCCCGTGAAGAAATTTAGGCAAGATGTGTTATTAAAAGCAAAGTTTATTTTTGTTGTTATTTCAGTTTCACAAAAATAGTCTGTGAATGTAACTGCTTAAGTTTGTCTGACAATGAGATTATTTCTTCCAATGTAAGAATTTTCTAATTGTATGTTTTGTTCATCAGACAGTGTGATGGAAGTTAATTTAAATTTTAGGTGATGATATGGTGTTCAACCTAAAAGTAGTATTGGTTATCTAAGATTTCTTCAGGCAACTCTTATACCCAGGTGTAATGATTTCAACCCAAATTTTGGGAGCCACAAACAGCAATGTAAGCACCTTTCTGTTGTATAAATGCTTCAATTTGCTTCATTGTAGAGAGTAAGTAATCAGTAGGAATCAATGGTAATAAGTAGATATAGAGAGTCAGTGTTAGTCAGTAACACAGAAACTCAGTCTGTCAAAATTATACATTGAAGCCAAATCATCGTAAAGTCATTGATACTTACAAGGTAAGCTATCCAACTCCTCGACGAGTATCGCATTGAAACTTGCACAAGTGGAAGGACAAATTAAAAGATGAACATATGCTTGCTTTTACGATTCGCAACGTCGTCGAACCGGAAGTAGAATGATCGTTCCCCCAAAGCCCCTGAAAGTTATGTACTCTGGTCATACATGCCAGAATGTGATACACTGGAATCTGTTTTCTCACAAAGTCAAATATTGCAAACTCAAGATGATGATAGTCAGTGGTGATTGGGATCTCTAGTACGTCATTATGCGAACCGATGTCAAATGGAACACGATACACGATCCTAAATTCCAAACGAAGACGTTTACCCGGTGGAGAAAAGGGACACGCTGAAACCACAACGCAAAAATGGCTTTATACTATTATTTTTATTGTTATTAGTATGCCTATTATTATTATTATTATTATTATTATTATTATTATTATTATTATTATTATTATTATTAGTAGTAGTAGTAGTAGTAGTAGTAGTAGTAGTAGTAGTAATAGTAGTAGTAGTATGATTAGCATTATTAATATGACCTGTATGATAAGTAATAATAATAATAATAATAATAATAATAATAATAATAATAATAATAATAATAATAATAATAATAATAATAATAATAATAATACAAATGTATTGTTGGACCCGTTAAGTAACGAAGGACTTCGGCCCGTCTTGAGTGTCCTCTAGCACTGCTATAAAGGTTTTAAAATCCACAAACTACCATACCCCAGACGGGATTCAAAGTCGGAGCCCTTGAGTTGCTGGCTTGACGCTTCAACCCACATGAACACGACGTCTGCAAGAGGAAGAAATAGTATAGGACAGGGTTTCTCAACCTGGTGGTCGCGAAGATAAGGAAAGAGATAAATATAATTAGAATTTAATACCGGGAAATATTTTTTAAAATAATTATTATTTTGAAATTTGTTCTGATAGGCAATTTTTATTTGTATACATAGTGTCAAGAACAACAAAAAATCTGTCTACTAAATATTTTCAACAGGTGCAGAGTTAGTTACAAATCAATTTAAAAGAAAGATGTTCGATATGAAACTAATGAGAACTAAATATTGAAATACCAGAAGAATGCAAATGCACTTTTTTTCTTTTTATCACATGACCCAAAATTGAGGTTGTTATGAAGTTTTAAAATTTTCAAACGGCCTCCATTTTGAAACAGTATGACGGATGGGATTCCATATTTGTAATATGAATGAACGGACCAAATTTGGTTTTAATTCATTCGCTTTTAGGGAAGATCCTCTATTCACTATATACAAGAAATGGATCCTACTATTATAGAAATAGATGTATATAGTGAGACTTCAGCAATAGGTATATTAAAAATCCGACACAAGCTTATTACAAGTCAGAAATTATAAGGGGGTCACTAGCAAGAGGACGTGATAAAATGGGGATCGTGATCGGAATTAGGTTAAGAACATTGATATAGGATTATTATTATTATTATTATTATAATTATTATTATTATTATTATTATTATTATTATTATTATTATTATTATTATTATTATTATTATTATTATTATTATTTCTTTGTCGTCTTCTTCTGTTAGTGTTATTGCCACCCTTACGTTGGTGTTGGTTGAGGCGTCTAGCCAGCGACTCAAGAGTCCCGTCTAGGGTATGGCTGTTTGTGAATTTTAAAACCTTTATAGCAGTGCTAGAGGACACTCAAGACGGGCCGAAGTCCTCCGTTACTTAACGGGCCCAAAAATACATTTGTTTCTTCTTCTTCTTCTTCTTCTTATTATTATTATTATTATTATTTTTACTTATCATACTGCTCATATTAATAATGCTAATCATACTACTACTATTACTACTACTACTACTACTACTACTACTACTACTACTACTACTACTACTACTACTAATAATAATAATAATAATAATAATAATAATAATAATAATAGTCATACTAATAACAATAAAAACAATCGTAGAAAGCCATTTTTGCGTTGTGGTTTCAGCGTGTCCCTTTTCTCCACCGGGTAAACATGTTCGTTTGGAATTTACGATCGTGTATCGTGTTCCATTTGACATCGGTTCGCATTAATGACGTACGAGATATCCCAATCACCACAGACTATCATCATCTTGAGCTTGCAATATTTGTACTTGTGAGAAAACATGTTGCAGTGTATCACATTCTGGCATTATTCGTTACTTGGCAGAAATGCCAAATATATTTCGCAAAGCTTTGCTCATACCAAACAATAAATAGCAACGCAAATTCTCTGAGGTAGTAACAAATTATTTCTGATATGCTCGGAAGGCGATGTGGTTGGTGCTGCAACCTGGGGCCTACAAACAGATACCATTCTCACAACATATAAGGTGTTCCTACGACCCGTCCTCACCTATGTGTTCACAGCTTGGATCGCTGCACATTCAACCTTTTACAACAAGCTCAAGATCCTAGAACGACACGCCCTGCGTATTTCATATCATATCAAGCTACCCAGCCCTATACAAAATCTGTATGATCGCATCTCCTTTCCTCACATCCTTTACCACATTGAAAAGCTTCGACTTTCCTACATCACCAATAGACTGGCTCAGAAGCATCACCTTTTCCTTGATATTCTACACAGTGATATCGACTACGCTCCACAACATCCTGTCCACCACCCGCCACTCTCCCTCCTCTTTACTTTATATCGTTATTCACTCCCACCAAATCATCCAGATCAAGACATCGCAGCTGCCTTTGCCATTCATTCAGATTCGCACTACATCTTCCCATCATACGCACAGTAATCCATTTCTTCTAACAGGGCTCATTGTGTCTCTCATCATGATCCTGAGCAGCCCCAGGATCGAAAGATAACATGCATTCGTCTACCGGGTAAACATGTTCGTTTGGAATTTACCCTTCCCTTTACTGTGTTGTGGCGTTCGGTGCACCTCACCCTCATCTCCATCTCATCGCCCATCCTAATGGTTATAGCTAAAGGCCACAATGTCTGCTATGGTACTTCAATACTATATAATTTATGATCAATAAAGTTAATACAAATTATTAAATCACTTAGACCGTCCCTGCTGCCTCCTTTCCATATTAATATTCCTTCTCTTCCCGAGAAAAGGGCGTAACCCTTGTAAGGGGCTAGCATGCCTTCAGCATGCTAGCATTGTTAACAAAAAAAAAAAAAGTTGGTGCTGAATTAACACACAAGTAACACTAAAGTGGTAGTAATTTTGTGTGGTTTCAAGATTTCAGATTGAAATTTTGCATACGGATTGTGTACTCCTTTGAGTATTAATCAGTTTGAAATCTCTACGTGAACCCAGACTCGGGCCCAAGGGGTGCAACTGTTCCGAGGAGGTGATTTTTTTTAAAAAGAAAATGTCCAGTTTTTTAAATCGAATTTCCCGGTTCAGGTGTAATACGGACATGTGAGTGGTACTGTTGGAAAGGGCGCGTTATACTGAAGAAAATGACGTACAAACCATGATTCTAGACCAAATATTAATGTTGCAGGAAATTTTTATATTATGTAATTGTATATAAGTCTATATTATAATATATTTTTGACCTTCAGCCAAATTTTGAAAAATTATCCCGTCCACATTTTTCAAGACATAAGATTGAAATTTTGTACACGCACTGTGTATATCTCTAAGTATTTCTCATGTCATTTTGAGATGTCTACAATCCTGTCCCAGGCCAGAGGGTCTCAAATTTTTCGAGAAGGTGATTTTTTTCGGAAAATTTCCTGGTTTTTCCCTAATCTCCCGTTTCTGGTTCATGATATGGGCATGTGAGTGCTATTTTTTGAAAGCTTGCTTTAGTCTGAAGAGAATGAGGTTGAACCATTATCCTATGGAAAATATTAATGTTGTAGGAAATTTTGAGAATAACATATACACATGAATTACCTTGAGATTTTCAAAATATTTTTCCGCCCTTTGTTTTCAACATATAAGATTGAGATTTTCCATATGAGATTGAGATTTGTGTACATAACTACGTATTTTTCAAGTGATTTCTAGTTACCTACGTGAATCCAAACCCGGGCCAGAAACGAGCAAAATTTTGATTGTTTTTTCGAAAAGCTACCGGTTTTCCGCAATTATCCCGTTCATGGTGTATGACAAGGTCAAGCGAGTGTTAGTACTGGAAAGGTTGCTGTATTCTGAAAAAAATGAGATATGAATCATGATCCTATGATAAATAATAAGGAAGTAGTACCTATTTGACTGAACGTCTAAAATTTACCTCAGAAAGTGGAAATTTTAAAAGTGTTAATCTCATGCAGGTACACCCTGTAGGCTAAAGGAAAAGGATGAGGAATGATGATGGAAAATTGGTGGACTGAATAAATAGAGTTGGAGGGAACGGAATAACCATAGTAAAATCAATGGGCATAATCTTGTTCAATGAAACTCACATGTCATGAGATCTAACTGGAGATACTGCACAACAGATCAGGAATTTATTGTTAAGCCCGTCTGAGCCATCATGCTTTCCGTTGGTAATTAACAGTAAAAGACTTTTGTCAAATGTTTAATTGAATGTGTCATTTCAGAATCTAAGCTAACACGTAATTCAGTTTACATAAACATTTCAAGCATTAAAAAGAGAACTACATAACATAATAAATACAAAATCCAGAGTTATAAAAATAAAACTACTCAAACAATATTGGATTTCGAGTTATAATAATACAAGATCATGACTTTTTTTAAAAAGAAATGAAATGAAATCTCGTTATACCCTTTAGGCTAAGGGAGACGGATGATTAAGGGAAGTGAATGATGAAAGAGTTGATTGAGCTGATTTTGAATTTAATGTCCCTTTCAGCAGCGAGGCAATATGAGATGGGATCTACTGATTAACGTAGAATCCGAACCACATGTGCTCCCGCCGGGAATGTAATTCGAGTCTCCTACGCTAAAGGCGTGTACGCTAATTACTTAGCCACGAAGGAGCTTTGAGTGATGAAATAATTGTGAAAGGAAACGGTAGTACCGCGAGAAAACCAGCAGACACAATGTTGACCACCATGAAGTTAGTCGGGGATCAACCCTGGGACTATTTAAATCAATACAAGATCCAGAGTTAAAACATTAAACAGTTTTTTTTTTTTAAAAATAAGCACTACACATAGAGTTATAAGAAGCTATGTAAAACTATTAAAATCTAAAGTTAAAAAATAAAACCACGTATAATACTAAGTGTTAGAATATAAGAATACATAGATAAAAAGTGTTTAAAAAATGTGCACTAGCCGTTCCTAAGGTAATTTGGGCATGAGTATGTGCAAATAGAAAGTTACAAGATTTAACGAAGATATAGATTATGGATGTTATGTAAGATATGATTTATGATTTCAAGATTACAAGAAGATAATGATGAGTAATATGTTTTAAGAGATTTATATGCAACTAGGATAAAGGTACAGATAAAGAATAAACAAGATTCAAGAAGATTTACTAAGCATTGATTTTGTGTAGATTACTGTTGTAGTAAAATAGATACAAACGAAGTGATCTAGATACTATATAAAGATTTCCGATTAAGTAATTTAACCTAACAATTTGGCGCAGTCGGTAGGATAGGATTCAAGCTCTAGGATACCAGTATTGATCCAAGAAGAATTAAAGTTAACAGATTGTATTGAAGGATTAAAAGAGAGAGCTAGGATACACAATGTCTTCATTGCCAAGTTTTCCACCTTTCAACTGTGAAACCGATCACCTGCAAGCATATCTGGATCGTTTTGAACATTTATGTATAGCCACACAAATCCCAGATGACAGAAAGGTCTCAACTTTGTTTGCTATTATTGGTTCCGAAGCGTATGAGAAAATTTGTAATATGTGTTGGCCAAATTCACCATCAGAAAAGTCATATGAAGAAATCAAGACAGCTATGAAAACATATTATGCAGCAAAAGTGAACGTTATTTCGGAGAGATTTCAATTCCACAGCATGAAGCAGAAGCCTTATCAGTCTATTAATAGCTTTGTACTAGATCTAAAAAAGCAATCATCATTTTGTGGCTACACTTGTTGCTTGGATGAGAATCTTCGAGACCAGTTTGTGTTTGGAGTCACTGATGAAGCGATTCGGCGTAAGCTGTTAAACACAAAAGATTTGACTTTCCAGCAAGCTATAGACATTGCGTTAACTATTGAAAGCACCGAACAACAGTTGAGGTTATATAAGCCTAAACCAGAGTCTGGTATAAATATGGTGCATCCGACACTAAGTATTGGATCTAATATCATAAAAAAGATATGGGAAACAATATAAAATCCAGCAAGAGCAAGGCAGAACTATGTAATACAACATGTACAAGACACGAGTTCTGCTTTTAACTTTGGAACTTGTACTTATTATTTCAAATAGATTTTAATAATTTTAGTTCCAAACACTTATTATTTTAAGTGGTTTTACTTTTTAAGTCTGGATCTTATGTTTATACTTCGTTTTCTTTTAGAATTCTGCATACAGTAATAATTGTATTTTCCTACATGGCTTATCTCTAGGTCTTGTATTTATTGTCTTGCATAATCTTCTTATAACTCTCGATCCAGTATTGTTTTGCGTATATTTATTTATAACTCTGGATCTAGTACTTATTGTTTTAAGTTGCTTTTTTAATACTTGAAAAAGAAGTACAATAATAATAACTATGTAAAATATTAAGTACAAGATCATGAGTTGTAAAAGTAAGAAAACTATGTAAAACAATAAATACTATGTCCAGAATAATATACGTATACATATAAAATTAAGATTATATTATGTATCAGTCTGAAAAATTTTTATGTCCCGTGATTATGCCCTATATAGTGCAAAGGAATTGGGTGAAGTGAGGTTGAATGATAATGTTGAAGGAAGCGGGAGAATACGATATTACCCAACGTAAGCTCATATTACCCAGGGCAGCAATTTCCAACTGGACTTCTTGGATTGTTGGTAAATCCCTCATACAGAGCAAGGAGAAGGCAACAAAGCTAGCGTTGATAGAAGTCAATGGTGATAGGCAAACCAGTCGTAGTCGATGGTTTTGCAGGTAGACAATTCATGGATTCTTGACTAATCGAACAATGCCAATTGGTTCTCTTTCTTCTGCCTCTTGATTATAAAAGCCTGCTCCTACGTCATGCAATACGGGAGTTGCAAATGACTGACTCACCATGTCCAGCCTGAAGATCTAGTCTTGCATTTCTCCCTCTGTCTGCTTCTGAATTCGCACGGTTTCGGAGATACACTGTATACAGGGTCAACCGTAAGACACAGCACACGACACAGAATGTGAAAGTATACTTGGACAGAGCATGGGTGAGCTGAGAAACACGTTGATATGCTGAAAACAGACAACGGGATACTTTGTAGGCGTAGTTAAGGGGCAGACGGCAATGACTACTATAGGAGTTACATTTAATTATGACAACCTAAGGAGAGAGAGAGACGTCTCTAGGGAGGGAGCAACGCCATGATCTCTCACTGGGCATAACGTTGTTAGGAGAAGTGTTCTAAATGACCACCATATGAACCATGATCGTCATCTTTCCCATACTATGTGAGTCATGTCATCTACGGTGGTGAGCATATTGTCGAAAACCCTATATCTCCGGAACAGTGCGATATCAAGTATATACATATAGACATTTTTGTTTTCGGTCCATACAGTATACCATAGACCCTAGAGATTGCTACATTGGTACACTATAGAGATTTGGATAGGCATTGCTATACTAATTAAAATGACGTACGTACTAGGTATTTGTCTCAATTCTTAGAAATAATTGTCGCTTTCCTTTGCTTTTATAATATTACAGTAACAGTTTTAGATAGTTGTAATTATGAGTTATGAAAATTATAAAATTTTAAGCAGTGTTGAAAACTTTGCCAACGTCTATCATATCTCCGGAACGCCTTAACTACACATTTCTTGATGTTAGCAGTCCTCTTTTCCTTTTAAATGCTTGTTTAGCCTGCGCTATTCTGGAACTTACTTTTTTTTTTTCACTTCTTCCGTCCGAGAATATTAGACTTCCTAAATATGGGAAAGTCTTAATGTCTTAGATTTTCTCTCCACCTAGCCATACGTTTGTCCCTTCCTGTCCTGTCCTTGTGCACTTTATCACTTTGGTTTTCTTCTTATTTATCTTCACTTTGCATGCTTTTCTTTTCAATTGGTCGTTCAAGTTCGAAAGTGCTTCCTGGAAGTCCTTTTCGTTCTCCTTTATCAATGCTATGTCATCAGCGAACTTCATTGTGTTCATAACCTGACCATTTACTTTTACGCCTTTCTCGTTTCTACCAAAGAATTCTTTCATAGCCTTTTCTATATAGACGTTTGAACAGGAGAGGTGAAAGTCCACATCCTTGCCATACTCCTTTACTTATTCTTGCATAATTCTGATCTCTTCCTATGTCAGCTTCCTGGTTCCTGTAAAGTTGGTATATTATTAATCTATCTCTGTAATGCAGCTTAAGATTCAGAATAGACAAATAGCAATTCAAAAATCGCTAAATTCCTGTATTATGGATGAACTAAACTTTATTCTTGCTATGAAAGGACGTTCAGAAACTTGCTAAATCCATATTTTTAAATTTAATCTTTATTATAAAATTGAACACTTTCAATTTTATAATAAAGATTAAATTTAAAAATATGGATTTAGCAAGTTTCTATGTTTGTGACTTTTAATCTCCTGAACCGCCCGACAGATCTCGATCAAGTTTTCAACATAAATGCGGTTTTCGTCTGGGAGTGTTTTTAGCTATTTACTTTGACGGTAGATCTTAGGGGTGGGGGAGGAGGGGGACATAGAAACAATTAAATAAAACTTAATAACTCTTGAACTATCCGACCGATCTTAATCAAATTTTCAATGTAGGTGAAGTTTGGGACTGGGATGATTTTTATCATTTGACTTCGACGGAGCAACGTCGGTGAGGAGTGGAGGGGGAAATATACAAAAATCAGACTATGTTTGTGAATTAATAACTCTTGAACCACCCGATTGATCTCAATCATATTTTCAACATATATAAAATTCAAACCTGGAAAGTTTTTTTTATCGTTTCATTTTGACAGTAGATCTTAGGGGAGGGGGAAGGGAGGAGGGGAAATATATCAAAATGAATAAAACTTAATAACTCTTGAACCACCCAACCGATCTCGATTAAACTTTCAACATGGATAAGGTTCGGGCCTGGGATGTTTTCATCATTTTACTTTTACGGTACATCCTAGGGGAGGGAGAGGGGGAGATATATGAAAAAATAATAAAAATAAAAGTGACTGTCTTTGAGACTTCATCACGCTTTAACCACTTGACCGATCTTAATCAGATTTTCAATATGGATCATGTTTGGGCCTGGGGTGGTTTTTATCATATCAATTTAACTGTAGAACTTAGGGGAGGGGGAGGAGTGGATAAATCTATAAAAAATAAATGAAACTTAATAATTCTTTAGCTACCAGACCTATCTTGATAAAACTTTAATCATGTTTTCGATATTTCACTTCTACGGTACAACCTCGGGGAGGGGGAGGAGAGGGGGAGATATATATGTAAAAAAATAAAAACAAAAGGGACCGTCTTTGTGACTTCATCACGCTTAAACCATCCAACCGATCTTTAAAACATTCAATATGGATGAAGTTCGGACCTGGGGTGGCCTTTACCATATCACTTTGACGGTAGACCTTAGGCAGAGGGAGGAGAGGGGACAGATATATAAGAATATATAAAACCTAATAACTTTTGAACCACCCAATCGATCTCAATCAAATTTTCAACATAGATGAGGGTCGGGCCTTAGGTGTTTTTTTATCGTTTCACTTTGACAAGCCAACGTAGAGGAGGGAGAGAGATGAGATATATATATAAAAAATCAAAATAAAATGACTGTCTTTGTGACTTCATCACTCTTGAACCACCTGATCGATCTCAATCGAATTTTCAACATACATGAGTTTAGGGGCAAGGATTACTTTAGGCTATTCACTTTGATGATGCAACGTAGGGGAGAGGGATGGGGAGAGAAATTTTTAAAATGATGAAAGATGGTCAATATTAGTGTTGAATCCGTAGTTTTCGGGGTCAATTAGTAGAAACAGTGACACTTCTGATGCTATTTCAATCCAAGTTCGGGTCTGATAGTAGGGGAGGTGGAGGGTACGACGTAGGGGAGGGGGATGAGCATTTAAAAATGATCAAAAATGACTAAATTAGTGTCGAATCCATAGTTTTAGGAGTAGTTGAGATTAACAGTGACGATTCTGATGTGTGCCGCAGCACGGAGGTGGGAGAGGGGGCCTACATATAATAATGATCGAAAATGACCAATATTAGTGTCTAATCCATAGTTTTCGGGATCATTCAGATGAACAGTGACATTTTCGATCCAGTTTAAATACAAAATCAGCTCCGCCACTTGGGGGAGGGAAGAAAGAGATATATAAAAATGATCGAAAATGGCCACTATCAGTGTCGAATTTAGTTTTCTGGGTCCCTTAGATGAAATTGAAATTCAAACCCGCAATTTGGAGGAGGGGAGGAAGAGATATTTAAAAATCATAGAAAATGACCGTTATTAGTGCTGAATCCACATTTTTGGGGTCGCTGAGATGAACGGTGATACTTCCGATGCCATGGCCCGCAACATGGGAAAGGGGGAACTATATATATATATATGGTCAAAACTGACCGATATTAGTGTTGAATCTATAGTTCTTGCGGATGAGTAGGGGTGACATACATTAAAATGATCGAAAACTAGCAATATCAATGTGCATTTAAATTATTTATTTCAACCCAGCGAAGCGGGTAATATATGCTAGTTTTATATAACTTAGAGTAATCCCTAGAAAAAGTTATGATTATTTTGTTGTTGTTGGGAATTTTAAACTTGGAAAATCACAATTGAATGAAGATAACATAAGAAAAAGATAATCCCTGAAAGGCTTTCTCAAATGTCCGGACCCCTTACCCCCTTACGAGTGGCCCTACCCTTTGTCATGTTCACATCATACAGGTATAAAATGGCAGTATTTCTTTTATCAATTAGAGTAAAAGTTGCAAATGTGTTTCAAGACAAATGGTCTAGCTAAGCAAACGCAATTAAAACTAATAAATTTGTAATTGGAAGATGGGAATAAAAGGAAAGAAGAAAGGAAAAGAAAGATTATTATTTTCTTCGTATTTTCCTTGGAGAGGATGGTATTGAACAAGAGAGTGGAGTTTGTGGGCTTCCAATGAAGAACAGCATGGATCCTTGTTTAATAATTAATTAATTCTGGGAAATTATTAATTTCTCCATCTTCTTATTTTCCTGCAACTCACGGTCTTTAGTGGTTTTAATTATTGTTGGTCTGGCTTCCAGACCGCTGAGTGTGGGAAGAGAAACGAAGGAAATGATGATGTGAAATATCTTTGACTTTTAGAATCTTAGTTACCTCATCGTTACAATAGTTACGGATGATGATTAGATCCTTCTGGTAGTTTCTTCACAAGTAGTATGCGCGTAAGGAGTATGTATGTCATGGTTCGGAAACTACAAACAATAAATTAGTACTTCACAGTATATTTTGCTACATACCGTAATATACATAAGAAATAACAATTTCTTCCAATAAAATTTAAAAAATATTAATTATTATTGGTAACGAACGAGATATGTTTAATGCCTCAGAAGTTAGTTTTTCTTCGATTTTTCTGAAAATTTACCCTCAGGCAGGGACGTATGAAAGGAGGTGGGTCCTGGGGGTCCGACTTTCCACGAAATTGTGACTTTTCTGTCAATGTAGTCTCATTTTGGGCGTGATTTCGCTAATTTTAATATAATTTATTCTCATGTTGAATTCCAAATCGCTCAAAACCTTTGGACTCCTCCTGAAATAAATTATTTCGTACATGCCTCCCTCAGGTAAAAGAATGTGTTAACTTGTTCAGCTTGAGGTAATTTTTCGACTGATACTTATGTATGTTTGAGTAACATGATCAGTTTAACAGAAATTAAAATTCAAGACCTAATGGCAATTTTAAGCTTATCTTATGCTATGTGATGTTGTCTTGCTAGCAGGACAATGAACTTTGCGATCGTAAGCGCGTATCTCTAAGTATCGGCAAGTACAATTGGGTGTATTGATAGCCAGTGATGCACCTGTGGGAAAAAATCCCATTTTATGGCATTTTTAAAAAAGTTTTTGAAAAGGCATAAAGGGGATTTTCGTAGCAATTAGCAGGATATATCCCGATTTTTTATATAACGGGTATTTTAAAAATGGCGCCCACGGACTACAAAGCACTATTCTTCAAGTCAAAATAAAGCTAAAAATATATATATCTTTCGGGTTTTCATCTGGAGACGCGAATTGTACTGGCAGCATCGCAAATCAAGTACCACATAGATCATCTATCAATTTATCAAATAGTTACCGTACATTGATCCTTTCCAGACGGAAGTTAAAGTCGATAGATGCCGACACTAGCATCACTTATTATCGTAAAAATCGTTGTAATTGCTTGATACATTCGTGGCACAATGCTGATCGTTCCAAGTTAATTTGCGACGTTGTCACATAGTGAAATTTTGATTCACTATAGTGGCTGAAGTACACTGTGGAGAGTATGCCATTATATAGGATTTTCACTTTATTTTGACCTAAAGGATAACGCTCTGTTGTTTGTGTGCGATATATATATACTTCATCTACAGTGGTGGCATTCAACCTAATTCTTATCATGACCCCCACTTTATCACATACTCTAGCCAGTTACTCCCTTATAATTTCTGGTTTGTAATAAGCTTGTGTGGAATTTTTAATATCCTTATAATATCTGACGATATCCATCTATTTCTATAATAGTAGAATCAGTGGCGTATTTACGATTTTGTTTCGGGGAGGGCTTTGCTAACTTTCGGGAGGGGCTTTGCCTGAAAATGTAAGAATTCTGCAAGATATTTCATATACTTTACTATAGTAATTAAGATTTCGGGGGGGGGGGAGCTTAAGCCCGGAAGTCCCCCTAAATACGCCACTGAGTAGAATTCATTTCTTGTATATAGTGGATAAAGTAACTTCCCTAAAGCGAATGGATTAAAACTAAATCCGGTCCGTTCATTCATATTACAAATATCGAATCCGATCCGTCATTCTGTTTCAAAATGGAAACCGTTCGAAAATTTTAAAACTTCAAAACTCCTTAATTTTTGGTCATATCATAAAAAAAATTAAGTGATTTCCAATTTTGGTTTTAAAAAACTTGGACATTTGTTAAAAAAAAGTTATTGAGTATTCTACATGACTTGATAAAGTGCGTCATAAAGATTCAACTGGAAATTGCCGCACTAGTGAAATCACACCATGCTCAGGTATCTCATTAGCTCTCAATTTTAATAGTATTTCAATATGCAGGTTTTGTTGCATTTGTGTTTTTCTGGTATTTCAATATGCAGTTCTTATTAGTTTTATATCGTCTCTTTCATTTAAATTGATTTTTAAACAACTCTGCACCTGCTGAAAATGTTTAGTAGATCTATGTTTTATTCTTAACAGTATATATAAAAGTAAAAATATGCTTATCGGAACAAAATTCCAAATAATGCTTAAAAATATTTTCTGGTATTATATTCTAATTATATTATGTCTTCTTCTTATCTTCGCGATCCCCATGAAACTCTCTCGCGACCCCCAGGTTAAGAAACCATGATCTGCAGCAACAAAATTCTTCATGGACGGGAAGTATTACCGATGAGTTATCAGTAACCATTAAATGAGTAATGATACCTGACAATTTTGGTTACTGGTAGATGCATGCATGTTAGTGCAGTAGTAACTTGTCATGAAAAAGAAAAAAGACTTCAAGAAAATGAAATCGTTCTCATGTATTTTTAAAAAGAAAATAATTATCGGTTAAAAAGTAAAATACGAAATGACAAACAATAATCTTGGGAAACGTTTCGCACGTGCTTTTACTATTTTTTGCTTGTTAGTGCCTTTTTAAAGGTAGGTTCATATTTTTTAAAGTATTTTTTTTTCTCTAATTATACAATTTTGTGATAAACTCCGTAGGGTTGAGTGACACACTGGTTGGGAACGCCTCCGTTAAATTAAATATTTCTTTTAGTGTTTATTTCTCTTACTTCTTTGTTTTTCTCTCACACATTTCTTTTTCAGTAATCAGTTTAATTTAAAAATCATCTCCAATTAATTTCTCTTTTTACCATCCATAACACTTCCTTTTTTTTTTTTTTTTTTTTTTTTTAGGTCTTTACACCTAATTTTTGTAAATTGTTCCTCACACCCACACTTAGAAAACTTCTAGTAGTTTATTGTAATTTTTTCTTCTCTGTAATGGCCACAACAATAAACAAAAATATTTTCTTTGGAAGTTTGTTCAAGAACTCGTAAACTACGTTTCTTTTCCACCTTTGGGGGGCGCGGTGGCTCAGTGGTAGAGCGTTCACCTCCGGTGCTTGGGGTCCCTGGTTCGATCCCAGCTCGCGCCGTGTGGACTTTGTGGTGGACAAACACCGTGCTCGTGGGTTTACTCGGGGTTCTCCCGTTTCCTCCCACTTCCTTCATTCCACCATTTCACTCATCTCTCATCATCACCGTCTCCTTTAGCCTAACCGGCATAACCGTGGGACGTAAAACTTAAAGATTTCATTTCATTTCATTTTTCTTTTCCACCTTTATATTCCTATACATCTTTTGTTTCGCAGTCCCGGGTTCGATTCCCGGTGGGGGCGCTCGATCGAAAAAGTGTAAAAAAATACTTTTTCAGGCTAGCCATCCTGAATGAGTTTTTCCTGGTTTGTTCTCAGTCACACGAGGCAAATGTCGGAGTGGTACCTGACATACAGGTCCCAGTCCGCTTCCGTCCCTTCCCAATCCTTTCTTCCTTCCTTTTCCTCGGAGAATGTGATCGCCGAGGTACATATTCCCTCATACATAACGGGCTAACATGGCCTTAGATGTCGAAAGACCAGAAATCTAATTCCTAAATCCGTAAATCCTCTTTTATTTCCGTTCCGATTTAAGCTCTTAAAGACACCTCCCGTATCTACGGGGGGCTAGGATGGGCCGGGACCCCTCAAAATTTTTACTGCCCCCCTAAAATTTTCACGGTAGGCTTGCAAATGAACTATAATATGGTTCGGTCGGCCCCCTAACTTCTACGCCCCCCCCCCCTACATTTTTGGGCTGGCTACCGGCCTGCCGAGTAGTATATGTCTGACCTACTTCTACACCTCATAACTTACACTCAACCCATCTCCCTTCCTTCTCATCACTGATATTGTTTTCGTTTTTGGTTTTCTTTATGGCTTATGTTCTGTATAGTTTTTTTTCTTTATATCAAGTTTTCTAATGTTAAATTTCGAAAGTGGTATGCATATCTTTGTACATTTCGGTTTATTTAACTCGAAAAAAACTACTGGTCCGGTTTCTATGAATGCTTTCGCAGATGCCTTCATACGAATCTCAAGATAGTTACAGGCTGTACAGTGCCGTGAAGGAGGGGGGACGAGATGGGCGACGGCCCCGGGCGCCGTAGTAAGAGGGCGCAAAATTCGGGTGGAAAAAAATAAAAGAAGGAAAGAAGAAAGAAGGGAAAATTACTTGGAATATTTGTACTTAAATCCTCTTGCTGCTTTAGAAAGTGGCCCTATAATATTACTCATGTTAGGAAAATTCATGTGCATATATAAAGACATTCACTTTAACCCTTTTAGGATTTTTGGTAAATTTTGCTATCATGCCCTATTATCGTCTTTGACTGTTTATTTAGGTTCTATAACAGGTATTTAAGGGGAGTTATTTTTATTGGTCAAGTCAAGAATGGACAAAAGAACAACCAAGATGCGTTTTGAAATCGGATGGTCAACTTGGCGGGCCGAGTGTGGGCGGGGGAGCATGTCATTGTCTTTTTCTAAAGGCAAATTTTTTTAAAAAATCACGCCTTTAGTTTTTAAGATATCAGATTGAAACTTTGCATATGGATTGTGTGTACGGTTGGAAATTTCTAAAATTGTTTTGAGATTCCTACGTGAAACCGGGGCCGGGCCCGAGGAGCGCAAATGTTCCGACAGTGTGATTTTTTTTTTCAGAAAAATTCCAGTTTTTCCCGATTTTTCCAGTTCAATGATATTTTCCGCCCTTTGCTTTCCAGACACAAGATTGAAATTTTGCACACGTTTTATGTACATAACAACGTATTTTTAGAAAAAAAATCAGATCCCTACGTCAACCCAGATCCGGGCCATATATATGAAAAAAAAGGGCACCTTCAGACTTAAAAATTTCTCCGACCTCAATTTTCAAGATACAAGATTGAAATTTTGCACACGTTTTATGTACATAACAACGTATTTTTAGAAAAAAAATCAGATCCCTACGTCAACCCAGATCCGGGCCATATATATGAAAAAAAAGGGCACCTTCAGACTTAAAAATTTCTCCGACCTCAATTTTCAAGATACAAGATTGAAATTTTGCACACGTTTTATGTACAAAACAACGTTTTTTTTTAAAAAAAAATCAGATCCTTACGTGATTTCGTATCTGCGCCCTTGCTAGAGGGGCGCAAAAATTTCGAAAAACTTTTTTTCGAAAAATCTCCCGTTTTTTTCCGATTTTCCGTTTCTGGTGTATAATATGGACAAGCGAGTGGTACCGTTGGAAAGTATGCTCTATTCTAAGAAAAAAAAAGAGGTATGAACCATGATCGTACGACAAATAGTAAGGAAGAAGTAACTGTTTGAGTAAAAGTCTAAAATTTACCTCAAAAAATGGAAATCTTAAAAGGATTAAATATCGATCGCTCCAGAACCTTCAGCGTCGTCACTCTTTATGGTAGGCTACTTATCTGCCTTAATTCTATTTTTGGTAAGTTATCTTAAGTCACATTGGATTTAATATACCTTCTGCTCCAGCGGTCCTTGTTCCTCAACCTCCTGCTTCTCATTTACCTTCGATCTCTACCACTCACTCACGCACCCGCATTTGCCGGTGCGTCACGAAATAAGTTCCCTCGTGCAAGCATACCTAGTAAAACTGGAAAATAACCAATAGAATGAAATATCTTTTAAACATTAGGTATTATTTGGAGTTCAACATCTGTTTTCAGAAACTAGACTATATCAAACGGGACCTATTGTTTAAATTTGTGTCCAAACCACTGGACGGGTTTATATATCCAAAGCAAGCACCAGAGCTGGAATCAAACCCAAAACTACATATACAGAAAACACGCACATTGTGTACTCGACTACGAAGGGACGCACAATGGGAGTTGAGTTAACGTGTAAGTTAGTATGACGTCTATAGTCATACGTACTAATATGCGCAACTATTATTAATTTAGAGCCTCTGAAGGCACCATGAAAAGATTTTGTCAATAAAAGACTATTATAGCCATTAGACGTATATGGTGGCACTCAGATTCCTAATCTGCACGGATATGACAAATGTGTAAGATGAAGCTTACAATCCAGCACATGTGTGTGTGTGTGTGTGTGTGTGTGATCACGCATCATAGTCCACACATAAAGTCCTTCCTTAGAAAATTGTTCTGCAATCGTCGAAAAGATTTTAAGCACATCTGAGATGCAAGAGAAGAAGACAAAAGAGTGAAGAAGAAGAAAGAGAATGGTAGCAGCAGCAATCAAGAGAGAAGAGCTCGAGAGAATAGGAATCCAACAGGGATTTGGTGGAACGTAGTCTTCCGGTTAAATATGTCGTCGTACTTGTCTCAGTCGAAAACTAGACCCCACCAGGGAACTCTCAAGCTGCACAACACAATATGAGACGAGTAAAAATGTGGACCAACTGGGAAATGGAATTGTGGCTCAAAGAATAGCGACGGCGAACACTCTTACACAAGACTCTCGAAGAGTTAGCACAACTCCAAACAATGGAACCCTCTGGTTAAGCTTTAACTATACATGGAAAATGCTGCTGTGTAAACGGGTCTTTTTGTTTGTTCATACGTAAACGATCTTGTAGATGAGATAAAGAAACTTATAAAGTGTGTCTCACAGGAATTGTTTCTATCATCTCCACTCACACCATTTTTTTTCCACACACACTTGCACGGCCAGAATTTTACTTTTAAAAAATACAAACGGAACGCTTTATCAAACACTTCGTCGGTTAAATATTTTATTTACAGTTTCTCGAGGAGAATTTTAGTGTCATGTATAAAAATAACAGCACACGTAAAATTGCTTTTGTTATTTTACTATATAAAAGACCTTTTTTGTTTTCAGCAATATGGATCACTGCAACTACAGGATTATTTCTTTCGATTTCATTATCTTCTCTAAAAAATTTGAACTAAAACTTTTTTCCCTATTAGTTAGGCTGTGTTCTGCAGAAGCGAGTAGAAGAAGATTTTCATCACCTTACCCTTTACCAATTTCAATAACATTTCATAAAGTCAAAATATATATACAGGGTGTTAAAAAACGTCATTTACAACTCTTGGGAGGTGATTCTACAGATGAAAACAAGTAAAAATGTCTATGTAACACAATGTTCATCTCTGCCTCCTAACCGAGTTACGGACGTCCAAAAGGGTGGGAAAATGAATTTTGAAGGCTAATTCTGGCAAAACGACAAGAGATAGAAGGGCGGTGTTAGGCGGCCCACACAGACTCTCAACATGGACTATCCAAAGATACTAAGATTAGATGTGTACAAGGCGAGCGCAAGGGATTCCCCAAAGGATGCGAAGCATGCCGCGGACGTTATGAGGGCAAAGTGAGGCATCCTTTGGGGAATCCCTTGCGCTCGCACACATCCCTTGCGCTTGTACACATCTAATCTTAGTATCTGTGCATAGTCCATGTTGAGAGTCTGTGTGGGCCGCCTAACACCATCCTTCTATCTCTTGTCGTTTTGCCAGAATTAGCCTTCACAGTTCATCTTCCCACCCTTTTGGACGTCCGTAACTCGGTTAGGAGGCCGAGATGGACATTGTGTTACATAGACATTTTTACTTGTTTTCATCTGTAGAATCACCTCCCAAGCGTTTAAACAACCTTTCTTTACACCCTATATATATATATATATATATATATATATATATATATATATATATATATATATATATATATATATTACGGAATTTTCATGGAACATGTTTTATTTTAAATTGGAGGGCAAGGGATGAATACACTCTTTCGTTATGGACTGATTGCAACCCGAAGTAGCGGAGATTGTGGGAAAGCGTCGTCAGTCGTTCACCCACAATTTTTTGTTGGGAGAGGTCCAATATTACAACCCCTACGTCTATGTAGTATTGAAGAGGTATTATTCCGCACCCAAAAAGACAATAAGTAATTGTAAAATCCTTCTATCTATAATTTTAGGAAAAAATGACAGAACTATGTTTTTTTAATCAGGGAAAGAGTACAGAAGAAGTGTAAGTTAAGTAAAAATTTCCAAGCTATAGCAATTATTTCCCTGTTATTCAAGTATGGTTTTATTGAGAAAGTGTACAGATATATGTTAAATTTTGAGGATCCGGAACCGGTGGAAAGTCTCTTTAACCTCTATATTTATATTTATTGATTTAAGTAATTTTCTAAAATTGATTTAATATATAGACCATTTCCTCCTTTTTTTCAAACAAAATGAACAATCAACGTCAATATACGTTTATACACCAGTGTTTCTTAACCTGGGGGCGCGACCCCTGGGGGGTTGCGAGAGGGTTTCATAGGGGTTGCGAAGATAAGCGGAAGAGATAAAAACAATTAGAATATAATACCAGAAAATATTTTTAAACATTATTTTGAATTTTGTTCTGATAAGCATATTTTCATTTTTATACATACTTTTAACAACAACTAAAAAAGGTCTACTAAACATTTTTAACAGGTGCAGAGTTATTTAAAAATCAATTTAAATGAAACAGGTACGATATGAAACTAATGAGAACTGCATATTAAAATACCAGAAAAATACAAACGCAAAAAAACCTGCCTATTGGAATACAATTAAAATTGAAAGCTAATGTGATACCAGAGCATAGTGTGATTTCATTAGTGCGGCAATGTCTGGTTCAATCTTCGTGACGTACACTCATGTCCAAAATTATTATCGCATATCTATAACTGTCTTCTTGTAAGAATATAATTTGATAATGATTTTGCAGAGTACTTTTACTATTGATACTATGTCTATAATCAGGAAATGAATATTTGTGGTAAATTTCATAGAAAAAGAATTATAAATACGAAAATTAGAATGAGTAAAGTAAAATTTTGCTAAATGGACAAGAAAATTTTATTTTCGTTTTATTGTTTTTATTCACTGATCTTTTGACATGAAATTTACCAGATATGTGTCTTTGCTGATTATACACATACTAACTTTATAAGAAATGTCGGACGAATTCGTTATCAAATTATATTTCTACAACAACATATTTATAGACATGTGACAATAATTTTGGACATGAATGTACATTATCAAGTTATTTTTAACTGATAAGTGATATCTTGTCTTTGTTTTAATGCTTACCATGGAAGAAAAGCCACTCCAGCCAATGGTGCTTATTTTGAAACAATATGACAGATCGGATTCGTTATTTGTAATATGAATGAACTGACTAAATTTGGTTTTAATCCATTCGCTTTTAGGGAAGTTACTGTATCCAAGTAAATCGCTATCGTGAGATCTCCACAATAGATACATTAAAAATCCCACACAAGCTTACAAAGGGGTACTAAAAACCAGAAATTATAAGGGGGTTGCTGGCAAGAGAACGTGTTAAAATGGGGACCGTGATAGGAATTAGATTGAGAACCACTGTTATACACTATTTATATACGAAACTTTTATACCGATGTTATTGAACAAGAGAGAATTAGAATATACTGTATAGCATGTGCTGTAAGACATGAATGATGGCGTTAAGGAAAAAGAACAAAAAACGCATATGCTCATACACGTTGTTAATTTTAATAAAGACATTATTTAATTAAATAAACCGTCCCCTTATTTAAAATGGGAGCTCATTCTTCGTTCTTTTTGAGTTGCAAATTTTTCTATTACCTTCTGATTGAAATCTTGAATGCTACTCACCAAGTCTCTGAATAGGAAGCATCGCTAACGCAAATATTTCCCCCTTTATTTTCTTTAAGGTAGAGAAACACCTCTCTCCTCCGACAATCTGTAGTTTGTTAGAATTTTTTTTTCATATTAATGTAAGGAAATCATCCAATTTCCAGTGACCATGTGCAGTATTTTTGTCTGCGGCTCTAGTGGAAAGATGCATGAAATCTGTCATTTTTTCCTTCAAAAATAATAAAACAAAAAAATGATTTTTTTTTGTTCAACGTTCTGCGATTATAGTATCTTGGGTAAGGATGCCCCACTGAATGAAGACGCCCCAGCTTGAAATGCTAAAAACCTGTGACTCGTAGTCACAGCACTTACCATGCGCGTGAAAAAGGTACACAGTCTCGAACAAATGTATGTGGAAGTTGCATCAAAGAAAGAAGCTGCTTTTGTTCAGGCCTGTTCACAAGGGTAAGTTATTCTTATTTCAGTGTCTATAACTTTACAGAGTGAAACGTAGTAATACTCTTGAAGGAAGTTAAATAGAAGTACATGAATACGTAAAATATAATTGCTTAAGAACTTCAGTCTTTTATAAACGCTAATATGCTTTGTTGTGTTCTTGCATCCATGAGTATATCACGTGATTGACTGGGGCGTCTTTGCTTCAAAATTGGGAAAGTTGCCCCAGTGAAATCAAAGCAAAGATGCCTCCTTAAAAGGTCTAAAACACTTAAGGGTCTTCACTACAGCGTAATTAAACTACCGCTAATTTTAGAATTTTTCTGTAATATCTTCAAAACAAATAAAAATATTCGAAAAGCAGAAACGTAGTGAACCAGACAATACGATTTTGCATGTGATACCTTTAACACAATTCACCTATGCCGTTATGCCGGTATGCCGTTATGCCGGTATGCCGTTATTTATAGAACCGCAAGAAAATGCTAAATCTATCTACAGTTGCTAATCGAAAGCAGACAGATGAGTTGTGATAACGGTATCACATACAAAATCGTATTGTCTAGTTCACTACGTTTTCACTTTTCGAATATTTTTATTTGTTTTGAAGATATTACAGAAAACCTCTAAAATTAGGGGCAGTTTAATTTCGCTGTAGTGAAGACCCTTAAAAGATTTCTGTTCGGGACAACAAGTTTATGACGTGTTGGAAGGATTCGTACGTTTGTTATGTTTTAAACAATGTTTGGTTTCAATGTGAGTCACTAATTGTTCTGTAATAACCTGTAATTAATTGTTCATTCAGAAGCAAACGGGAAATTCCCGTTTAGAGCAGTGGCTTGGTTACCTGACTGGGTTGCTGTTTCAATGATGTAACATTCTATTTATAAACTTTTTTCTTTTCGCTCCTTACCTCATGAACATTGGACTGAATGGACTTCACATATACGTATATGAAATAGTTGGCTACCAAGCTGTCAAAAGAATATGCATGGATTTAGTTTTAAGCCGTTTATGCGAGCTGAATATGTGTAAGAAGTGTTCAAATACTTTAAAAAAAAAAAAAAAAAAAATCCTTGGGAGAGGAGTCCTGCGACATATTTGATTAGTCAAAACTTCCTTTAACTGGTTGAATCATTTTGAAAAAGTAAATCTCTGGGTGAATCAAATACCCCTTCATTGCAAAGTGAAGAGCATTTCCACTAATCCATCAGATATCATCATAGGTGTACCAGTGTTGTAGCCAGCAAGTTGTTATAAGGGGAGGCATTATTTTATGAGGGAGTAAGTTTTCACATATTAAAAGAAAGCCGTCCTCCCCTCTGGTCTAGTGGCTAGTACGTGTCCATTTGGTGTACGAAGTCCCGGGTTCGATTCCAGGTGTGAACGCCTTGGAAAATTTGAACGATTACGGTAGTTTGGGTTTAAACTGTAGGATCACGTCTCATATAGCATCGTTGCTGAAATGAGACGCTAAACTTCAATAAGCAACTGAAAGTGAAGTACCACTGAGGCGTAGATTTCTAGGGTTATTCACGAAAAAAATATAATACTAAAAATACACACATTGTAATGTAATAATAGTAACAATATTTGTTTCACCTCCAGTCCACCAAGCGAAGTAGAGCGCTGGGTTCGTATTCATTAGGTCGAGGGTTCGATTCCCATTGCCTATCATCCTGACTGGGGTTTTCCAGGGTTTTCCTCAGTGGTATGGTACCTACTAAACAGGCCCTGGCCGATACCTTCCCAAATCCTTTCCATTGTTATCGTTGTTGTTAGTTATCCAGTATAAAATGTCCTCTGAGCTGTATCTGGTGATTGTTAAATAAATAAAAAAATAAATAAATAAATTGAAAAATCTAAATTGAAAATAGTCAATACTAAAAGGAACACTTATGGCAAGATACTCACTATAGATCAACTCTGACAAACACACAACAAATGATGAAATCCATTACGAAACACATGCATGCCGAAGACGCCCCACTTGTAGCTTTTTATAAATGGTTACTTTACGTCCTTTAATTTACTGAAATAAAATTGTCTTCCGAAGTATTACAAACAAGAGATCAGTCTTCTAATTGATCATAAATTCAACGATATCTAGGGATGCGCATGAAACAAGATTTGTGGTTGTCTCGTCTCGAAAATGTGCTGTAAAAGTGATGTCTCGACTCGAAAAATGTATATTTATCTATTGGAAGAGCCGTGTCTCGACTCGAATTTTGTCAGGAAAATCCTGTCTCGACTCGTCTCGTGCGCATCCCTAACGATCTCACCTCAATTGCAGAAATGGAAAATGGATAATAATGAAAAAGTCGGGCACAAGTTATGCCTTTTAGGCTAAAGGAGACAGATAATTATTGAAAGTGAATAATTGTGAGATTAATTTTTTGTAGTCTCACCGGAAACCGAACACGGGACCATATGCACAGGTCATAGATGCCAGTTAGTCTTAAAATAAAATTCTCGACCTATTGGTACAGCCTGCCGGTGGGAACCGATTTTCTCACGGCATTCGCTCGCAAACGATGCAATTTCCACAATATTCACAAGAATTCTTAAGTGGACTCATCTCGACGAAATTAAAATACCGCTGATTTTACAGTAATTATATAATATCTTCAAATAGATAAAAGATAATCGAAATGTGGAACAAGAGCGACCTAGACAATATCATTTTACATGAGATACCGTTATCTAAAGTCACTCATCTGCTTTCGACTTCGAGCCATTTTGAAAATCGGCATTTATTTTCGCGTTTGTAAACGGCTGAAAACATAAAGACACTAGGTGACTTGTGATAACGGTACCTCACGCAAAATAATATTGTCTTGGGCGCTCTTGTTCCACATTTCAATTATCTTTTATCTATTTGAAGATATCCCATAATTATGTAAAATTAGCGGTATTTTAATTTCGCTGGGATGAGGCCTCTTAAATATTGACAGCGGTAGTCGGGAGAGCAGATTGCGTTATGGTTGGATAACACCTTGATCGTATTACCAATGTCCTCCAGTACACTGTTTTTTTTTCATTCGGAGAACAAGTTTCCTGTTGGGGGCCAGTGCCCCTTGGTACCTACGCTAGCGCCACTGATCACTCCCGGTGGTTCCGGTTATGAATCATACATGCGTAGTTCACCGTTTCTCGTCTTCTGCATCCATTTTTCCCATGTCAGTCTGTCCACATCAGTACCCCCTCCCACTTTGAGAAATTTCTTACATCGCGTTCCTCCCGCCTTGCTTCTGACACCATTGTATCATTCAGGAATTACTTTCTTTAAACTGTTTGAAACTGCTTGCTGTTTCACCAAGGGCATCGACTCTGGGAGGCCCGGACCCCCCAAAGCTCAGATGGTCCCCTATTGTATTTATGAATATACAATATTCGGCATAATTTAAATGCAATTTGCCTTAAAATCATCATACATATACACCTTCTGCATCTGAATGCCCCCCCCCCCATATTTACAGAGAAATCGGTGCCCTTGTGTTTCAGCTTTCTTTATTGCGTCGTTTTTCCGCCCTTTGCGACAGCTTGTAAGTTG
Organism: Thermobia domestica; assembly: GCF_964235325.1. Classification (NCBI taxonomy): domain Eukaryota; kingdom Metazoa; phylum Arthropoda; class Insecta; order Zygentoma; family Lepismatidae; genus Thermobia; species Thermobia domestica. The sequence continues at coordinate 42,576,247 of NC_137454.1, read as the reverse complement.
GAAATGACGCCGAATTTAACAAAATATCACATAAACTTTTTTTGTTTGTTTTCATGTGTGGATTCTTCTCCCAAAAGCGCTGTAAACGGAATTTTACACCATCCTGTGTATATACCGTAATATTTAGGTGTTAAAACTAAAAATATAGTTATTTACTAACCATTTATCATACGATGTTTTGAACTATTAAACACAGCACGTTGAAGTAATTTTCAACTTTTTAAGCAATTTTCTTCCTACGCTGAATATAGATTTTTCTTCATTTCCAATCCTACCTCCATCTACGTTGAATTGTCAGCTATCTGTAATCTCTCTTTAAACGGAGGGGAAAAACGTGAAAACAAGCTCTAAAAACCACCCCTCTAACAAAAGATAATACCATTTCTTCAACATTTTTCAGCTTTCAACTGTCATCCTCTTCTTCCACCTGAAAGCGCATCTTCAACAACCATAGTGATAAATGTATAGGGAATGCAGTTGAGGAATAGAAAAAAAGAAAAACCAGAAAGTTAGTTGAGATGCGTCTTCTTTCACGAGGGGGAGAATATATATAAATATAATCGATTTGTCACACCCCACTCTCTCTCTCTCTTCTTCACCCCCACACACATATATAATGTGAGAGCAGGTGGAAATGAACTGATCCCCACCCACTGTGAGTTATATCGCATTTCTTTGTATCAGACTATCAAATTTGCTGAAAGGGGAAGCAGAAGAAAGTGTGTCTTTCGTAAGATTCACTCCCTTGTCCTGCCTACACAAAAGCAAAACGCGAATATCTCGACAACTTCACAAAGCCACAAGCTATTTGCTCTTGTATTTTTTTTTCCCCTTTTGTAATATATGAAATGGTCGTCAATTTTTTGTCAATACTAACACTCTGGAATATCGGGAACATTTAACAAGAATTGATTGCCTCCGGGAGCACATGTGGATCTCATATTGAACTGAAGGTCCATGTCTTTTTCATAGCTTTGGAGTTAAAAAAAAAAGTCCAAAAGAAAGGGCGTAATACTCCAAATAATCAGACAAAGCTAACCGGAATTGTGGCTTTTCGCTATCAATTCTACTAACGTCTTTATACATTAACATCTCGTTATGAAAAATTAACCATTTGACGAATCTTTGCTATATTGATTATAATAGTGTAACTTATATGGTTCATACACTGCGAAAAAAATCGTACGTGGTATACGTAAAAATGTATGTTACATGTGTAAATCCTGTAGTTTTTGGACTTAACGTACAGCAAATGTATAACTGAAAACGTATGTTTTATAATACTTTCTGTATAAGTGTTCCATCTATAAGTACTAACAATATGGGCAGTCAGGATTTCATACACAGATGGACGTATATGTCATATCGCTGACGAATGTAACATATGTATATGTATTAGGGTGGGCCGAAATTTTTTTTTTCAGATATTCAGGATTGAGTAGTTATCAAAAGTTGTGTATTGGTACGAAATGAAGCCATGTCAAATATGTTGATTTTAAAACAATATTTAACCGGGCCCCCGTGGCCCTAAAGTTCCTAATTTTTTGTTCAAATAAAATGGTTTTAGGTAATAAGAACATTTTACCAGACAATACTATTAATACATAAAACATGAAACACATGGTTTCAATATACGCAAATAACTATTAAGAGCTTAACTAACTTTCATAACTACCATATTAACACACGAAAAACCTTTGTGTTGAGCCCACCTCAGAACTCTCAAACTTTAAGAGAATATCACTTTTTCGCATTTGGATGCAAAATGCATAACACTGGCTTTCCGAAGGCTGCGCTTACATTGCTGAATTCAAATAAACTAAAAACAATATGGCTGCGAGCCTCTCTTCCTGTATTGTCTTGCCTTCGAATTAAGCATATGATTTTGAATTACAACTCAAAATGCAAAACGATCATTAACCCCATTAAGAAATGAGATATACCCATTAAGAACCAAATTAAAGAAATTTAAGAACGGTGCTCAGAAGTTATGTGATATTTTCTCTTGCAAATGCTGCGATAGATTAACCTGTAAGTGTTGTAAATCAAATTATGTACCGCTTTTGGAGTGGGAGCTCATATTAGATCAGAGAAATCAGAGACAAATGACGACTTGCAATGTAGATGAAGCAGAAACCCATAGGCTCAAAAGAAAGCATGATACACAGATCGATTATGATGCTGCGGTACCAATTACAAGAGGGTTACAATCATTAGCCTCAATCCCGTATTTGGAACATACATTAAGCGCTTCCAACCCGAATTCAGACGATGAAGAGTTCGCATGGAGCTATCGTTTAGAGAATAAAATCTAAAGTAAACCTAAATAAACAAACGTGAGCCCTAAACAAATGAGTACCGCAAAAGATTTAACATATATATCGAATAGGTCGGCTGCTAAAATTGTATCCGCTGTTTTAGAAGATATGAATTTACTGAACAAAACTAAGACAAGGTAGTAGATAAAAACAAAATCCGTACGAAACTAGCAAAAAAGAAAAGAAAAAAGAAACCGTCTACAGTGTAAAGCTACTAATTTTAAGGGTCTCTATTTTGATGGCCGAAAATACCACACTATAGTTCTAACTGACAATTGCAGTAGGCAAAGCACTGAAGAATATGCGGATTATATCGATTTGACCGATTGGTCAGAAGTAATAGTAACGAAACCTCCAATTTCGGCTAACGTATCAATAGAAGAACCAATCGAAATGATTGTGGAAAAGAGGAGGTTTCAGTTTGTCACGTTCCCCTTCCACACACAGGCTTTGGAGAAGTGTCTAAAGGTAGTAACAGATTCTTCTTCAGAAGTATGCGGTAGTGTTGCACGAGACGGTTATATTCGCGCAAAACTGGAAGCACGAAAGTATCTACCAAGGTTCAGACATAAATCTCAATATTTTGTTCCAAGATTCAGCTAAAGAGCTTTAAGTAAGAGGAGGGTGGGTGTGAGGAACTCGCTGTGTAGCCATCTTCACGTGGTGAGTTCTGCGCTGGTTTGGTGTTTGTTGGTCAATTTTTCAACCTTACCTTATGTATTTGTGTCCGTACTATTATATCTACTAAACACCAATCAGGCGAAGAGCTGCACATCAGATCAGAACATTTAAAATCCTGGGGTCAAGTTAAAGTATTAGGAATCTTAACCAATTTTCTATACATACTTAAAATAATGGTATATATATTTAAAAAAAATAACACTTTTCGGACCCGCAGGGCCTTGTGAAATATTTTTATCTGCCTCTTTTTTGAGGAAGAAACATAGCATTATACAACTTTTGCACGGTACTCAAACTTAATTTTCTGAAAACAAATATTTCAATAATATTTTCACTACTCACAACCATATTTTTTTCAGCATTAACGTTCTTTTGGGCTCCCGGGGCCCGGTTAAATATATTTTTATCCGGCTCTGTTTTGGCGAGAAAACATGACATAATAAATTTTGCACGGTACTCAAACTTAACTTTCTAAAAAAATATATTTCAATAATATTTTCACTATTCACAACAATATTTTTTTCAAAATTAACGTTCTTTGGGGCCCCCGGGGCCCGGTTAAATATCTTTTAATCCGGCTCTGTATTGGTGAGGAAACATAATATAACATTATACAACTTTTGCACGATACTGAATCTTAACTTTCTAAAAATATATTTTAACAATATTTTCATTGCTGGCTACTTTCTTTTTCAAAATTAACGTTCTTTCGGCCCCCCGGGGCCCGGTTAAATATATTTTTATCCGGCTCTGTTTTGGCGAGAAAACATGACATAATAAATTTTGCACGGTACTCAAACTTAACTTTCTAAAAAAATATATTTCAATAATATTTTCACTACTCACAACTTTTTTGTTTTCAAAATTAACGTTCTTTGGGGCCCCCGGGGCCCGGTTATATATCTTATAATCCTGCTCTGTTTTGGTGAGGAAACATAATATAACATTATACAACTTTTGCACGGTACTGAAACTTGACTTTCTAAAAATATATTTTAATAATATTTTCATTGCTGGCTACCTTTTTTTTAAAAAAATAGCGTTCTTTCGGGCCCCCGGGGCCCGGTTAAATATCTTTTTATCCGGCTCTATTTTGGTGAAGAAACATAACGTAATATTATGCAACTTTTGCATGGTACTCAAACTTAACTTTCTAAAAAATATATTTCAATAATATTTTCACTACTCTCAACTATTTTTTTGAAAATTAGCGTTCTTTCGGGCCCCCGGGGCCCGGTTAAATATCTTTTTATCCGGCTCTATTTTGGTGAAGAAACATAACGTAATATTATACAACTTTTGCATGGTACTCAAACTTAACTTTCTAAAAAATATATTTCAATAATATTTTCACTACTCGCAACTATTTTTTTGAAAATTAACGTTCTTTGGGGCCCTCGGGGCCCGGTTAAATATTTTTTAATCCGGCTCTGTTTTGGTGAGGAAACATAATATAACATTATACAACTTTTGCACGGTACTCAATCTTAATTTTCTAAAAAAAAATTTTTTCGGCCGTTTTCGGCCCACCCTAATATGTATGTAATAGTAATATACGGAAGACTGTCAGATATCAGACATCCTTCAGCGGCATGATGTAACATCTAAGGGCAGCGCGTATGTAGCATATGGATAACATATGCTCCGTACTGATTTTTGTAGTAAGCAAGAGGATTCTGTATATTTGTATCATACAACATACTGCTGACCGAATAGCAGAACCGTTACGCATATGCTTTTCCAGTGAAGTCATTCAGGTTTTGCCATAAGGGGGGAGGAGGGGAAGATCCTCCACCAACATAAGATTGTCCCTTCTGCCCTCTGTAAATAATTCCCCTGGGTTTTACACCCACCTAGGTCACTTTGTTTAATTCAATGAGGTTAATGTGTCTTTGAATATTTTTTCGTTAAATGCTGTTAACATTGTAGAATCTTTCCTGTATGTATCCCACTAAGTGGATGATCCAGTGAGAGAGGAATAACTTTGCCAACTCAAGGATCCAAAAATATCAATAGGATGCGTTCGAAAATTTCAGTAGGTTATCTTAAAAATTTAGTAAAACATCAAATAACCAATCCATAGGCATATTCACAATTCTGAGCTATTTAACGAAACAAATATCCACGATAATGTTTTAACCCACCTCGTAAATAATTCATTCATTGCAGCTTTGAAAAATGCAAGATTGATAATTAATAAAATTCAAACTAACCAAAGCAGTATATATATATTTTAAGATTATATATTTGTGATACAGTTTCGGCTATGTAACATAGCCTTCCTCAGACACATTATGAAAAAAAATATCCAATTTTCACAGCTTATATACAATCTGAATGCAAGACACAGTCCCTCTTTCCCTTTACAAAGGATAAACTTGTAATTGCCTCTAAAAGTAAATTTTTAATTAGATGAAGTCGCTATCTCTTTTTGCGCACCTGTTATGAAACCTTTAAGAACTAAACTCTTAATTAGATATTTGTCACACTTTTATCCACTGTACCTCTTGTATCAATATTATGCTAAACTAAAAACCGCACTTTTTTTTTTTTTTTTTTTTTTTTTTAGTGAATAGTTAATGTTTTAGGATAAAGTATTGAAGAAAATGAATTGTGTTATTTATTTTCATTACACCTCTATCCCACTCATTCGTCATCGTTACTGCTACTTCTTTAAACATCCTTCTTCTTCTACCTTTCCTCTTCTTCCCTGTCATACATGTCTAATTTTTGTCCTTTTCTTAATTAAACTTGTAACCATGGGTGCCCGAAGAAACCTTTTTAGGGGGCCTCAAATCCCTGGTTGCTATATTGCGTTTGGTATTTTTTTATTTGTATGAAGAAACTCTTAAGATATTTAATACATTTTCGTGAGCCATGGGGGGGTTCGGGCCCCACTATGCCATCCCCTTCGGGCTCGCCCATGCTTGCAACTGAAAATGAATAACAGGAGGTATTTCAAAACCGTGTCTTAAAGTGTAGTGTCTATTTATTTGTTTTAGTTTTTGGCAAGTTTACTAAAGAAAGTATACGCTGACTGTTGTACTTGAGTGAGGAAGGCTTTTAAAATATAGGAAACAAATTTAGATAAAACAAGAAGGAAAAACTGATTTAGAGTCCCTGTATTTTCTTTTTTTTTTTTTTTTTTTTTTTTGTTTCTAACTCTATTCAAAACTTGTGTGCAGTGGAAAATGAAATGAAATCTTTCAGTTTAACGCCCCATGATAATGTTGTTTTGGCTAAGGAGCCGATGATTACAGCAAGATAATATGATGGAAAAATTGGTGGAATGAGAAAGTGAGAGAAAATAGAAGTGCCCTGAGAAAACCCACGGACACGATATCCACAACAACACACTTGGCCGGGAATCGAACTAGAAACCCCACGGACTAGATGTAAGTGCTCTACCATTGAGCCACGTGCCTCTATTGTGTGCAGTGGAATGTTACTATTTCGTCACAATTACCATTCAGTGTCAACCTGTTGAAATTGTCCAGATATTGTTATTTTTAGAAATGCTGTTACAAGAGGAATAATGTATTTAAATGACTACATATTTATGGGATCTATTATTTCAACATCTCTTATGACACTATCATCAAAATTAAACCTTCGAAAAATTTTCTTGCCAGACTCTATGTAAAAATCTAAACATCTTGCTTTGAAAATTTTACATCTTATATCTGCATGTTTATTGATAATAGAGAAGCTTCTATCCTGACATCAAAATAAATTTGTTTTAAAATCAAGAAGACACTAAAGTTTCGATAGCCCACCCTCTCGATCCAAACAATCTCCAAGTTTTCATATTTTATGTAGCAATCAAGAATGGCTGTCAAAGAAACAACAATATTTGTGTGTAACATGAAAATTTGAAGACTTGATTCTGCACTTGTTTGATCAAATGAGAAAATATAGGTAATACAAAATTAAGGAGTTACATGGATCCGCAAGGATAAAATGGAATAAAGGTACACGAAACTTCTTTTGTAGTTGCTGGTATTTACGTTTGCATAAATGTTAAGAATGAAAATGGCAGAAACGATACTTGTTTTGGCCTTCCTTGAATAAATATTAAGAATGAAAATGGCAGAAAAGATACTTGTTTTGGCCTTCCTTGAATAAATGTTAAGAATAAAAATGGCAGATAAGATACTTGTTTTGACCTTTCTTGAATAAATGTTAAGAATAAAAATGGAAGATAAGATACTTGTATGGCCTTCCTTGAATAAACCTTAAAAATGAAAATGGCAGATAATATGCTTATTTTTGTCTTCCTTTAATATATTTTTTCATGTAAAAATGCCTCTTGTTATAGTTTCAAAGTACACTCATGGAAACCAGTGTACTAAAAAACAGTAAATAAATAGAAGATTTCAAAGAAGAAACAAATAATATATGTTTTCTTCTTATTTTTTGGTAGAATATTATCTTTAGCAGAAAAATGTAACTTTCAGTATATGTCTCTAAGCACTGCAATCTCTCCTTTAGCTTTTACTCATTCAAACTCCCTTCTCACTGAAAATTAAAATCGCAGTAACTTCTCAAACGATAGAAACAGTTCGAGCACTTTGGATGAAAGGATGAATCATATTGGAAAACCATGTGGAAGCTTAGTATTATTCAACTCATAGAAACCAGAGGACTCGAGTCAGAGAGGAACAAAATCCTTGTTTAGGAGAATCAAATTAGAAATCCAAGGAACTCGGAATCATTCAATACTGCTAAAGGAGAGGATTTGATCCGGAGGAACGAATCGATTCCTTATTTAGAATGTTGAAAAATCGATTCCGTGGAAGGAACCAAACTATCGATCACTACTTAACTGTCCAGTTAAAAGGCTTCTTTGTTAGAATTACATAGAAGGGGATTATCATTGCCGTAATAGCAACTTCGTAATGTGGCATTATGATTATTACATAACATTGCATAATCATTATAATATAGATAAAAATAGTAAGTGCTTTATTTTGGAGGTAGAGTAAGATCAGAAAATTTAGTTCTTTAAAAAAAAATCATCAGTAGACTAGTAGCTAAGTTCAAAGTTTGGTAGAACTACTGAAAAATCAGTAGAGTTGGCAACACAGCTGAAAAGTGAATGCATGTGTGTGTGTGTGTGTGTCAGAGAGAGAGAGAGAGAGAGAGAGAGAGAGAGAGAAATGAATTATTTCAATTTTGAGATAGCAATATTTTGATGAAAGACTGGTTATCAAAATCATAAACTTCAAATAATCATTAAGCCTGTATTAAATATCATTTTGTAGCAATATTTTGATAACAAATGACAGATCTGGTTGCCGTAGCAACTGCGAAATTTAAAAAAATATATATATAGATATATGGTATGGAATGAAACCATATCTGTTGTTGTAAGAGAACTATCAGTGTTGTAAATCACGCTTCGATTAGTTTCAACAGAACTCGCATGATACCACCACTATATTGCAAGTAGAGAGCTTAATAGGGAAAATACATACAAAAGACAGATTATACAAAATACGTATATATTTATAAAGGTTGTAAATGTCTAGTTTTGCACAATTTTGTGGAAGATGCCAATAGTATTAAGCTGTAAATTTTGCTGAATGTTAAAACGATAACATTTGCTCCAATGAAAACAGAGATAACATTGCGGTTAAAATGGTAAACGAAATAGAAATCAACTGCTGTTGAAATTAGGTAAAAAATTGATTGAATAGGTAAAAAATTCCAACGGTATAAAGTGCATAAATATTGTTTCCGAGAAAAGAAATTTAAAGTTGGTTGACCTATAGATTGCTTAAGAACAGTTTTTCCAACATCTAAGTCATGCTCAGTGGTAAACAGTGGGACATCAAATCGCAGGATCGTGAGTTCAATTCCCGTTTGGGTCAAAAGTTTAGCCCTCCCCGCTGGTTTAGTGGCTAGCACGTGTGTCTTTGATGTACTGGGTCCCGGGTTCGATTCTCGGTGGGAGAGCCTTTGGAATTTTAACTGTCTTCGATGTTTCTGTGTTTGTGTCCCTATCGTTATAGGTTACTGGAAAAATGAGGTTAGCAAGTAAAACCTAGTAATAAGTAGTCAAACAAGTTAATGAGAAAAAGAAATAGCAGTGCGTATCAAAATTATATTGATTACTTATGTAGCTACTTGCATCCGGAAAGTAATATTCTCCTAATAGGCGTTCATTTTGGTTTTCTTAATTCAAGGGGGCCGCGGTGGCTCAGTGGTAAAGCGTTCACCTCTGGTGCTTGGGGTCCCGGGTTCGATCCCAGCCCCTGCCAAGTGAACTTTGTGGTGGACAAACACCGTGTGCGTGGGTTTTCTCGGGGTTCTCCCGTTTCCTCCCACTTTCTTCATTCCATCATTTCATTCATTACTCACCATCACCGTCTCCTTTAGCCTAACCGGCATAACCGTGGGACGTAAAACTCAAAGATATTTTTCTTAATTCAACAAGTACTTGTCGCGAATTATTTAATTTTATGAATTTATATAACTTAAAAACGCTAAATAATATTTAATATGAACTTAAGAAAACGTTAGATCTAGTCCTTGCAAATATAAATGATATTGAAGTGACATGTGAATCCCAACCTTTAGTACCTGAAGATGCTTACTATTCTGCATTGCTTATTGATTTTTGCTATAGTAAGGAAACCCGTACTAAAAGTGAACAATGTAAATCAGATTATAACTTTTATAAAGCTAGTTTTGAGCGATTATATAGGGAAGTGGCATCTACAAACTCAGAAACAGTAGCTAATAGTTCTACGGCTGACGAGGCTGTTGACATTTTCTATAAAATGATGAATGATATTTTTGACAAGTGTGTAGCACGTTAAGAAAATTAATAAGAAATATCCTGTTTGGTTCACGCCTGACATAATCAAATTGATAAAGAGTAAAGAGCATCACTGAAGAAAATGGAGAATGGGAATCGGGGATATTACGTATCACTCAAATTTAAAGAATTAGGGTAATATCTAAACGGGAAATTTCAAGTGCTCATGAAAAATACATAAACGATTGCCAATCCAATATACTTCCAAATCTAATTTCTTTTGACTTACGTTAAATACAAAAACCGTAATTCTGACAGCAATGCTCTGATTTATGAGAATGTCAATTAAAGACTAAAACAGATATTGCTAATGCATTTATGCAACATTTTCAAATCTCATATAACAAGAGTATGATCTTTAACCTTCATCTCATCAGTTCACTTTCTCTCATGTTGAAGTCGAAGAAGTCGTAGATGCTATCAAGTGGCTTAGACTTCGAACCTCCCCAGGACCTGACAAAATCCCACCGTATATAATTAAGGGTTGCTGTTATTTACTTAAATATCCATTGCAGGTCATATTTAATAAATCATTAGCTAGTTCTCACTTTCCAACAAGATGGAAAGTTGCTGATATCTGTCCAATTCCTAAAGCCAGTAGAAATAATACTGACGTAAAAAGTTATAGACCAATAGCTATAATCACTGCACCTGCTAAAGTATTTAAAATTATCATTCAGACAAAAATATATTCCCATGTCTCTCCTATTATTTCGCAAAGCCAGTAGGGTTTTCTATTCAGAAAATCGACAGTAACTAATCTTGCCGAGTTCACTCACCTATTAAGAAGAGAAATTGACAAAAAAAAAAAAAAAAAAAAAAAGAAACAATCTACAAAGACTTCAGTAAGGAATTTGGTGTCATTAATCACGATATTCTTCTTAGCAAGCTTTTAACACTTAATTTTTCTCATGCTCAATGTAATTTTATCGTCATATCTCCGTCAACACAGACATCGCACTTGCTTCAAAAATGTCCTGGCAACTGAATTTGTAGTTCATTCAGGTGTTCCACAGGGATCGAACATAGGACCTTTGCTGTTCCTCTTATATATTAATGATTTACCTGAAGTAATAAAGTAAAAAAAAACTGCTGTATGCAAACAATTTAAAAATTTATCGTGTCATGCACTCCGAAAGAGACTGTATTAATTTGCAAAATGACATGAGTGCACTTCATGAGTGCTGTGAATTAATAAGTTACCACTAAACATTAAGAAGTGCAGTGTAATATCTTATGCAAAAAAAAAAAAAAAAATTAAATAAATAAATAAATAAATAAAAAATAAAATAAAATAAATCACTTGGAATTTGAAATGAAAATGAAATGAAATCTTTGAGTTTTACGTCCCACGCTTATGCCGGCTAACTTGGAATTTGAGTATTATATTAATGACATACCACTGCAAAGAGTTGACCAAATAACTGATCTTGGCGTATCAATAAGTTCAAATCTCTCGCTTGATATTCACCTAAATCAAACTGTAAATGAGGCTTACAGAAATCTCGGATTTGTAACGAGACTTAGAATTGAATTCAAGAACAATAATATTCTTAAGATTCTATATGCTGCATATGTACGTACACTGAGAAAAATCCTTTCTCCGGACAGCGGTGTATTGTACAAATATACGGAATCCTACCGTACATTCTTAACTGTTTAATGCTAAAAAATGTTCAAAGGCGAGATACAAATCAATTGATATATCATTGAGCGAAACGAAATGAAAAGCTTATGTGTAATAATCCAGAAGGACGTTTTTTTTGTAAACTTAAAAAAATAATGCTACTCACGTGAACGATGTCATTTATTAAGGTGAAACTGAGTTGAGTTGAGTTGATTTTAGTTTAGCGTCCCTTTCAGCAGCGAGGCTATATGAGACGTGGACCTAACGTGGAATCCGAACCACATAAGCTCCCGTCGGGAATTGAACGGGTCTCCCACGCCAAAGGCGCGTACGCTAACCGCTTAGACACGAGGGAGCTCTAAGGTGGAACTGATTCTGAAGTATACCCTTAATCTCTTCATTATGACTAGCAATACGACAGTATACAGATGATTAATTAGAAAAACCCAAGATTATCAATAACCGTTGAACTTCAATTTCTGTAAAGCTCCCTCGTGGGCTAAGCGGTTAGTGTATGCGCCTTTGGCGTGGGAGACTAGGGTTCGATTCTCGGTCGGAGCTCATGTGATTCCAATTACACGTTAAGCTGTAGGTCCATGTGTCATATACTCTCGCTGCTAAAAGAGGCGCTAACTCCCCCCCCCCAAAAAAAATATGTAGAAATAAAATATTGTTTACACATTATATGTACAGCTATTGGTATTACACAGAATTAATGCTGTAATAGGGTACGAATAATATAGCGTGCTCTGTAACTATCAAAATACATTCATAATGAAATAAATGGCCAAAATATAGACCCAAGAGTTAAAGGCAATCGGGAAAAACAAGAAAGTATCAAACTGCCAGCAATCCATTCAACGTCTGTCGACGAGCTGTGACTTACCCTCGGTTCACACGGGCGGGAAATTCTGCTGAGCACCCGCGCAAGCCAGAAATACATTGGTCCTTGTCATTCATGCCACACCAGCTGCGGACCTGCGGCGAGCAAAAATTAAGTTGCGGGGACTGCAGGCTCGCAGGGAGTCCGCGCAAGTATAGAGGGTCGGCAAACCATTGCTGACATTGAGTCAAGCCACACACAGATTTTCCCGCGCCCGCAGAAATGGAAATCGAAGAACTCGACGTAGAACTCTTTATAATCAAATTCAAAAATATCCCGAGATCTGGGATTTAAAGTGTGAAAAATATCGAGACAGAATTAAAAAGCAAGAGGCATGGAACAAGGTGTGTGAGACTGTATGTGAGAAATTTAATGAGAAAACAGAAGAAGAAAAAACAGCATGTATTATTATTACTTTTTAATGTAAAAGAATCTAATATTCATGTAATATTTACATTTGATTTTCGTTTAGGTTCCCCTTTAAGCAACGAGCTATGAACACTTTTTTTGGTGATATTAACAATGATAGACAACAAATAGGTTTGGAGAACGAGCCTCTATAGTTAATGCAGATTCTTTCATAAGATTTCCTTTGTCATTCACTTCGGAATGAACGGACCATTTATAATACAGCACTACACTTTAGGTCGAGGTCACGTATTATAGGCATAGCCTCTCTGCTGAAAAGAGACGCAGGAAGTCGAAAACAACCATCAACATAATATCGGAAAAAAAGAAAAAACAGAAAACAAAATAAGGAAGGAAAAATACATCGATTTTCGGCTGACGATTTGTCGGTTTTGTTTATTAGTGTATTATTATTATTATTATTATTATTATTATTATTATTATTATTATTATTATTATTATTATTATTATTATTATTATTATTATTTTGAAAAATAGATTTAACACGAAAATTAGTTGAACATCAGGGTACTCATGAGGTTCAAGAAAGCAACTCTATTGTATATTCTTTGCTTAGTCTGGATAATTAGAAGCTTTATAAATATTAATTTTCGCAAAGATGATTATCATCATAATAAATTCGTGGACTTAATATGTCAATTACGAAATTGTAAATCACCTTTCTTGAACGATGGCTATCACTTAACAAATGTGTATATACTTTTAATTCGCTTTTTAAAAACTGTTTCCACAAACGTTTTTATACAAAACTAGCTGGAATACCAGTTCTTCACTCGGGGAAAATAGGTTTGTGAAAAATCCTTCCCCATGAGGATCGCATTTCAATAAAAAGGTAATTACAAAACTCCATTAGATACTCTATTTTTGGTATAAATTTTGAACTTTCCTGCCCACTTAAACTGTAAATAAATAAGTGGAAATTTTGATATTATATAAATGACCGCCTTTCCTCTCTTAGCAGCGGAATCCACGAAAGCCTAGAAACATGTCCCATTTTTTATATAATAATTCATATTTCGAATTTCATATCTTTAATTTAAGAGATTCCCACACTCAGCACCGTGTGAATAAATAGAGGGAAATGTCACAATTATAGAACTGTTTCCCTTTTCCCATCTTAGAAGTGGATTATTCGGATACATTAAATCCATTCTGTTTATTTACACTCGTCATTTCGCATTTCCAATTTAAGTGAAACCTCACATTGAACACTTTCTCAATATATAAAGGGAAATTTCACTCCTATAGAAATGGAATGAAATCTTTGAGTTTTATGTCCCACGACTATGTTAGATAGGCTAAAGGAAACGGTGGTGATGAGAATGAATGAAATGGTAGAATCAAGAAAGTGAGAGGAAACGGAGAACCCGAGAAAAGCCAAGCACACAGTGTTTGTTCAACACAAAGCCCACTTGACGAGAGCTACGATCGAACCAGGGACGCTACGCACCAGAAGTGAACGCTTTACCACTGAGAAACCGCGACCCCACTACTATAGAAATCCCCCCGTCTCCCCTCCTAGAGAAAAATTTTCAAAAACACTGAAACCTGTGCTCTATTGTTTTTATTTTGGAGTTTACATTCCGAAGTTTACATCTCTAACTGAAGCGAATCCTCACATTCAGCTCTTTGTGAATAAATAAAGAGAAATTTTACTATTATTGAAATGCCCCCTCTTAACTCCCTTAGGAGCGGATTATTCGGAAACGTTCATATAAGTGTTCCATTTTTAATTTAAAGTCGCCAACATCGAAATTAGTCACGCGATAGTTAAACCACGCCAGTGACTGCTAATAACAACTGTAAATGTCAATGAATTACGTTTTACTTTCTGTATTCATACAAACGATAGTTAGTTAACATAATTAAGTTACCTTAATGTAACAGCCAACATTTCAATTGGTGATATCGTAAGTCTCAAGATAGTATCTTCTGCTTTAATTTTATAACTTATTTTCGTTAAGAGTTCATCAAACGAAGTGCTGCTCATGCGAAAATAATTAAAGAACTTTTCTTGGTCGTTGCGTAAATAAAATGGAAGAAAACTGCAGCTGACAAAAAAAAAATGAGCTGTTTTCTATGTCTATGTGAACTGGTTGATCTGTGACGCCCGCGCGAGTCTGCTGCGAGTTTTCCGCGGGTCCGGAGCTGACTTTTCCACTCGTCTGAACCGAGACTTAGACCAGACTCCAGCGCTATCACTTTACGCATATTCAGCATTAGATCACCTTCTTGCTATCCATGAACATGATCGGGCCACCGTTCACTATAATCCCTGTTGTTGTATATATTGTCGCCACCTATTCATCCATTGCACGCAATTTCATGAATGCACTCCTTTGTTTTCTTAACACGGCTCTAAGTGTCTAAAACCATTCTGAGTAACACCAGTGCAGAAGGTTAACACCATCATTGCAACTAACATAATATATATATATATATATATATATATATATATATATATATATATATATATATATATATATATATATATATATATATATATATATATCCTTGTATTCTGTTACCTGCACTTTATTTCATCATATATTTTACATACCATGCCCAGGTCACCTTCTTCTGTATGACTAACCAGATAAATATATCAATAAATAAATGCATCCAGTTACCTATCTCCCAATGAAACTACCAATAAATGAATGCTCATGGTCCGACAGAAGGCGTTACTTTCTACGGTCCACTCATCTTAGGATGGGAATAAAATTGCATTTAAAAAAAATAATATTTTAAAAATAATACTTACTTTACAAGTTTCTCTATCGTCGTCATCATAGATACATTTCTTTCAAGAAGTTTGGGCTTATACCAGTGTTGGGCAAAATCAATTGAAATGAATTGCAATTGATCAATCAATTGAAAGTAATTGCTCTGAAAATCAATTGCAATTGATTTCAATTTGTAATTGACAAATAATTTCAATTGCAATTGAATTCAATCATAAAATTTGAAATTACATTTTCGTCAATTGTTAATTGTTAATTGGTCACCAGGCAATTGAAACTTTTAATTGTTAATTGTCAATTGCAAAGGGTGCAATTGAGACATTTAATTGTTAATTGCAATTGACAATTAAAACTTGTAATTGTTAATTGTAATTGTTAATTGCAATTGAAATCAGCAATTAAAACTGAAGATAAGAAGATGTGTGTGTATTGTGTTGTCCACTTGTTACTGTTTTACATATTTCAAATAAGGTACTTATAAGAAATGCTGGATACCTACCATCCCTCCCCCCCCCCCCATGGGAAGAAAGCCGGGAAACTAAGTATTTTTTAAAATATATTATGTTTATGGTTCTATCCCCCTCGAAAGAACTCTATATGCCCGTCATGCATACAATAGAAATGGGTACCAACGAGTTCGAGCGAGTTTTCTTTAAAACTCGACTCGACTCGAAGCAGACATCTTTGAGTTCGACTCGAGATCTCGGCTCGAAAAATTTCCCCCAACTCGACTCGAATTCGGATCGAGTTTCCAGTCGAGTCGAGCCAATTCGAGCTAAATTCTTTGTGTAGTTCCAAGTACTACTATCTTCAAGTATCCTACATAGACAATATAATTATCAATGATACTACTACTACTACTATAACTAATCATTATAACACCGTGTACCTGTATAAACATGGAATATAGGCGGTTTGTATCGGAATACTAAAAATTAGTTGACTGTCGATCTCGGTCGTCAAGAAATCTTCAGGAGGCAAGGACATCGGTCACGAAGTTCTTGGTTTGAGTTCAGGAGGAGCAAGTATTCGGGCTCGAGCCAAAAATTATTAAAAGTTATGGGACTCCAGCCAAACATGTTCAAAACTGCTCGACCCGGGTTTAGGGTTGTCAACAGCTCAAGCGGCTCGCTCACAGCTTATTCACTTATCGAGCCGAACCGAGAAGTGAGCCGAGCCAACAGCTCATCCAACCGAGCCAGCTCGAGCCGATGGCTCACACGAGCCGAGCTGAACTGAGCTGATTGCTTACCCCAACCGAGCCGGTTCGAGCCATCGGCTCAGTTAAGCTGACTCGAACCCAGCCTATGGACTCGTTTCAACGGAGCCGGTTCAAGCCATTGGCTCAATTGAGCCCAGTCGATGGGTAATCCCAACCAAGCCAGTTCAAGCTGTACGCTCAGTTGAACCGATCCGAGTCGGTTGACATCACTATTCCGGTTGGGCTTCTACTTTGGCTAAAAAATTGGGCCGTGCAGTTCTCAGCCTTGATGGTAAGAATTACAAAAAATGATATGAAATCTTTAGTTTTACGTCCCACGATTATGCCGGTTAGGCTAAAGGAGACGGTGATGATAGGAAATGAATGAAATGAAGAAAGTGGGAGGAAACGGGAGAACCCCGAGAAAATCCACGAGCACGGTGTTTGTCCACCACAAAGTACAAACTGCGCGAGCTGGGATCGAACAAGGGACCTCAAGCACCGGAGGTGAACGCTCTACCACTGACCCACCGCGCCAACTGGTAAGAACTACAGTATATACTTATATTGGTGCTCACGGCATCATTAACGTGTTCCGCCACCAACGAATTTCAAGGTACTTTGTTTTGCATCTTTTGTGCGTGTTTTGTGTCGCTTTATGCGCCTATTCCCACATTTTGTGCATCACCGGAAGTGGGTCAAAATGGGCCTACAAATATTGCGGAACACATTATTGCTCTTCCGCCACCAATGAATTTCGAGATCGTTTCCTTCACATCGTTTTGTGCCGTTTTGTGCGTCTACTTCCGTTTTGTACGTCGTGGGATGTGGGTTAAAATGAGTCCCCAAGGTGGGTCGAAAACGATCAAGAGTTCCGCCACTATTAAATCTCGAGGTCGTTAATTTCACATCGCGTACCCTTTTGTACGTCTATTTCGACGTTTTGTGCGTCACTGGAAGATGGTCAAAATGGGCCTCGAAGGTGGGACGAAAATGACCCACTGCTCCGCCACTACCGAATTTCGAGGTCCTTCCTTTCGTATCGACTACTGAATTTTCGTGTTGTTTCGTGCCCCCATTTCCACGTTTCGTGCGTCACCAGAAGTGGGTCAAAATGGGCTTCCAAGATAGGACGAAAATGACCCACTGTTCCGCCACTATCGAATTTCGAGGTCGTTAATTTCACATCGCGTACCCTTTTGTGCGCCTATTTCGACGTTTTGTGCGTCACTGGAAGACGGTCAAAATGGGCCTCGAAAGTGGGATGAAAATGACCAAGAGTTCCGCCACTACTGAATTTCGATATCCTTCCTTTTGCATCGACTAGTGGATTTTCGTGCCGTTTCGTGTCCTTATTTCCACGTTTTATGCGTCACCTGAAGTGGGTCAAAATGGGCTTCCAAGATGGGACGAAAATGACCAAGAGTTCCGCTACTATCGAATTTCGAGGTCGTTAATTTCACATTGCATACCCTTTTGTGCGCGTATTTCGACGTTTTGTGCGTCACTGGAAGACGGTCAAAATGAGCCTCGAAGTTGGGACGAAAATGACCCACTGCTCCGCCACTATACCTACCGAATTTCGTGGTCCTTCCTTTCGCGTCGACTAGTGAATGTTTCGTGCCCTTATTTTCACGTTTTGCGCGTCACCAGAAGTGTGTGAAAATGGACCTCCAAAGTGTGACCAAAATGACCCATTGTTCCGACACTGTCGAATTTCTAGGTCGTTTCTTTCGCATCGTTTAGTGATTATTTTTTAAAAAGTTTTCTGTGCCTACTTCCTCGTCTTGTGCGTCACCGGAAGTGAGTTAAACGGGCCTTTAAAGTGGGAGTTAAATGGCTCACTATTCCGCCACTATCGAATTTCGGGGTTGGTTCTTTCGCATCATTTAGTGTGTATTTTGTACCGTTCTGTTCGCCTACTTCCACGTTTTGAGCATCACCAGAAATGCGTCAAAATGGTCCATTAATGTGTGAGAAAATAGAGCCATTGTTCCGCCACTATCGAATTTGGGGGGTCGTTTCTTTCGCATCGTACAGTGCCTGCTTTGTACCGGTTTGTGCTCCTATTTCCACTTTAGTGCTTCTATTTCCACTTTAGTGCGACAACAAAAATGGGTCAAAATGGCCTACAAGTATAGCGGAATAACTTAATGCTGTTCCGTCACCATCAAATGAGGTCGTTTCCTTCACATTTTTTATACATGATTTGTGTCGCTTTGTGCATCAGTGGGAGAGGGTCAAAAATGGACCTTGAAAGTGGAATGAATATGTCTTTCTCTGCCATATTTGTAGGTCGCCTTTGACCCACTTTCGTTGGCCTACAAACCGTGAAAGTATGCGCAGAAACGGTATAAATATGCACTAAACAATGCGAAAAAAGCGACCTTGACATTCGATACTGGTGGGAGAGTGGATCAGTTTTCTTCCCACATTGAATGCCCATTTTGACCCACTACCATTGAATCACAAAACGTGGAAATAGGCTTACAAAACGGTAGAAAACACGCACAAGACGATGTGAAGGAAACGACCTCGAAATCGTTTCTGACGGAACAGCATTAACTTGTTCCGCCATATTTGTAGGATAACATTGACCCATTTCCGGTGAAACAGAAAACGAGGAAATAGGCGCACAAAACGACACAAAAATGGAAATTTAGCTTAATTACATGGAAATTTTAAGTTTGTAAGCTTAATTATATGGAAAATTTTATACATTTTTCCTTTACGTTGGTCTACTTTACGTTGATTTGGGACTTTTAAATTTTATTCATTTTTCCACTGAAAAGTATGTATAATTCAACAAGTTGATTTGATTTTGAGTTGATTTTGGGGTTTAATATCCCGGTCAGCAGCGAGGCTATACGAGACATGGACCTACTGATTAACGTGGAATCCGAACCACATGAGCTCCCGCCGGGAATCGAACCCGGGTCTTCCACGCCAAAGGCGCGTACGCTAACCGCTTAGCCACGGAGGAGCTCTATAATTCAACAACGAAATAATTATTAGTTATATTTATAATAATTATCTATATAATTGAATTCATTGTAATTTGGTCCATAACAAACACTTTACCATTTCGTACTAGCTGTTATGCCCGTTCTTCGAACGGATCAGATAAAATATCAATGTAAACAAACTGAACAACGGGAGAACAATTAAGAAACATTTCTAACATTGGATATATTTTGTGTGAATATATATCCAACAATAACGTATATGTGTTTTCATTGGGAAGGCTGATGGGGGCTGAATTTGAACGTAAACACTATCGGGGGTTTCACTATAGGTCTGAGCAACTCCGATAAATATGGATTCGACACAAATTCTAGTACTTTTACATGTCCCGGTGAACGACCCCTCAGACCCCCTTGGTTCGTATTGTGAAAAAATCTCCTCTGGCCCCCACCAACCCCCAACTAATACCGCGAAAACTATGAATGTGACACTAACATCTGCCATTTTCTACTACTTTTTACATATGCCGGTAAAAGTCCTTATAATCCTCTGGTTCCAATTTTGAAAAAAAAAAAAAAAAAAAACAATGCCTCTGGCCCGCAGCCGATGGGGGCTGTATTTGGAAGTCAACGCCTGTGGAAGTATCACCATTCATCTCAGCGACAGCGAAAACTATGGATTTGACACTAATATCGGTAACTTTCCATTATTTTTACATGTCTCGCAATTCCCCACCCCCGGTGACTCCCGGCCCGCATACAATGGTGGCTAAATTTGAAAATCATCGCTAATGAAAGTATCACCATTGATCTCAGCCTCCGCGAAAACTACGGATTTGACATCGGTCATTGTGGATTATTTTTACATGTCTCGTGATCCCCGTTATAATGCCCCCGTTTCTTATCTGATGGGGGCTAAATGTGAAAGTAAACGCGGTCTTGAGTTTCACCAATGAACTCAGCTACCCCGAAAACTATGAATTTGACATTAATATCGGTCATTTTCGATTATTGTTTTTACATGTCTCGGAATTCCCCCCTCTGGTGACTCAAGGCCCGCATACAACGGTGGATGAATTTGAAAGTCATCGCTAATGGTAGTGTCACCATTGATATCAGCAACCGCGAAAACTATGGATTTGACACTAATATCGGCATTTTTGATTACTTGTACGTTTCGGCATTCCCCCCTTCCCCCGTTGACCTACAGCCCGTAGCCGAATACGGTGAATTTGGAAGTTAATGCGATCGGAGTTTCACCATTGATCTCAGCGACCGCGAAAACTATGAAATCGACACTGATATCGGTCATTTTCTACTACTTTTACATGTCCCGGTAAACGCCCCCCTGAGACCCCCTGGTTCGAATTTTTTCGAAAAAGCTTTGCCTTGGTGTGGGACCTGGACCAAGGTATCTTTGACCAAAATTTGGTAACTCTCGGTCGACTTGTCTGGTCCCCAGGTCGGTCCCGGTAAACGTCCCCTGGAGACCCCCTAGTAAGGAATTTAAAAAAAAAACTCTTCGTCTTGGTCTGGGGCCTAGACCAAGCTACCCGTGACCAAATTTTGAAAAGTTTCGGTCCAATCATCTCGTCCACAGGTCGCACAAAGATAGACAGATAGACACACGAACAAACTCTATTTTATTTATATTAGAAAGGTCAGATCCGCCGTTATTGTATTAGTGCGGTTCTTGAGCTGTTGATCGTAAAAAATCAAACTCTGATGAGTGATAATTTTATAGGCTTGTTTTATTACAAGTTTAAACTCTTTAGTCAGTAGAGAAGAGGGCGTGAATCATGGGTCACAGTTGATGACAATGGGTTTTGGTGGGTCTGTGGGTCACAGTGGGTAAGAGTGGTTTATGGTAGGTGGTGGGTCAGAGTGGGTCACGGTGGGTCCTGGGTCACGACAGGTGGTGAGTCAATTGGTCGTGGCTAAAGTTTCATTGCCCCACGCCCTCTCTGAACTACAGTGTTGAAAATTAATCAGTAAAAATCAATTGCAATTGATCAATCAATTGAAAGTAATTGCTGTGGAAATCAATTGCAATTGAATCAATTGCCAATTAATTTCAATTGCAATTGAATTACAGAATTCAATTGCAATTACTTTCCACTGCAATTACTTTCAATCAATTGATCAATTGCAATTGATTCTCCTTTTTTAATGGCCAACTGCAATTAACAATTAACCATTACTTATTTCAATTGTTAATTGCAATTAACAATTAAATTTACAGATTAATTGTTAATTGTTAATTCAATTGAAATTTGCCCAACACTGGTTTATACCAATAACACTTTGTTCTATAAGTAAGATTGCTTTCAACCTTTTTTCACCGCCGTACTCATCCATATCCTATATCTTTGCAGGTTCTTTATCTGATTTTTTTTTCTCCATAACAGACATTCTTTGAATATTCCACTTGAACATTCTAGAACTTCCTTCACATGAGTCACGTGATAGTCTCTCCCCCCCCTCTCTTTGCTGCTATAGCTGTCAGTTATCTGCTAAGCTGCTGTGTTCTGCTTGCGTTAGCGATGTATTCGATACCAGAGCGTGTGAATATTGTAGCGTCGTACATAAGAGTCGGTACTTTGAAGGAAACACAGGAGTTATTTCGTACAGTGTATCCAAATTGTTCCATCCCATTTAAGTGAATCAATCAGTAATTGGTGAAGAAATGGTAGCAGACGCAATCTGTTGTAAATGCAGCAAAGAATAGAGACCCATCTGTTCGCATTTCTGAAAATAGTGAACACGTTTTCCAAGTGATGCTTCATAGTCCTAGGAAGTCTATAGAAAACTATCGCAACACATCGGAGTGAATAAAACAACCTGGAGGCATGTCCTGAAGAGTTTGAAATTGAAACCGTACAGCATCAATATTGTGCAACAAGTGAAGGAACTGGATAAGGAAAACATTTTTTTTGTCGCTGGTTGTTGAATATAGTGGCAGATAGGCGATTATACCTGTTTATATTTAACGTGTCAGACGAGGCATGTTCGCATTTTTTTTTTTATCATGATATGTAAATGCCCAGAACAGCAACTGTTGGATTTAGAAAAGCCGTACTTAATACACGAGGTGCCTTTACTTAATTAGAAGATAGGCGTCTGATGTGCTTTGCTGACCATGTGTGTTAATGGTTCAATATTTTGCGACACCACAATCAATACATATACTGAGAAAAATCCGTTCTCCGGAACCGGACAGTGGTATATTGTGCAAATATACGGAATCCTCTTGCTTACTACAGAAATCAGTACGGAGCATACGTTATCCGTATGCTGCATAGGCACTGCCCTTAGATGTTATATCATGTCGTTGCAGGATGTCTGATATCTAACAGTCTTCTATATATTACATACATATATGTATGCTACCTTCGTCAGCTATATTTTATATACGTCTATTTGTATGAGATCCTGACTGCCTATATTGTTTCATCCGGAAAGTATATACAGGTGGAACACTTATACAGAAAATATAAAACATGCGTTTTCTGTTATACGTTTGCTGTACGTTAAGACCAAAAATTACAGGATTTACAAATGTAACATACGATTTTACGTACGGCACATACATTTTTTTTTTTGCAGTGTGATCATTTTGGATGACTTTGCTCAAGAATTGACAGAAGAAGAACTGTGTACTGCTATTTCCAGCAGGATGGGGTGACCTGTCACATGTCAAAGGTATTACTTGCTCGTGTTCATGAATTGTTTTATTGTTGAATAAACAGTAAGCAGAAATTTATGGTCACCATGGGGGCCGCGGTGGCTCAGTGGTAGAGCATTCACCTCTGGTGCTTCGGGTCCCGGGTTCGATCCCAGCTCGTGCCGTGTGGACTTTGTGGTGGACAAACACCGCATGCGTGGGTTTTCTCGTGGTTCTCCCGTTTCCTCCCACTTTCTTCATTCCACCGTTTCATTCATTACTCATGATCACCGTCTCCTTTAGCCTAACCGGCATAATCGTGGAACGTAAAACTTAAAGATTTAAAGATGGTCGCCATGATTACCAGCCTTTCATACATTTACGGGATAGTTGAAAGAACGAAACAATCCATACATAATTAATGAACTGAAAGAGAATATTAACCCATGCATCCCAAATATTACTCCGGCAGAACTGAAGGAACTATGCTTTCATTTGTTAAACCATGCACACAAGTGTTTAGCTGTTGGTAGAGACGATTTTCTACATTTACTCTGAAGATTACTACAGGTTTATTAGTTCTTAATTTCGATCTAGTATAGATTACTATAGATACTGGCGCGGCTACTGTTTCGTGGCCCACTATGTGTATCATTTTTGTATAGGTATAAGAAAGGGCTGGTATTTGGCTTGCTTCTGTTTCTCCTACAGTGCTTCTGATAAATTTATATCAACATCTCTATATCAGCTTAAATATAGGCGAAAGAGGAATTTCTATTTGCCTTCCGGAAGAGGAACATTTAGTGTCTAGAAAGTATTCTTTTAGAATTGCTCCCATCTACAATCATGGCCGCAATGAAAAAAAGGCAAAGTTTTTCTTGAATTTGCCTTGCCGAAGTCATTTCTACTCAGTACATGTGTTTAAATTCAATGCTTATTTAAGGAAAATGCAATTTAGATATTTCAGCTTATTTTGATCATGTTAAAGTTTATGAATGCCAGGAATTATTTATAGTCCGTTTCAGATTTGTGGTATATTTTGAGATTGATTTGGAAACTGAATGACAGAAGTTGAGAAACAACATAACAATAAGATTCCTAGAAAATTGATTATGGCACTCATGGAAAATTAGTTAGAACAGGAATTGGCCAAACAGAAATAGGAATCCTCCTACATGTTACGTAAGAAAAGACAGTAATGTAGATTGCCAGCAGGGTCATAGGGGAACAAGAACGTGCTAAAGAGAAATGAATTAACGTTCATAACAAAAGTAAGTGTTATTATAAATAATAATACTATCATTCCATTTTTGAATAAAATCACTCCTTTTTGATAGTATTGATTCTTATTGGCACATTCAGTAGGCAAGAGGGAGATACCTATGTGATAACAATGTATTCGTTACTGACAGATTCTTCACTTCTTTCCTTCAAAGCTTTCCCTCAGAGTTCCTCAATCCAATCTCTATTACCTGAGCGGAAACGGAAGACTGTACAACGCGAGGAGAATTCGTAATCTAAAGAGGATGTTACTTGCGAAAGAACATCCCGATCCCCCGGGAGAGAGAGAGAGAGAGAGGCAATCTATATCATACTATTAACAGCACAATAAATTACTTCTATTCTGTCTTGAACAAACAGAACCTGAATTACTATTGCTAGAATTACCTTCTAATAACAAGAATAAGTTATTATTAGAGTTTAACGGAAAGAAAATGCATTCGAAGGTGAGACATACTCCAATCAATACAAGCAACTAAGCTAGACAATAATATGGCTGGATGTAAATATTTACAGTAGCTTTACACTGTTCAGTGACACCAACTTAAAACATCTAGTCAAGAAGCTAATATCTTAAAAAAAAAAAGTTTCTCTCAGCCGGAGCTAAAGTAAAGTTTAACACCACCGTTTGGTAGAATGGATTATATATAAACACCCTAGATAGTATGTCACGTCAAATTGTGCATCACTAATTTTATAGACTCTATTTTGTGATGTGATCGCGTAACTTCGGTCACATTCGGGAGTCGTTGGCTTAAAATATACATATCTCCGGTTAGAATGGAGCGATTTAAATATTTTAGCACCAAATGGAAGACAATGAAGTACTTTACCTCATTTAAAGACAAGAAGAACCGAACGTGACCTAAGCCACGTAATCACGACCAAAAATAGCGCTCATAAAGTTAATGATACCACAATTTGACGTTACATCTAAAGTTTGACATCACAGTTTAATAGAATGGGTTGTACAGGAACACCCTAGATAGTGTGTTACGTCAAATTGTGGTATCACTAATCGTATGGACGCCATTTTGTATTGAGATCATGTGATTTCGGTCACACTTGAGAATCATGACTTAAAATATTCATTACTTCAGTTAGAATGGAGTAATATTCACATCAAATTAAAAGATAATGAAATGCTCTCTACTACATTTTAAAGCAACGACTCCCGAACGTGACCGAAGTTATGTGATCTCAATACAAAATAACACCCATACAATTACTGATACCACAATTTGACGTAACATACTTCCTAGGGTCTTCATATATAGCATGTTCTACCAACTATGGTGTGAAATCTTAAATGAAACGTCAAATTGTGGTATCATTAACTTTATAGGCGCCATTTTGGGTAGCGATCACGTGACTTAGCTTACGTTCGGGACTTGTTGGCTTCAAATGTAGTAGAGCATTTCATTGTCTTTCATTGGATGCCAAAATTATTTAAATCGCTCCAATATAAGCAGAGTTATACACATTTTAAGCCAACGACTCCCGAATGTGACCGAAGTCACGTGATCAAAACACAAAATGGCGTCCAAGAAATTAGTGATACCATAATTTGACATGACATACTACCTAGGGTGTTTATGTACAACGCATTCTACCAGACTCTGGTATCAAACCTAAGATGTAGTGTGTGTTGTGCCAAGTTTGTTTTTAGAGTCTTTTCAGATATTAGCTGCTTGACTAATTATAAAATCTCATTTCAAGAAGCAAAAAATCTCGTTTTACCTTTTGAAATTCTCACGTTACACTAATTACAAAAATTGTATAAAAAATAAAACTACTGTCTGTTAGTCAGTTTCTCAAAATCTGTGTGATATATCCGTACATTTCGAACTTTTATGTTTATAAAATACTTTATGAATAGGTATTTTCCTTATTCAAGAACAAGAAAATTTTGTTGTTAGAGATGCCGTGTGTCTATCATTCCTTTTTTGCCACCACCTTCTACTGGGCGTAACGACACTAGAAAAACTTTGTTCTCCGCACATTTCATGTGGACTGTTTTCGAAGTTGCTAGATTCTTGTTTAATATTTTACTTTCTTTATTTGTTTCTTTCATTTATTAGTTTGTTTCATTTGCCTTCTCTTTTAAATACGAGAGGATAATTTGTGCTTTTTGGCCCTTGATTTTTTTTAGGAATCATACATTATTAAAAGTCACTCCACAAACCACTTGGACACTAGCATGCACTTCTCGAGATAACAGAAAATAATTTTTTTTTAAACTGACATGTAAACTAATTTCATGTTTATTTCTGACTCTTTATGTCTACTTCTCAATCGTACGAAATTGCGCTAGCGTGTATATCTATCTATCTATATCTATATCTATCTATCTATCTATATCTATATATATATATATATGAAGAATCCCCTAGCTGTTGCCAATTTTGACAAAAACTCCCTTTACCCTTGTCAAAAAATGTCAAAAATTCCCATAAAGTGCGGTATTTCCCATAGGTTGGCCTCACTGACATTTGTAAATCTAAAAATCAACGTTGTACGATAATCAAGCCATCTGTTAGGGCAAAAAAGGTGTTCTGGAACTATATTGTCTTCAAACTTTTCATTATGATAGCAAGAGGAGGATACATATGGTAATTCAGGAGCATAGAAGCAAAACCTGCTAAATCCATTTTTCAGTTTTTGTCAGCAGACGAAACGAAAGTGACTCCCATATGTTTCAGAATTGTTGAACAATTGTTTTGTTTAGTGGTCACTACTTAATCCAGATGAGTGAAATTTAACAACACGAAAGAAAAACAATTGTTTAACAATTCTGAAACATAAGGAAGATAAGGAAGTCTCTTTTGTTTCGTCTCCTGACAAAATTGAAAAATGGATTTAGCTGGTTTTGCTTCTATACTTCTGAATTGAGATAAAGCGCAAAGCCATGATTAACTCTTGCATTTTATACTTTCTATTTATTTGTAATGTTCCAATATAAGATACACTTACATAGATCAACAGATCATTGTTGTTGTTGTTGATTTTAGTTTAGCGTCCCTTTCAGCAGCGAGGCTATATGAGACGTGGACCTACTGATTAACGTGGAATCCGAACCACATGAGCTCCCGCCGGGAATCGAACCCGGATCAACAGATCATACAGAATGATATATTTCAAGACAGGCGTGCACTTAGATTTTTTTCTTGGAAAGTTTCCAGCTCTACAAGACATTACCTCTATGTAGTACAGTATTCAACTGAAAATTAAATGAAATGAAATCTTTAAGTTTAACGTCCCACGGTTATGCCGGTTAGGCTGAAGGAGAAGGTGATGATGAGAAATGAGTGAAATGGTGGAATGAAGAAAGTGGGAGGAAACGGGAGAACCTCGAGAAAACCCACGAGCACGGTGTTTGTCCACCACAAAGTCCACACGGCACGAGCTGGGATCGAACCAGGGACCCCAAGCACCGGAGATGAACGCTCTACCACTGAGTCACCGCGCCCCCTAGTATTAAAAACTCATGTTATTTTACACCTGAAAAGACAATAAGTAACTGTTACATACTGCCACCGATCTTCTCACTAAACATGATAGAATTGATTTATTTTAGAAGGAAAGAAAGAGTACAGATGAGGTATAAGATCTAAATTTTTAGTCTACATCAATCATTTCTCTGCTTAGTATAGTTTTATTGAGAAAATGTACAAATGTACGTCGATTTACCAAGTTTGGGGAGGAGTGTCCCGACTTAGTGGATCCCTCATGTGGGTTTATTCCTGCTTCAATATAAACTCTCAAGAAAATTGACTTTTTATGCTGCTAAAATGTGTATCGTTCGTTTTACTAGTTATTGCTACCAAAAAATCCACGTATTCTGTCTTGTTTACAAACCAAAGAATTCATTCATAGTTGTCAAATGGTCAACCCTCTTCCTTTTGTGTTGGAACCCAGGATTTAATTCCTGGTTGGACACTGCATTAAATCGTAGGTTTACATCCCTTATATTATTGTTATTTAAGATAGACATTGTATCAGCAACACAACACAACCAGAGCAGAAAACTGCGTCTGACTAAATAATTCCAGTTTCAGTATTTATGAGAAGCGTCTCATTTTTGAAGCTTCTGAGTTTGACAGTGTTGTGTATCAAATTGAGGATGTAATGTTAATGCTACGCTCTTCGTGATCTCCGGGGTTAAGTTAGATTCCCGCCGGATATTTCAGCCTTCGATACAAACCTGAGTAGTGCCTCAGATCTCATTTGTCTCGTCTCATGTGGCTTTGGTGTTGAAAAGAGCCCTTAAAACAATCCATTCCTATTTTAGTGCTCTTGGTTCTACACAATCGGTTCTCATCGCCATGATACATTGGATTATGATAACTTACGTTTATACAGATAGAAAAGAAGAAAGAAAAAAGAAAAACAGCTATTCGTTATTTCCGTGAGTGACAAATTGCTTTTCATGCGTACATAGGCATATACTCAGCAAGGGCTCAAATATGATTTGTATAGTGAGAGAAAAATATTTAGTTTAAAATATTTCAAAATTGGTGTAGCTTAATAAAAGGTTTGCAAATCAAGAAAGTCGAAAGGTCTTAGCACATCAAAATAACACGATATATTCATGTCAATAATGTCTATCGTATGTGCTAATTAAGTTTTACATTATTCCAGAATTATTCCTTGTTATTTGATAAATTGATCTGGAGTGAAATGTTAACATTTCTCTAATCTGTAATGATGCTGAAAATTGTAAGGATGTCTGCAGTTATGAAACCAACTCAACCGTACTGAAATGGTGGTTGCATAACCCTCAGGCAACAATGGGTAACTGACTTTTCAGTTGTAATTCAGGTTTTGGACATCAAGGACCTTTCGCAAAATTTGCGGAGAGTAATGCAACGCAGTGAGTGCAAATATTCACCTATAGCTGTTATACCTATTATCGCAAATCAAAACGAAAATTTTGCGTTGCGTTGCTGTTAACTATGAGAAATAAGTCCCATAGAATTACAAAAGCGATCATTGAGGATGAGCTTTGTAGTATTCGACCAGTACTTGTGGCAGATAATAAACACAGATAGAAAGTAACGATTTGATTGTAAAAGAGACGATTTTAAGTAGGCTTCATATTTCAACTGTTACAGACTCGATCATCAAGCATTGTTTCAGTCGCTCCAGCATAGCAAGCTCACTTGAGTCTATCTCACAAATTACTCGTGGATAAAAAGTGAGCTGAATTTCACGAACATTGGTGTGGGTGTAGTTGGAGTAACTTTGGCATGTTTGTAGTTGGAGTAACATTGGCATATTGTAAAGTAGTTTGCTTTTTCTTGGCACGCTTCGCACGCCTGAAAGATGGATGTGTCTGCAACCTGTTGTTGCCACGCCACGGTTAAATTGAGAGTTACAATACGCTAGGAAACACAGCAAAGAGCCACACTACTCATAAATCACTGTAACACACTTGTTGACATGATGCGACTAAGCACTCCAAATACTCACCAAACAGCAATGACCTCATTTAATGGGTTGGCTGACAACTAACGACACGACAAAACCAATAACATACTTTAAAGTTCAACCAACTGCACTGGCGGGAAGTGTGCCAAGATAAAACAAACGTACTCTAGATGGAGGAAGTTTGTGGTATTTCTAGTTGATGAGACTGTAAGGACCCTAATCATTACTCATCAAGTTTATTTGGCCCGATCAGAGTTAATCTGCATCGTTGTGATGTTATTTGTACGGCATATAAAAAAATAGATAGTATATCTGTGCGGACTTTAGTTTACAATATCCATTCTTTATTTATTATTAGTGATTTCGAGACTTCTTTAAATTTCTAAAGTTTGTATTGAATTGCTGTTTTTGTTTTGTTGTAATATTTGAAAATTCACATAATTGGCATTGATTTTGGTGTCTGTTTATTTTATTTTTCTGTAATTCTTAATATGATATTGATATTCTGAATAACTATTAGAGTGAACGCCAAAATAGCGCTCATATAAGTTCACAAGTTCTAAACTCAATATTTAAATAATTTAATTTCATAAATTTTGGAAAATTTTAAAGCTTATTGTGTTTCTTATAATATGTGATTCATCGAAAATGATCATTTGTCCTTACTATCAACGAATATGAATAATTAAGAAACTTGTAACTACTACTGTTAATAGGCAGATTCACACTATATCTGTGCTATTTTGGTTATGGCATGTGCCATAATTATAATTTAATCTAATGTTAATTTTTTTACTTAATGACAAATTTTGTGTTTTTTTTTGTTTAACACCTGACGATTGTGCACCGAGGCTCAGAGAGACGGTTATGATGACATGGTTGATAATCATGGAATCATGAAAGTGGGAGGAAACGAGAGAATTCCGAGAAATCCGAAGCATACGAAGTTTGTCTACTACAAAGCCCACTTGACGGGAGTTGGGATCGAACCAGGGACTCTAGCTAGATGAGTGCTTTACCAGTATGGCACCGTGACACCACACTTGTCGTATCGTAAAGGAGTTGGCTTTGTTGTTACTTCAACAATAATAACCTATAAAGCTTTTGAAAACAGAAATGATTTATTTTCTTATTTTAATGTCCCACGTCTATACCTATAAACTAAAGGAGGTGAATAATTAATGAAAATTAATGATTGTATTATTAAATGTTTGTAATTCCACTGGGAAGCGAACCTGAGACCGCATGCACCAAAAGCAAACGCGCAAGCCACTAGACCAGGACTAAGACAGAAAGAAGAACTGATCATTTCCTTTTAAAGTTAAGATTTAATTTTACTACTTTATCGACTAAATAATTTATAATTCGCGAATAAACAGGTATAATAAAATAATATTGTTCAACTTATACTCAGCAGCTTGCTTATAACACATACTGCAGTTTTTGGCAGAAGGACTGTGAAATGATGAACATGTTTCCTTAAAATCCTATCCATATCACGGACAAATTAATCCTTGTTTTTCTTTGTATGTCTTCAAATTATAAGTTGGCTATTTTGCTAATAGTAATTAAGCATCAGGAAAGACATTCAATTGAGTAATAGCTAGCATGCAAGCAATAGTAAAGATCCAGCTCATGAAATATGATCTAGTTTATTGATAGCATATGTCATAAGCTGTAATAACTGCTTGGTTTGCAAATCAGCATAAACAATGACTATAAAAGAAATATACATAAGGAGCAAATATTACTAGTAATATAAGAATGTGACGTAATTAAATGAACGAGGTATTATTGATTTTATTGACGGATAGTTTATGCTACTAGTTATATTATTTCCTTGTAATATTATTGTCTTTTACTTGTTGAATCCAACAATCTCTTGGAGCGAAATCCAACTGCCTCTTAAGCTAGACTTCTAATGATAACGTCCTAGAAATGAGATGAGGATAGCAGAGACAGTGGACAGAGTATAAAATTTTGACATGTTTGTAATTAAAGGAACTTTTACATGGTTGTACTTCAAGGTACTTTGCCATGTTTGTAGTTCAAGTCACTTTGTCATGTTTCTAGTTGAAAGAATGTGGACATGTTTATATTAATAATTACAGTTGGGATTAACTTTAGGGAGGTGGTAGCTGCAGAAACTTTTCATGTTTCTAGTTGAGAGAATTTTGGTATGCTTTAGTTGTAGAAAGTTCGTCATGATTAAGTTGGGCCAACTTGCAATGTATGCAGTAGTCGGAGCAACTTTCCCCTGCTTGAAATTGGAGGACGTTCTTCATGCTTAAGTTGGAGGCACTTTGGCATGTTCGTACTTGGAGGAGGAAATTTCTTATGATTTAGTTAGAGAAATTTTGGTATGTTTGTAGTTGGAGAAACTTTCTCATGGTTTAACTAAAGAAATTTTGGTATGTTTGTAGTTGGAGGAAATTTCTTATGATTTAGTTAGAGAAATTTTGGTATGTTTGTAGTTGAAGAAACTTTCTCATGGTTTAACTAAAGAAATTTTGGTATGTTTGTAGTTGGAGGAAATTTCTTATGGTTTAGTTAGAGAAATTTTGGTATGTTTGTAGTTGAAGAAACTTTCTCATGGTTTAACTAAAGAAGTTTTGGTATGTTTGTAGTTGGAGGAAATTTCTTATGGTTTAGTTAGAGAAATTTTGGTATGTTTGTAGTTGGAGAAACTTTCTCATGGTTTAACTAAAGAAATTTTGGTATGTTTGTAGTTGGAGGAAATTTCTTATGGTTTAGTTAGAGAAATTTTGGTATGTTTGTAGTTGAAGAAACTTTCTCATGGTTTAACTAAAGAAATTTTGGTATGTTTGTAGTTAGAAGAACTTTGTGATGGTTTAGTTAGAGCAGTGTTTCCCAACCGGTGTGCCGCGGCACACTGGTGTGCCGCGAATGGGCCGCTGGTGTGCCGCGAGGAGATCGAAACAAAATTATTAAATCTATAGCAATCAAATGGCAAAACATTGGAAAAATGTATATTTTTATTTCACATTACTATGAACCTCTACTATAAATCTACAATTTTATGTTTCATGCTGTTTTACTTTTCCGTACATTTTTAATGTTGAATAAAGTATTTGTTATCATTGTTATGACCATTATCGCTTTTTTATTGTTGCAGACTAATTCGTAACTTGAAATTTTAAAATATCATTCAATCCTTTTGCAAAGCAAACATGCATACAAATTACCTACATTTGTGTTTTAAAACTAAGAGATTTGTTTGTTCGTTCCTTATTTAGTAATCTTCGTTTTTAGTAAAAGGTTAGATACAGTTTTCGAAAAAGAAAGTGTACTTTTAAAAACCTGAGTCCTATATTTCATTACAATTATTTTCTATTTTTAAATTAGAAAGAAAAATAAACATAATGATTTACCACGGGGGAAAACCAGTGATCGAGCTTTCTTCTCTGTGAAAAGGATATCAGTAATCACAGAAAAAAATTACCACTGTATTTTATATTTACAAATAATAATAATAATAATAATAATAATAATAATAATAATAATAATAATAATAATAATAATAATAATAATAATAATAATAATAATAAATATATCTATATGAGTGTGCCGCGAGAAGTCAAGCTACACCTGCGGTGTGCCGCAAGTTGAGAAAGGTTGGGAAACGCTGAGTTAGAGGAATGTTGGTATGTTTGTAGTTGGAGAAACTTTCTCATGGTTTAACTAAAGAAATTTTGGTATGTTTGTAGTTGGAGGAAATTTCTTATGATTTAGTTAGATAAATTTTGGTATGTTTGTAGTTGGAGAAACTTTCTCATGGTTTAACTAAAGAAATTTTGGTATGTTTGTAGTTGGAGGAAATTTCTTATGATTTAGTTAGAGAAATTTTGGTATGTTTGTAGTTGGAGAAACTTTCTCATGGTTTAACTAAAGAAATTTTGGTATGTTTGTAGTTGGAAGAAATTTCTTATGGTTTAGTTAGAGAAATTTTGGTATGTTTGTAGTTGAAGAAACTTTCTCATGGTTTAACTAAAGAAATTTTGGTATGTTTGTAGTTGGAGGAAATTTCTTATGGTTTAGTTAGAGAAATTTTGGTATGTTTGTAGTTGAAGAAACTTTCTCATGGTTTAACTAAAGAAATTTTGGTATGTTTGTAGTTGGAGGAAATTTCTTATGGTTTAGTTAGAGAAATTTTGGTATGTTTGTAGTTGAAGAAACTTTCTCATGGTTTAACTAAAGAAATTTTGGTATGTTTGTAGTTAGAAGAACTTTGTGATGGTTTAGTTAGAGGAATGTTGGTATGTTTGTAGTTGGAGAAACTTTCTCATGGTTTAACTAAAGAAATTTTGGTATGTTTGTAGTTGGAGGAAATTTCTTATGATTTAGTTAGATAAATTTTGGTATGTTTGTAGTTGGAGAAACTTTCTCATGGTTTAACTAAAGAAATTTTGGTATGTTTGTAGTTGGAGGAAATTTCTTATGGTTTAGTTAGAGAAATTTTGGTATGTTTGTAGTTGAAGAAACTTTCTCATGGTTTAACTAAAGAAATTTTGGTATGTTTGTAGTTGGAGGAAATTTCTTATGGTTTAGTTAGAGAAATTTTGGTATGTTTGTAGTTGAAGAAACTTTCTCATGGTTTAACTAAAGAAATTTTGGTATGTTTGTAGTTGGAGGAAATTTCTTATGGTTTAGTTAGAGAAATTTTGGTATGTTTGTAGTTGAAGAAACTTTCTCATGGTTTAACTAAAGAAATTTTGGTATGTTTGTAGTTGGAGGAAATTTCTTATGGTTTAGTTAGAGAAATTTTGGTATGTTTGTAGTTGAAGAAACTTTCTCATGGTTTAACTAAAGAAATTTTGGTATGTTTGTAGTTGGAGGAAATTTCTTATGGTTTAGTTAGAGAAATTTTGGTATGTTTGTAGTTGAAGAAACTTTCTCATGGTTTAACTAAAGAAATTTTGGTATGTTTGTAGTTGGAGGAAATTTCTTATGGTTTAGTTAGAGAAATTTTGGTATGTTTGTAGTTGAAGAAACTTTCTCATGGTTTAACTAAAGAAATTTTGGTATGTTTGTAGTTAGAAGAACTTTGTGATGGTTTAGTTAGAGGAATGTTGGTATGTTTGTAGTTGGAGAAACTTTCTCATGGTTTAACTAAAGAAATTTTGGTATGTTTGTAGTTGGAGGAAATTTCTTATGATTTAGTTAGAGAAATTTTGGTATGTTTGTAGTTGGAGAAACTTTCTCATGGTTTAACTAAAGAAATTTTGGTATGTTTGTAGTTGGAAGAAATTTCTTATGGTTTAGTTAGAGAAATTTTGGTATGTTTGTAGTTGAAGAAACTTTCTCATGGTTTAACTAAAGAAATTTTGGTATGTTTGTAGTTAGAAGAACTTTGTGATGGTTTAGTTAGAGGAATTTTGGTATGTTTGTAGTTGAAAGAACTTTCTCATGGTTTAGTTAGAGGAATTATGGTATGTTGGTAGTTGGAAGAAATTTTTCATGGTTTAGTTAGAGGAATTTTGGTATTTTGTAGTTGGAAGAACTTTTTCATAGTATAGTTAGAGGAATTTTTGTATGTTTGTAGTTGGAAGAACTTTTTCATGGTTTAGTTAGAGGAATTTTGATATGTTTGTAGTTGGAAGTACTTTCTCATGGTTTAGTTAGAGGAATTTTGGTATGTTTGTAGTTGGAAGTACTTTTTCATGGTTTAGTTAGAGGAATTTTTGTATGTTTGTAGTTGGAAGAACTTTCTCGTGGTTTAGTTAGAGGAGTTTTGGTATGTTTGTAGTTAGAAGAACTTTGTGATGGTTTAGTTGGAGGAACTTTGGTATGAGTGTAGTCGGGGAAACTTGGGCACATTTATAGTTGACAGAACTTTGACATGCATTAGTTTGAGGAGCTTTGGCATGCTTGTAGCTGGAGTATATAGCTACCAAATGAAATATGTGTCCCTTCTTCGCTTTTTTCATGTTACATAAGATTCTAATGTTTTAGTCGATTCTCGTATTTGCGATTTCTGTCAATTTGGTGAAAGTAACGGCAACTGATAATAATGAAAACGAAATAGATTAGACATTTGTGTCTGAAATTCCATATTACGTGAGGCTGAAATTGACAAGTGCTGTGTTATATTACTTAGGAAAACTGTTTCATTTAAGCTCCCTCATGGCTGTGTGGTAGAGACCTGCACGGGCCGGGCCAGCCCGAGGCCCGAAGCCCGGCCCGGCCCGCGGGCCGGGCTTGGGCGGGCCGACTTTGCTATTTCTTTGGGCCGGGCCGGGCCGGGCTTGGGCGGGCCGACACTGTTATTTCTTTGGGCCGGGCCGGGCTTGGGCTGGCCGACACTGATTTCTCTTCAGGTCGGGCCGGGCTGGGGCCAATCAACTGCAATTCTTTAATAATTATAGACTTTCGTTAAATGATGATTGGAATAAAGCCAAACGTTGAAGAAGTGTGTCCACGAAAAATGTTACAAAGAATGCAATAGCTATTTACAGTTTGTGTTGCTTAGCGGCTCCACTTTCACTATAGAGGATTGCAGGCATTATGCAGTAAATTAAGCTCTGACCTTGACCTTCACTGAACTCAAAATATAACAAGAAGGGGTGGGAATGTTTTGCCTGTCGCTAAACAATATTGCCATCTTCACTTTATGCTAAAAATCAATTAAGTTAGATTTTTGTTACAGGGAATGGAGTTTCTGTTCTCTCGATGACAGGCAAAGTTCTAGGAGGCAATGGTACCATTCGGGAAGCAAACGTCAGGTTGTGAACCAGAGTTTAGAAAATGTTTCTGAGGGTTAGGTCAAATTTAGTACTAAATGTTGAGAAAGATTGGGGCTCGAGCTAATTTTTTTTAAATTGTCGGGCCGGGGTCGGGCCAAAAACTTTTAAAATTTATCGGGCCCGGGCCGGGCTTGGGCCAAGAATTTTAAAAACTTATCGGGCCGGGCCGGGCTCGGGCCGAAAATCTCCAAAACTTTTCGGGCCCGGGCTGGGCCGGGCCTAGGTACGTTCGGGCTGGATTGGGCTCGGGCCGAAAAATTCGGCCCGTGCAGGTCTCTACTGTGTGGTCTGCATATGCATCTTCGACGCGGGAAACTCGAGATCGATTCCTGGCCGGAACATATATGGTTTAGATCCCACATTAAGCTGTAGGTCCACTTCTCGTATAGCCTCAGTGCTGAAAGGGATGCTAAATTCCAATCCAACCAACTGTTCCAGGTATCACTCTTGTCAAAATACGAGGATCATTCAATAAAAAGAAAAGCTTTGGTGTTAAAGAGAAACAACATATGGTGTGTGCGAAAGTTTTGCATTACAGAAACTGTCCTTACTCTAGTTTTCAACATATTCACCAAACACATTCAAGCATTAATCATAACGTACCAACCTCAATGAAGCACATTGGATACCAGTTACTCCACACGGTCATTATACTCTGTTGCCACCAATGTGTTCAAAGTTTCTTTGAAGCATAACAGTGCAAAACAGCTTTCTTGAAGGAAGGAATGTTCTACTGAGCACGAACCATATTCTATCTATGACCCTCTCAGTTTGACAAAAGTAGTGACGCGGTGTAGACGTGAATATGAACGCTACGTTGTAAATCTTCAACATAAGTTACACATTTTAGAAATCTGCCGACTGTGAAGTATGGATAAGCTTTTGATTTCCATTTGTTTCGGAAGTTGAAAACTCTCTGTCCAGGGAGCGCTATTTTATGCTGATTTACTCAAAGACGACCTAAATACAAGGGCGGCAACGGTGCACAATTACGGTATAAGGTGTGTATCATAAGCTGGAACAAACTACAAATGGTCAGAACGATGAGACGCCATAGAAGGACAACGCTGTGCGCGTAGTGGAAGTTTTGGCTAGTATATCTATTTGCATGCTATGGACAGTACTGTAGGGTGTGTGAATGTGAAAGCTGATGAGCAAACAAGTTTACGACAACGCATCTACACGACATTGAGCCAGGAGAATAAAATGCAGGTATTACATCATTTTCTTGACGCAGGAGTAAATCAGAAAACAATATACAACTTGTTTACAAGACACGAAAGGAACATTCTCCCCTGAAAGTAAGAAGAAACCGAGAAGAATACCACTTTTGGAAGCTTCAGGGTACAACGGTACGTTGTATATTCGTATTGTAAATCTGTACTGTCTTGTAATTCTGGGTTATAAGATATTTTAAATATGTACTAGGCTGGCTGGTTGTTTGTACAACAATATACTGTACTATCTTCTTTTGGACATACTTTCAATTCTAATTAATTTGTACAAGGAAGTAATATGGAAAAGGAAAAAAAAGTAATAAAAAACAAACTCACAGAAAACATGCAATAACCAATCAAAGAAACAAGGAAAATAAACCTAACATAGAGACTATATTACTTCCAAGAAAAACCCCACATTGGAAAAAAAAATCTTCTAATATCAACATTTGTTGCACAGCAATAAGAGGGTGCATAAGAAAAGAGAAAAAACACCTTTATATGGTGAAGAAGAAAGAAAAGAAAAATGTAAAAAGATATTCAAGTGTTTTTAAAATAATGAGGTTATTAGTACTTGGTTGGCAGGACAACTATATATAAACAAGATACAGTATAAAAATAAAATGGAAGGATTATGGTAGATGAGTTCGTCATTTTAAAGACTCAATAGTAAAATAATAATTTTATAAAGAACCAGTGGATGTTATTTTATCGTTATAAGGGATAAAGAAAGCAGCAGAAATTCGAGTTGGAGTTACTGCTCGTAAATTAGCTCCCAAATTCGTGGTGTTAAAGGATGCTGTCTGCTGCGCTTTGAACAGACGTTGCCTGACGTGATATCAACGTAATGTAAAACTAAGATATACACTAAATAACTGCAAGAAATTCCCCAAAAAAAAGTCGTGAAGTGTATCAAACAGTGCTGAAGGCTGATATTATCATTGTTATGCGTGGCAAAATATTTTTCGTCTGGAAACACTAATTATGTCACAAACAAGGAATTTCACAGTGCGGAGAAGTCAACCACACCCGTGAGTGAAAAGTTGATTTTTAAGTTTAGTGTTTCGTTCAGCAGTGACGCTATATGAAGTGTGGACCTACAGCTTAACGTAGAATCCAAACCACAGGAGTTCCCGCAAGAAATCGAACTTGAGTCTCCCACGCAAAAAGCGCGTACTTTAACCGCTTAGCCACGAGAGAGGTCCCTGCTATTTCTGATACACGCCTTAGAAAAGACATTATCACACAAAGATAAGTGCTTGAATGTATGGCGAATATGTTCATAAGTATAGTAAGGTATATTGTTTCTGAATCAAAAATCTTTTGCACACAACTTTTGTGGTTTGTGTTTTACACAAAAAACGTTGTATTCTTCCAGATAATCCTCGTACATAAACAGCGTTAAACTTTATGCTTATTCTCGATAAGTTGCACGATGCTTAGTAACAGAAGATTCATCTTTAGTGCGAAACTCATAGACGCAATTCCAAACCATGCGATCTTCTGTAAAACAATGTTGTGCCACGGGTTTCCTCAAAAGTTTCTCTCAACGTTTTCATTCTACGAACTTCTTCGTGATAATTCACTTACATTGATTATACTGTGAACCGGGAGTCTTTAAATTAAATAATTTGTTTCATGAGTGACGTTCGTATAATCAATAAGAAAGCCTACGAAGGAAACTGTATCATGAAGTGTAAAAGAAAATAACGTGAGGTGGGAAAACAATTAAATATACTTAATGAGAAAAACTTATAAAGAAAATGAAAAGGAGAAAGAAAGGAAGTGGTAAAGGACCGTGAAGAACCACTTAAAAGCAAAAGGGGGAGAAATAGGGAAGAGAAAGCTAACTTAATGAGAAACTCTGGTGCATTAGGAGATTCAGCTCACAGTAGACAAACACTTGAAGAACTGTGGAAAGTAAATAACGCTGTGAGCATTGTCCTTCCAAGCCAATTGCTGTGATTTGGAACTGCACTTTCTTCTCACTTGGTTCCTCTCACAAAAACCCAGGAAACAGAGAAAATGAAAATTTATAAGAGGAAAAGGACATATTTGTACTTAAGATACTAAAATTGTGTATCAAACAAAGTCATATGCTCATATGTACACAATATTGAGAACATAAACTACTAACGTTTTTACTAAGTAGTCAGAAGATGTTAGTTTCAATTCGATGATGGGGGATTCTTTATTTTGATATTTTAAAATAATAATTTGTTTCTCAATCCTACAAGAAGAGTACAAGTGCGGTCACTTTACATACTCGTAGATCAATTCTGGCCGTGTTTCTTCCAAAAATCTCTTCTTGTGTCTTATTAGATTTCCAAACTGTACTATGTATAAGTACGGCATATTTTATAGAATGGTATGAGACAAGGGCGCCGATCCTGGGGTGGCGCGGTCCCCCATTGTTCATGTTGGCCACATGTAGTTTTATGAATATGTATTTTTAATGCTATATGTATTTTTTTACCAATATACAATATTAAGTATAATTTGAATTTAAATTATCTTAAAATCCTCAAACATGCCTTCCTATACCTTTGTCTGCAACCAAACACACATCTTTAAAGCCCTCTACCATACTCCCGAACGTACGGCGCCCTTGGTATGGGAGTATGGTATGGTGGCTCAGTGGTAGAGGGCTTACCTCTGGTGCGCCTGCGTAGGGTCTTTGGTTCGATCTCCGGCTAAGTAAGTTTATGGTGGATAACAATCAGGTTCGTAGATATCCTCGAGACACTTACGTTTCCTCCCACATTATTACTCGTATTACATCAATTCTTCCATCATTATTCACTTGCTTTAATTATCATCTATCTAACATAGCCTAAAGGACATAATTGTGGGACGTTAAACTGAAAGATTTTATTTAATTTCATATCATATATACAGGGTGTCCCAGGAGAGGCGTTGTTAATTTTTTGCTGTATCTCCCATGTAATGATGATATTCCAACACAACTTTCAGCACTGTCGCGATAAACCTAGATTGGGTACTGATACCGCTCATTTACTATCATGACCTTCAGAAATATCAGGGATCAATACCACACACTTTGAAGGTACTATTCTGAAATTCAGAATTAATTTTCTCGGATACAGTGATATGATTGTTATCGTTGAAAAGCCTATTTCTTTGCTTTGGTCTTTATTTTGATATATCGATATCTCGAAAACGATATTCAAATGTGCAGGTAAACACGGGAGGGATTGAT
This sequence comes from Thermobia domestica, assembly GCF_964235325.1. NCBI lineage: Eukaryota > Metazoa > Arthropoda > Insecta > Zygentoma > Lepismatidae > Thermobia > Thermobia domestica. The sequence continues at coordinate 42,535,002 of NC_137454.1, read as the reverse complement.
AATTCTGAATAAACTTTCTTAAAAACTGTAACTATTCTTATACCACTGCAAAACCTATTTCTCTCCCTTCGTCTTTATTTCGATATATCGATATCTGGCAAACGATACCCAAGTAAGTGTGCAGGTACCCATGTGGCATTTTGCAATTCGGACTATACTGTCCTCCCTCCCAAGAGGATTCTTGACTTTATCTTATTATCCCATTGAAAAGCCTCTTTCTCTCCCTTGGTCTTTATTTCGATATATCGATATCTCGAAAAGGAGGCCATCGCGACCGATAGTTTATATAGACTTTTTTGCTTGTAAGGATATTACCCTTTCCTCCTGGGACACGCTGTAAATAATATCGTAAGGACAGAAATGAAAATCGACAAAATTGGAAACAAAGAGGGAATTTACCATCCATAATAATCCATAGTGCATAAGCGATAATTAACTTATTAAATAACTTTTTTTTATTAGGTACTTCATAGTTCATACTATACACTGACGAGTAGAAAAAGAAACTAATCAACAAAGAAGAAAGTGCCGACTACGGTGAAAATAATTCATTACTTTTGTTCCGAACTGAAAACTTGAAAAACAGGTTATCATTTATTAATATCAAATTATATATTAAAATAGCGGCAAGTCGGAGGCGTTTACCTTTGTTATTAGTACTCCCATATCGTATAGATCTGAAGGCCTCCGACTTATCGCTATTTTAGTATATAATTTGATATTAATAGCTGATAACTTGTTTTTCAAGTTTTCAGTTCGGAACAAAGGAAGATGAATTATTTGTTGATAATGTTTTTTACTTTAAATATCTTTCAACTAGCAACTCTCTTACTGTGCTTAAATATTTTTGGTACTTTCTCCTGCGTCTTTCATATAGAGAGGTGCCATGGTGGCTCAGTGGTAAAGCGTTCACTTCTGGTGCATGGGGTCTCTGGTTCGATCCCAGCTAGCGTCAAGTGAGCCTTGTGGTGGACAAACACCGTGTGCATGGGTTTCCTCGGAGATCTCCCGTTTTCCTCTCACTTTCTTCATTCCACAATTTCCTTAATTTCTCATCATTACCATCTCCTTTAGCCTAGACCGCATAATCATGGAACGTAAAACTCAAAGATTTCATCTAATTTAATTTCTTTCTATATAGAATTCGTCGTAACTAGACGGCTCGTACGAAATTCGAACATTTGTCTCAGAGAAAGCACATATTGCTTGTTCTTGTCAAAATTCTAACACAAGAAACAACACAATTATTCCACAATACAGCTAATAATGAATGTTACATTTGAGAAGTCTGGCCTAAAGTTTCTCTGTAGACAGGCGTGCACGCAGAAATTTTTGTTGAGAGGCTTCCAAAGTTTTTTTCTCTGGAAAGAGTCCAATACGTCTAAATAGTATTAAACCTGAGTTATTCTGTACCTGAAAAAACGATAAGTAATTGTTAATTATTATCATCTGTATTCTCAGAAAATCTGATATTACTAGATTATTTTTATAAGGGATAAAAGCAAATGTTTAGGCTACATCAGCCATTTCTCTGTTAAACAAGTATAGTTATGTTCAGCGCCGCGGTGGCTCAGTGGTAGATTGTTCACCTCTGGTGCTTGGGGTCTCGGGTTCAAGCCTTGCTCCCGCCAATTGAACTTTGTGGTAGACAAACACCGTGTGCGTGGGTTTACTCGGGGTTCTCCCGTTTCCTCTCACTTTCTTCATTCCACCATTTCATTCATCTCTCATTCTCATCGTCTCCTTTAGCCTAACCGGCATAACCGTAGGACGTAAAACTCAAAAATTTCATTTCATTTCAGAGTTATGTTCAGGAAGTGTACAAATATTGGTCGAGTTACATTTGTGGGTGGGGTCCGGACCCGTGGATTCCCCGCCGTGGATGTGCCCTGTGTTTAGGCAATAATGCAATTCGGAGTCAGAGTAGAGATGAATTGATTCGTAGTATCATATTCGTTACTAATGGACTCTCAAAACCTATGATGGCTAACCCGTATGCATGTTCTTACATGTTCTTAGTTGCTTAAACATATACAAAATGCCTGTTTGTAACCACCAGATATTTTTACAAACTTAACTTCCTTATTGTACTGGCATTGATTTTCTCCAATTCATAAATCTTGATCAACATAGGCTTCATTTCGTCAAAGTCTAGGAGTCAAAGAAAATAAATTGGAAATTAGTTCTGGGAAAATTAATTTCAAATCTCCATTCTTTAACTCCTTGAAAGATTTCCTCATTTCCTTCCAATTATGACATTTCATGAAAAAAAAAAAAAAAATGCGGTGGTAGACAATGCACGGTAAAGAAAGGGACTGTAATATATATATATATATATTTACCTGTTACCATTTCTTTACAGAATGAAATAAGTTTCTAATTTGGTGTGAATGATTAAATTGTGTAGGTAACTAAAGAAGCCTTTCAAATGTTTTAATTGGTTTCTTCTAAGGAGACAAATACGTTCCTATAAACAAGTTGCTCAACAAAAGAGTAGGAAAAGAAAGAAGACGAAGAGGATATTTCTTCAAAAATTGTAATATTCGATACGCATAATGAACATTAAGGTTGGTTTAAAGGAACAAGTTTTGCCGATAGATGGCACTACGTATTTTTTTACCGTTCACGAAAATTCATGATTCCTCTTACAAATTTCAACCTACAGACTTCAAATTTTTAGAAAAGGAACTTCATAACCTATTGAAGGGAACAATCCGTGCCGATTTTTTTATTTAGAATTTTCTTCATTATTGAAATGGTTTGATTGTTGAAATGGATATCCAAATCTTTAACAATGGAACTGTTTCAACAGTGAAAAAAATTCTAAATAAAAAATCGGCATGGATTATTCACTCCAATAGGTTATGAAGTTCCTTCCATATATATAAATCGAAAGTGACCGATATTACTGTCAAATCCATAGTTTTCGGGGTCGCTGAGATGAACAGCGACATTTTCGGTGCTGTTTAAATCCAAATTCAGCCCGAATTAGTACTCCTAAAGGGGAATGATAACATGTAAAAATAATTGAAAATGACTGATATTAGTGTCGAATTCATAGTCCCTAAGTTGATTGGTGAAAGTTTTGGTGCCCTTTATGTCTAAAATAAACGTATTTTCCCCGTGCGAAGAACGGGTAATTCTGCTAGTATTTATATAAAATTTTCAAGATTCTACATCAAATAGTTTAGGAGATCTGGGAAACGCCAAAAAAAAATTTAATTGTTTCCTATCCGACCTTAGAAAATACAAAATCACAATGTCGAAAATCTCGCCATATTTGCAGCCTAGGGTGCTAAAGAACATTTGTGCAAAATTACAAGGTTGTTAATGTTTAATAGTGAACGGCAAAAAGTCATTTAAGCCCCTTAACCCCTAAGGATGCTTATTTTGCAAAACCCCTTCTTATCTATAGCCTCGACTACAAGAGAAATATTTCCACAAAAATTCAAAGTTCTGTGCATAGTAGTTTCAGAGATCTGTTCATAAGTGAATCAGTGAGTTAGTCACTTTTTTTTTATATGAAATGAAATCTTAAGAGTTTTACATCCTACGGTAATGCCGTGTGGGCTAAAAGGGACGGCGATGATCAGAAATAGGGGAATGCAGAAGGTGGCAGAAAATGCAGAACTCCGAAGAAACCCATGCACATGGTGTTTGTCCACCACAAACCCCACTTGGTGCGAGCTGGGATCGAACCAGGGGCCCCACGTCATAAAGGTGAACGCTCTACCATTGAGTCACCGCTGTTCCTCACTCTTTTATATACAAGCGACATTGGTGAACATAATTGTTAGCACCACTTCCAATGAAATTGAGTTATTAGGTGGGACGGGTTGTGATCGAACCACAGAAGAGTATGTAGGTAGTTTAATTTCGGAAATGTACACAGTAAAAAATTGTTGTGTTAATTCAACTCAATTTTAACACAGGACACAGTTTCCAGCGTGACTACCACTATGCGATGTTAATTCAATAATGTTGCCACGAGACGAGATTTCAGGCTGTCTCGTCTCGTCTCGTGCAAAACAAGTCTCGTCTCGAAAAGATGTGCTCGTCTCGTGTCGTCTCGTTTGTTTCGTCTTGTCTCGTAAAATATTGTGGCATATCATACGAACAAAAGTAAAATGTAGCAGATTGCACCGTGCTGATCAAGATACGACAAAGTTATTACCCAGAACGCACAAGACAAGAAATGTCACGGTAGCTACACCGTGAAGCCTTCAACTCTGGTGCTTGTGATAGTCGGTTCGATCTCGGTTAGTGCCATGTGAGCTTTGTGGTGAAAAAACGAGTGTGTGTGTTTTCTACGAGTTGCCTCGTATCCTACCACTTTCTTCATTCTACTAATTTTCCCATCATCCATTCAGCGTGAGCCAAAGTTGCCTAAAAGTCTAAAAATAAATTCAAAAAAGCTCACAAGGCAAGGGCAAATAGTTTACAAGATAATATTTCTCTGCTGTTAGTTATCTGATTCTCCTCGACCCTGACTTCTTTTTTTTACATTCTGAAACATTGGAATTTATTTCACGAGTTTCAATACACGAATATACAGTAAATTGCTCATAGGTACCGTACATCGAAGACGAAGACACTAGATTTCATATATTTCAGAAAGATTTACCTAGGTATATACTTTGATTTCATATATTCCAGCCTTTAGGTTTTGCAGTGTTAACCCAGACCAATCCAAAAACTACTTTCCATTTTAGCATGTTTAGATTTGTTGCAATTATTTAAAAAAATAGCTTGGAACAAAATAATTTTATTGAGTAATAAAAAGTATTTAATTGAAATTTTATAGGTTACTGCACAATAAGCTCTATTTAAAATGCCATAGTACTGGAAGCTGAACGATACATCGAAGGAAAGAATGCTTGGGGGACATTCTACACTCCCATTTTACAAATCTGTCCCCTTACCCGTAGGGTCTGTGCCCCTCTATGGTGTTTGCCTCTTTTGTGTAACATACTCATGACGGTACATCCAGATTAGCTAGTGGTGTAAAAAAATGATTTTTGAATGGCCATTTTCGATTAAAGATGGCGACTTTTAAAACATTTTCTTATATTGTCGTGATCTATTCGTGATCGCACAACGTACACCTTCATATCAAGCCGAGCGGTCTGCGGCGATATACCAGGTGGAGTCCCGAAGTCCCCAGGTGGAGTCCCGAAAGGGTCATGTGTATGGATTTTAACAGCACTTGTCTTTTAAGGCAAGTGTTAACAAGGCAATGTTAGGAAACAAATTTTAATTTTAAAATGAGAATAGTAAACTACAAAACACTTCATTTAGAAAATCTTCGTTTTTTTGTCGTCCCCATCATTTATTGTAATATATTTCTTGATGGTGCGAAACACAACCTTCACCAACATCTTGTTCAAGAATGATAGGAAACTCTTACCTACATCCTTATAAATATGATTGCTTCTTAATCGTGCTTCTAGGGTATTTGCTTTCCGCTACTTTTTAAACTCAGTCCTTAGTGTTGACTGGTGAGCTCTAGTGGAGTGTAGAAGTGACACAGTAACACGGCTGTGGTTTCTCGCTGTTGACATATTTCTTCAGAAACATTATGTAAAATAATTGAAAACATATCACATGCTTTGCATGTTGAAATTTTGTGAATACCTGAAATTGTTTAAGTATTCCTTTCTACTGTGTTTGGCTATAGCTTCAGTAGCATACATAAATCTTTATAATTAGATGCTCAACATATTTTGACAATCACGCAGAAAACAACACCGAAGATTCTACACTTGTGTTATTTCAACACACAGGCTGTGTGTTATTTCAACTACCGGCATTTGACACACAACTCTAAATGGAGAGTGACTTGTCCTATTCATCTCTTTGTGTTACATTTTAACACAATCACATTAACACATAGGCATGTCGTTGAAATAACACAACGAGTTTTTTTTACAGTGTATGATGTCATTTGCTTCATTTTCAATACTGACACCCTTGTACATGACTAATTTCATATAAGAACATCTCCGACTCTTATGAATACGAAAAATTTGCTTTTATTGGCGGCTTAAAAATGCATATTTAAACCACATTTCAGCTTTAGGTTGGCCTTGAAGTGAAATAAAAGTATTTTTGGTCGTATTTTAAGTGAACTTATCGCAAAATATATTTACCAATATTGTCAAATAGGTTATTTCTAAATATTTCTTAGAAATATCTGCCCTTGTACTGTACAACACAATTTGAAAGAACAATGTTCAAATGAAATGAAGTTTCTAATTTAACATCCCACGATTATGCACCGAGGCTAAGGAGACGTTGATGATAATGAAAGAAATAGTGGAATGAAGAAAGTAAGAGGAGACAGAAGAATCCTAAGAAAACTCAAGAACACAGTTTTTGTCTATCACAAAGTCAACTTCGCAAGCAGGAATCGAACCTGGAATGTCATGCACCAGAAGTGGGCCCAGCCACCACAGTCTAAATAATGTACAATGTGAGAGAATGAAATATTTCAGTTTCACGTCCCACGATTATGCCGTGTACGCTAAGAAGACAGTGATGCTGAGAAATGAATGAAATGGTGGAATGAAAAGTGGGAGGAAACGGGAGAACTCTGGGAAAACCTACGAACACGGTATTTGTCGACCACTAGGTTCACTTGCCGTAAGCAGGGACCAAACCAGGGGTGAACACTCCACGCACAAAAGGTGAATGCTCTACTACAGAGCTACCGCGGTCCGAATAATGAACAATGTACGAGTTAACGATTTTTGTCGAGAGGTAGTAGCATACGATATTAACAGAGTGGCCTATACATTTGATAAATGTAAGACTATACGGGATGAATATGCAGAGAAGAACGTATCTTTGAACCAAATTACAGATCCCTTGCTCATCTCTATCATGATTAGGGTAAAATCTTCGTATTGTCCCATCGTGTAGTTCACCATTGTGATACGAGCAAATTACTTGTTCCCGGAAAAACAATGAAACAAATATTGATTATAAAAACGAAATAGAAATTAACTATGTTTGTTAGTAAGCCAAAGTTATGTCAGATTCTGCAGAATATTTCACCATGGACCTCTCAAGCTTAATCTGCATCGTTAGTTTAGATGTAATTGCAGAATCACTTTCCAAATGTTTACATGCTAATACTGTTAGGCAGACGGATACATATACCCAACAACAAATACAAGTAACTCCATTTAACTAATTCCATTTATTATCATATTACTTCTAACTTATACTTGCTTTTCCAAAATCGTAGTAATTCCAAATACAGAACAAACATAGGCATTACCAATCCTGATTCCACATAACTTAGAGAACATATTCGGATTCCAATCACTACCTCTTAGTTCACATTATCCCATAAACTAAATGCTTATACAGTATATCCCATAACAACCTACTAACATGTGTATGTGCCATTATTTGAAAAACTTATCTGCCCGTGGCTTCATTCCATACCTACCAACAATGTTAAGGAAATGAGGCAAAAAATTCACACCCAAAATGGGCCCATTGCTTTGTTGATAAGTCACGTCCACTCCATGAATATACACAGTCACGCGTCTTCAATAAGACGTAACTAAGAAAATTGGGGGGGGGGGAATGGATGAACTCATTTGTGTATATGATTGTTATAAAAATTGAATTTCTTAATATCATGTATAATAGAGGTGGGATACGTGATCGCATCACCTAAGTATGTAACCGCATATGTTTATAAACGTATTAATACTACGTAGTTGCTTATGTACTACAATTATTTATTAATGCCAAAGTTATATAAAAAAAGAAAATTCTAGAAGTATTTACCTATGAATTGGTTGAAATGAGCTCGCGTTTCATAATAAAACAATAATGATTTACCGAGCCGCGGTCTTACAATGGTTGGGAACCACAGATATATCCTCTATATACGCAACTAACAAGAGTGAGAGAGGTATAGGGGAAAGGGATGACCACATGTTTTATGTTTTTATAGTTGCTTTTATGATGTGTCTGCATTTTTTTCTGAAAATTAAAAAAAAAAGCGTACAGACACCTTTAGCCAAAGTTATAAATGCATACGTAAATATAATGTATACATAAACAGGAATATGCTTCTATACGTACATCGAGTGAAAGTGGAAAGGGTGGACGTAGTTTGCAGAATTCAAACAATTTGCAAATATGTAAGTGGAGGGTACTCCCCAAGGGAATGCTCTTTCTCTCTCTCACCCCAACTTTTAATTATCCACCTGACAACTGTGAAACGTGTTTTAGTGAAACTCACGTAATTAAACTCCCTTGACGGCCTCAACCACATGTCAACGCATATTTGCACATTACAACCTCTCTACACCTTGTTTTCCCTCCATACTATGTTTATTTAGCTCCCTTTTTAATCTATCCACCGTCTCGTCTCTCTCTCCCCTGTGGTCTTTGCCCCAGAGGTGATTTTACAATAAAATAAAGAACTGAAATACCAGATATATATATATATATATATATATATATATATATATATATATATATATATATATATATATATATATACTTTTTTTGAGCCAGTTTTCTCAACAAAATGAAATGATATCCTAGAGATTAAAAGATCTAATGCTAAAATAAGTTTTAGCATAGACATATACCAATCAACAGATCTCGTTAAGATTAACGATGAATATTCATGCGTAGTTTTTGAGAAAATATATTTTTTGTACCATAAATGTGCCGCCTATAAAGGTGAAAGTCATGCTGATGTATTTTTGCTGACCTGGCATGCAGTTAACGCCGAATCATTGTGGCGTGCATTCGTATGTAATTTTTCCTCTATCTCGGGATCGAAGTCCGGCATCTCCACAATTATTCTTACTTAGTAGTCATTACGGTACCATGCGGGCGCATCACCTCCCTCTGGTATGATTTAGGGGCGAGAAAAAACTAAATTACATCTAATACCAGTGTAAGGAAGTGATCTCCACTCACACTCCTTCGAGATTATGAAAAATAAACCAGCCTAAACACATTTGGTTTGCTGTTTAATATAATCAAATTTTAAAAAAAATATGTTTGACAAATTTAATGTAAGAATTAGAGTTGATGTATGTATACGGGTCGTTTTCAAGAAGCCCTAACAGAAAACAAAAATTGTCAATGAGAGCAACATACATGTGAGCTAGACTAACCTGGTGGTGCGGTGATTTCTTTCCCACGGTGTTCCTGTAGTATCTCGGCAGTAGAGCTCGTGTTCTGCGGTGATGAACCTGTATACTTCAGTGGACTCTGCTACGATGAACTCTAACAGACTTGTATCCTCATCTTTCCTCTCTGAAGTAATAATCAAAGAGATGTATAGTCGTAGTTGGTCTTGGAATAAATCGAAGTAGTTGAACTGACTAGTGACAGTCTCACGTCAGTCAATAGATGATGGACTCAGCTTCAGATGAAAGACTAAGCTGTCAGTAAACACTGGCAGCTGAAAGACTGGGTTACTCTGAGTGACAGACAGATTCAGTATGATGATCGACAATAGACAAACAGATAGCCAGAGATCCGGAAACATCCAACTCTTAACATTTTGTATGGGTTCAACTCTTCCTTATTTCATCATTGTTCATTGTTCCATTCTTGAATTGGTTGCTTTCTTTATGGCTTTACCATCGGATGACTCTCAGCTTGCTCAATGTATGTGCGTAAGTTGAAATCTTGACAATTCGCAAAGACTCTACTAAGCATTCCATGAAAACACACAGGAAATTACAACGTCGGCTGTTCTTCAATATTTTCGCGTTACAAAATATATTCGTTTGCATTTGTATTCTTCGGGAGGTTGTTCTCTTTGGCTCTTGTTTCATCTTTTAACTTTTCCTCTTTCCTAGTTCATTGTCCTGAGTGACTGATATACACAGGAATTACAAGTTTAAATAATATTGCCAAAAATCAAAATAATACCACACTATAAACTAATCTAACATTTCATTATGACTGTAGCATGATGACAGTGTATAGTGTGGCTAATGAACTTAAGCTCCAAATATTATGATAAACACTTAAACTTTTGTATTTACTTATGTATAATGTTGTCCAAATGAAAGACGTTAATTAACCAATAAGATGGCATCAGCTGAATTAAGTATATGCTTGAGGGTAAATTATGATGCGTAATTTTCGAGAAAAAAACGAATTTTAATGGTGTTGAAAAGTATGCTGTTCTTTCACAATCTGATACAGTTGATGCATTTTTTGTTCTTGTAAAACACATTATTTATTTATTTATCGCTAGCAGATTGCCAGTTCTTCGCAAAGGAAGAATACCTAAAGTAATTGATTTCATTTTGGACAAAGTACTAATGGGGTCTGAAATTCAATTTAAACGGCATAGGAAGTGTCACTATTCGTCTCAGCGACATACATACATACATACATATACATATATATACATACATATATATATATATATATATATATATATATATATATATATATATATATATATATATATATATATCCTCCTCCTCCCCGAATTTGCACCATCAAGTGAAATAATAAAAAACATCCCAGGCTTGAACCTCATCTATGTTGAAAATTTGATCGTGATCGGTTTGGTGCTTCAAGAGTTATGATGCCACAAACATGGTCAGTCACTTTCAATTATATATATTGTCCGTTCACTCTAGGATGGAAAATTGTTTACAAACAACAATTGTAGTGCGAGCGTCAACACCTTGCTTCTCACCCCTACATGGTAAATTCATGGTTGCCAGGCACATGAATCGCCGAACAGAATGTACCTACTTCTGCACAGTCATAGAACAATTATTATTACTACATAAATTGCTGCTTTTGGGATGACTGAGATATTAACGTTATGACAAATCGAGTTAGTTATTATGTAATACAATCTTACATATAATGCACACTCAATTTTGTACAAGTGTTCTTGTTCGAAAGTGTGCGAAAACCTTGTACGCCTGGCAATATTGGAAGCATGCAGGTTGTATTGTAAACAATAAACAGAGAAAGTGAACACAGTTAGGTTCGCTGGACAGTGTTGTTTTCATGATAAGGCGACAGAAACATCTTGTACTGATTGTAAACAGACTGGGAATTTCGATGCGAGTATAGGTGGAAATATTCTCGCCACATTATTGCCTGTTGGTGAAGGTTTGCAATGTTGCAAACTGCCAAGTCTAGAATTTCATACTGATTGAACGAGCTTTGAGAAGGATTAGTATGATGCAATAATTATAAATACTAACAACCATAGATTTAAAGTATGAGGAAATAAAGCATGCTGCTGTAAGAATAATATTGTGCAGTCGCCCCTTGTCGGTCTGAAAGCTCAGATTATTTACTTAAAAATGACGTAATTGGGGATGACAGAACCGACAAGTTGCGCCCAGGATTTTGTATATGTTGAACTTAACAAGATACGAGGTACGGGATCCAACCTGGGTTGCATTTGAATAAAATCCAACACGTTCAAAAGAAACAGACTGTGATGTAAAAGGGGATGAAAAGGGGTAAGAAGGGAATAACTTTCAGGATAGGTTAATCTACTCGCACTTACTTGCAAGTCTGATCGTTGTCCTCTCGACGATTCCTCTAACGGGCCGACGTCTGTCCATCCCTCTGATTGGCTGGCTCGTCGTTCAAGTAACCAAGGTTAAGAGTCAGCGAAATCCGGACTGAGTAACCAACTTCACGAAGACCGCAACTTTAGTTAAACTTAAAATTTCTTCTCAAAAAGCAATACATCGTCGTAGATGGCTATCTCGCGTTAGCCGAAACAAAGGTGCTCTATAGGACAGAGCAAGGCTATCAAACGTAAATTTCAAAATGAAGTTCGCGGTCTACATTCTAACTCGTCTCTCGCTCCATGTCGACTGTCCCTTCCAATAGTCTCTCAATCGATTTTGTATGGCGTTCTTTCCGGGTTCATGTCCTGGGTTATTCACTCTGATTTGCGTCTCGATGAAAAAAGTGCATGCTCGTAGATTAACCAAGGTAAGGTGATGATAGGAATGCGGACGGTGAAGCAATCTGTTATTTTATTAATTGAGAAATTACAAACGTAAGAAGTAAATGACAGACAGCAAAGGCAAATGAACTTAGAAAAAAAAGTCGAAAGGTGATTTAACTTAAAACGAATGGTTATTCTTTTAACTGTATGATAGCAGAACAGTAAATGCCAAATGACGTGAGCACAGCAACGTCGATGTTGTAAACACAGCATCACTAAGTATAAAATGTAGGTCTAGAAATCACAGGTACAATGTCATTACACATCACATAACTGGAAAGTTCATTCAGTACAAGTAGATTATAGGAGTAGGGTAGACAGGTATATAATAGTGACATCACAAAATTTAGAGAATACAGTCAATGACTGCCCAAAACACGTAATACACGAAAATAGGGACAATAATTGGATAAAATAATGGAATGAATAAAAATCAACGAAAAATCAGGGGGAAAAAAGCAAAAGAAATAACTAAATCATAATCCATACGTATATATCTATATATAGTAAATAAAAACTCCAATTTCAATAAAATTGTAACTCTATAATCAAAATAATCATTACGCGGTAGAAGAAAAATTAATCTAGCTACCCATAGAAAGAATAGATAAAACAACACAAAAGAATGTTGATTTCAGGTTTTAGAAAAACGAATTGTGGAGAATTTAGTTCCACAATGTCCGACGTGTTGGCAGAGTTATAGCCTTCTGCACTGGCTATTAAAACCTTAAAAGAAATCAACATGACAGACTATCACCAAACATATTCCTAAATCCCTAACTGAATATGCGCTAAAAGAAAAAAAAAGAAAAAAATATATACAAAAGTAAAAGCACGTATGCCCACAGGAAAATGTGGAATCAAGTTAAATCTTCAAATATAGAAAAATATACATCAAATAAGCACAAATCTTCATCATACATAAATCCCAAGTCATCTTCATGATGAAATACACAAATTTATTATATACACTGCAGGTGATGAAAAATTGATCATTCCAAAAGATCACTAAAATCACACAAGAGGTT